>NC_139608.1:7718693-8227000 GCF_964270895.1 Podarcis filfolensis
GTGACCTGGAATGAATGAAATATTTAATGTAACCCATAAAGCTGTGTGAGCCCATTAGAAGCAGCTCCATAAAGATCACTGGGGGGGGGGGCGCTGGGCTGCTCTGTGCTTGGGTATATGTATGCATGTGTGTCCATGCACATGGGGAGCCAGCGTGGACAAGGCAGGGGAGAGGGTTGAGCAATGCGCAGGGGAGGGGATTTCACTGTGGCTGGGAAGAAGCCGTAAATTTGGGGCGAAGGGTCAGTGCGTGAAAGGGGAGGGGGAGCAGGGAGGGAAACAAGGAAAGGAGAAACATGGCCACCCGCAGTGAGGCAGGGAGCTGCCAGGGCTGTGAGGCTTTGGGGTTGATGTGTGTGTGTGTGTCGTAGAACTTTCGACTTGGAAGGGACCTCAGAAGTCATTGAGTCCCAACTTCCTGCTCAAGGCAGCATCAGCAAAGGCAGGGTGCGACTGCAGCATCCCTGACAGAGAGCCATCCAGCAGCAGGTGGGAGGCTGTCTCATACTGGGTCACCTGGCCTGATACTGTCTGCACTGACTGGCAGCTCTCCTCCACAGATGTGGTCCAAAGGAAAGCAGAGCAATGCCTTTGGCACCAGCTTGGCTGCAGGAGTTGCAGGAAGGAGGGGTCCAAGATGCCACCCTTTGGGCCTCCACTCTGGATTTGTGCAGCCTTTTCTTCTTCCAAAGATATCCAGCAAGGCAGTAGAGGTTTAGGATCGGAGTCTTCATAATAATAATAATAATAATAATAATAATAATAATAATAATAATAACAACAGGGACGTGGGTGGCACTGTAGGTTAAACCACAGAGCCTAGGGCTTGTCGATCAGAAGGTCGGCGGTTCGAATCCCCGCGACGGGGTGAGCTCCTGTTGCTTGGTCCCTGCTCCTGCCAACCTAGCAGTTCGAAAGCACGAAGTGCAAGTAGATAAATAGGTACCACTCTGGCGGGAAGGTAAACAGCATTTCCGTGCGCTGCTCTGGTTCACCAGAAGCGGCTGAGTCATGCTGGCCACATGACCTGGAAGCTGTACGCCGGCTCCCTCAGCCAGTAAAGCGAGATGAGCGCCACAACCCCAGAGTCGTCTGTGACTGGAGCGAATGGTCAGGGGTCCCTTTACCTTTACCTAATAATAATAATAATAATAATAATAGTAATAATAATTTTATTAGGTGTCACCATCTGCTCCTCACATCCCTCTACAGCATGCACAGAAACCACCTTCTTGACAGTTAAACCCACTATTGGTCTCATCCATACAACCCACTGAAGCCTGTCTTTGCATGCAGAGGAAGTCACTAACTCACTGAGGGTTTAGCCGGCCAGTCAAAGCTGTTTCCTGGGGTGTGGTCTCTGTTGCATGCTGGCAGTTTCTAGGGGCCATAGGTGAGAGCTGAGTGGGGACCAAAGATGGACAAACCACCTTAGAAGAAGCATGATGTAGAAGGAGCATGAAGGAGTAGCCACCAGAGGTACTGCCCCTCCCCAAACACACCATACAACTCCAATCATCATCATCACCAAATAATTATAGAGTTAGAAGGGACCACAAGGATCAACCCACTGCATTGTAGGCATCTTTTGCCCAACGTGGGGTTCAAACCCACGACCCTGAGATTACGAGTCTCATGCTTGCTGTTGCTCCAGGAGAGTTGCGTCCAAGCCAATGGGTATTTGAAGGACAGGAATTTGAGCTAAACATCAGGAAGAGCTGCCTGGTGGCCTGAGCTATCCAGCCCCACAACAGATGGCCTTGGAAGGTAGTGAGCTGTCTTTTGCTCTAGGGAAGAAGGACTCCTTCCCTTCCCCACTTCCCCACCCATATTCAGGACAGGAGGACATTCCTAGCCCTGGATTGCAACCGGCCTCTCCTGCTACCATCCCTTTCAAGAGACGGAGTGTGTACTACAGAGAGATGCCGATTAGCACTGCTTAACCGTTTTGTCTGCAAGAACAATGGCTGCTTGTCTCTTTCATGAGATAGAGGGGAGTCTCCTCCCGTGACCCACAGGTGACTCTCTGCACCTGAGGCCCTGGGGCTTCCTGCCCATTGTAATCATCCCCTGCTGTGCTGACAGAGAGCCCCGGCCAAATAAATAAAGGTAAACAGGTGGGAAGCATTTAGTTCTGTCCAGCCACGAGCCCTCCCAGGCAGCCGTTCTGGGGTCAGGGTGGGGAAGGTTGACCCCCAGGAAAGGCATGCATGGGGTGGGGTGGGGGAGGAGCATCCCAGGGGGCAGCAGAGCCCTACTCCCCATCTCCTGAACTGCATATCCTTCGGTGTTATCTTCTTCTTTGGCGATCACTTGTAGCTGAGCAAGTTTGTCTTCCATAAACACGGTTTTAACAATGAGTCTGTAAGTGACTGTGGAGGCCAATTCTGGATCCACACGTCCTTCTACAGTGGAGACATTGGTTTCTGGGTGGGAGTTGATCATGGTGTGGATTTGCCAAGCGTGCCTTCCTCTTAATATGTTTCTCCCTTTCGTCCTAAGTTTGAGTGTCTTCAAAGCCCATGACACCTTTGGTAAAGGCTGTTCTCCCATTGGAGCACTCGCAGGCCAGTGTTTCCCCGTTGTCGGTGTTTATACTACATTTTTCTACATTTGCCTTGAGAGAGTCTTTAAAACTCTTTTGTTGACCACCAGCGTTACGTTTTCCATTTTTAAGTTCAGAATAGAATAGTTGCTTTGGAAGACAATCAACAGGCATCCGCACAACATGACCAGTCCAACAAAATCGATGTGGAAGAATCATTGCTTTCTATGTGGCCTCCAAACAACATTTTTCTGGGATGTGAAGGTCCAGATTAGCAGACATTACAAAAGAAAGTGAAGCAGGAAAACGCAAATCTAGTTTGCATACATGCAAAGCACATTGAAAGCACACACACAAACCCAAGAAATTACCCTAAGGACTGTCGTTTACTCCTCCCACAATATAATTCCTAGCACCCTTAACCAACTGCAGTCCTCAGGATTCCTTTGTGTTGGGGGGGGGGTTTACTTTAAATGTGCTTTAAATGTGTGGTGTGTATATAATTAATTAATTTTAAATAGGACCAAATTAGGCTTTAACAATTTTTTTAAAAGTGATAAGACAACTAAGAGCTGTACCTTTTAAAGAGGGGGTGATTTTTAAAGAAGAAAATCTGGGGGGAAACCCCCAAAGACACTCTGGACTAGATAGATTTGTCATGTGTTTTATGTATTCTGTATTCACATACATCCATGCATGGAATTCAATGAATTTTCATATGTCACCTTTTGTGTTTTTATATAAAATATTGGATACTCCTTTGCCCAAATTTGAATCCTGGAAATAAAAAACAACAACATCAGTATTTGGAATTCAACTGTTTGGCATTCTTGCCTCCCCCAGGGGATGTTTCTTGATGAGTGAATCAAATAGAACCAAATTTAGAACAGTAGCAATCAATCGCACTTTTATTCAAAATCCAATATCACGGAATGGTACAGTCGGAAGGGCCCACAAGGGTCATCTAGTTCAACCCCCTGCAAAGCAGGAATATTTTGCCCAACATGGGGCTCGAACCCTCAACCCTGAGATGAAGAGTCTCGTGGTGGCTAAGTGTGGTTCCTACTGCCCTGCCCTCCCAGCTCAAGCAATGCACCTATCCTTAGTCAAAACCTCTGGGGTCTGTATGCCAAAGATAGGTGTGGCCAAGAGTGGGTGTGGCCACTCCATACCCTCTCTCACACAGTCCCCCTCCACTCACCAAATTTCCATCCCCATCAGGTCATTGAAATGAAGGGGTCCACTCCAATGCCATGTAAGAAGACATCTGAAGGCAGCCCTGTTCAGGGAAGTTTTTAATGTGTGACGTTTTAATGTATTTTTAATCTTTGTTGGAAGCTGCCCAGAGTGGCTGGAGAAACCCAGCCAGATGGGCGGGGTACAAATAAGAAATTATTCTTATTCTTATTCTTATTATTTCCACCTACTCTAGTGAAGCATCTAGTTTATTTAGCAAAACTGATGACATCCTTTTTGGGTAGGGGCTTCCATTGCAACATGATGTCCCTTCCAGCCCCAACTGTGTTCACATGTGGCTGGGATAGGGATGGGGGAGGCATATTGATCCAGTTTGCATTTAAAGACAAGCCTACCTAATCTGTACTTTAAAAAAAAAACTTAACTAAAGCTGTCCTCCGAAATTTGCACTTCTCTGAATTTTTCACTGCGGTTCTCTAGCCAGTAATGAATGCACCGGAATAAAATGCGTATATATTACTGAAAATAACACCATGGGGGGCGGGGGATAGAAATGGCCTGGGAGCGGGGTGGTATTGTGTACAAAATGTGTGTATTAGGAGAAATTCACACTAGAATGTTGATAAATTTCCATGAAGGCTTTTTTAAAAATGCAAGCTGATGTGCAGATGTTGCGAACTGAACTTCAGTCTGATAGAAACAGAGAAAACCCAAAACTGAGAGATTCGCCCATCCCTAGGCTGAGCTGAGCTGATTCCTGAGAGTCTGTATATATATGTACGTACAGTATGTATGTATTATTTATTATCAATGTTTTTACGCCTCTCTTCAATTACATTCTTAAGGTGGTTGCCAGGGAGATATGTTGCAAAGAAAAGCAGGTTGCTGGTAGATATGAATTGCACATGACCTGTAATGGGGTCCTCAGTATTTAATATTATAGTAATTGCGTGATGTTGATGACTGCTATAGAAAAATCAGGATGTTAAATAGAAAATATTCCGCAAAAGAGTCACAAAGGAGAATTTTGGTGGCACAGATTCATTTCTAGGGATGAATGGGTCCGTTTATTCCTGCTCTCCATCAGCCTCACCTGTCTTCATTCATAAATCCATCCCGTCCCCATTTCTGCATTACTCTGCAGTTCTTGAAAGATTGCACGGCATTTGTACCTGAATACATATTTTATCTCATTGTGTGCATTTCTAAATGTGTTTTACCCCAAAATACACATTTTTAATGTGCTGCAGGACATCTTTTGAGCCAAGGACCATATTGTAAGATTCAGAGAGGTGCAAAATCTGGAGGATAATTATGTTCCAGGAGCTGCTGACCAGACTGGTTTGAATAAGAACATGCAGGAATTGAATTCCTCAGGCAGCCCTGATCATTTCTGCTCTCCTCTGAGACATGTGACTGATTTCTCCATATTATTAAATTACGTTCCTTATTTATGCAAATGTGTGAATAGCCTTATTTGTACAAATCATAGAATCATAGAATTGTAGAGTGGGGAGGGACCCAAGGGTTATATAGACCAACCCCCTTGTAATGCAGGAATCTCAACTAGAGTGTCCAATATAGATGGCCGTCCAACCTCTGCTTAAAAACCTCCAAGGAAGGAGAGTCCACAACCTTCCAAGGGAGACCACTCCACTGTTGAACAAGTCTTACCACTAGGAAGTTCTTCCTGATATTTAATCAGAACCCTCCACAGCAGAAGAAAACAAGGACCAAGGCAGAATCGAGTGGTACTATTACTTCCCTTGATTGGGACATTATCCTTCTGTTGATGCAGCCAAGAATGTTGTTGTTTAGTCGTTTAGTCGTGTCCGACTCTTCGTGACCCCATAGACCAGAGCACGCCAGGCACTCCCGTCTTCCACTGCCTCCCGCAGTTTGGTCAAACTCATGCTGGTAGCTTCGAGAACACTGTCCAACCATCTCGTCCTCTGTCATTCCCTTCTCCTTGTGCCCTCAATCTTTTCCAACATCAGGGTCTTTTCCAGGGAATCTTCTCTTCTCATGGGGCGGCCAAAGTATTGGAGCCTCAGCTTCAGGATCTGTCATTCCAGTGAGCACTCAGGGCTGATTTCCTTCAGAATGGATAGGTTTGTTCTTCTTGCAGTCCATGGGACTCTCAAGAGTCTCAGCCAAGAATAGCATTAGCTCTTTTTGCTGCTGCATCACACTCCTGACTCATGTTCAGCTTGTGGTCTCCTGAGACCCCTAGATCCTTTTCACATGTACTGTACTGCTAGTAAGCCATATGTCCCCCACCTCATATTTGTGCAGCTGGTTATTCCTGCCTAAACGTGTGCCAGTATGGTCATTGGAGCTGATGCATTCAGGCCCGGATCGAAAGGGGCAAAAGGGGCACATGTCTAGGGCAGCAGGTTACAGGAGCTGTAGCTTATGCAAAATTTGTTCACAATAAGGAGAGCAGCACTGCAGACTATTGCCCCCATGGCAAAATCTGTAAATCAGGCACTGGATGCAAATGCACTGTTTTCTGACATGGTACAGTTCTTTCCCAGAACCTCCCACTGGGGATGTTGGGGAAATTCTGTGAAAACAGGAGTGGAAATGGCAAGTGCAGAAATCAATTCAGCAGATGCAATTGTTATCCCCTGATGTTGCTTTCAGTATCCAAATGTTATGTAACAGATTATATTCCACCCCTAATTGGCATTGTGTTTGCATTGAAATACATGGAGTAGAATAAGTTAATGACAGGAACTAATTTATAATTACGCATGTCAGTTATGTAAGCTACATGATTTTGCCATGGTGGACAATGAAACAACTTTGTTTTGGGCAGAATACGAACTGCAGCAGAAAGAAAACAGCGGTGCATGTGAGAAATACAGAGAGGAATCAAAACTGATGCCCTCCTACATCCCTACCTGCACCATGTATAAGATTTTAGGAAGCAGGAAGGTCCCTTTTTATATTATTATCCCATCTCTGCAAAATGCATGGGCTGTGTCTCCTTGTCCACTGCGAGCCTCCGCCTCTGACTTCTGCACCCATCCGCTGTGAATGGCACATTTTAATCTACCTACCGCCCTTTCCTTTGCCCCTAGGCCTGACCCTTGGTGAACCCCACCCACAACATACCCGAGGCTTAGTTAAGAAAAGCATTTTCCCCGCGGGCTCCCAACCCCGTCCTAATCTCCTGGATAAGCTGCAAGATCCAAAAAGAAACAGCTTTCTCTCAAACATCCCCCCTCGCCCCCGCTCTCCTCTGCAAAATGGATTTCTAGCAGCTGCCTGAAAATTCCCCGTGTTTTCTCTGAGTCTCATAGGTGCAGTGTCTAGGGGTGCTTGTGGGGAGGGAGGTGGGATGTGGAGAATTGCCCCAGCCGCAGCATTTAGGGCTTTGAACCAAAAGCTCCCCGCTGTTCCCTATTCACTCATGCTGTCTCTACTGGTTTTCTGTGCAGTTAAGAGCCAGGAAGAATGTTAAATGCAGTGGCCTTTGACCCTCCCTTGTCTGGCTAAGGCAGGCACGGTCCTCTCCCTTCCTCTCTCCCCTTGAGGAATGACTCTCTCTCTCTGTGTAATAAAGATGCAATATTAAAGCAGAGGAAATGTAGGAAAAGGAAAACAGTTCCAAGCATCCAACCCAGTCAAAGCTGGCATTCGGAGCTTGTGCAGCCAAGATTATCAGCGCTGTTTTCCATGCCTGCTTGGGAAGGTGGGGGTGGAATCTCTCTGTAATGATGCAAAAGCCCCACAGATTGTGGGGAGTGGAGAGGCAATGGGGGCAGCCACAACAACTTCATGAAATTTGGGGCATTGTGTGTGTGTGTTTGAGAGAGAGAGAGAGAGAGAGAGAGAGAGAGAGAGAGAGAGAGAGAATATTGTAAACCAATTGGTGGCCTGTGGACCCCAGGGGGTTTGCGTAACCCACCCAGGCGGTCTGTGGCACCATTTGCATAACAAAAAACTACCATAGAGATATCTTTTTCTCTCTTCAAAAGTAGGGGATCCATGGCTTGGCTTTAAAAACCAACAACAGGGGTTTTCGCAGGACTGAGCTAATTGGGAACCACTATTCTAAACCATTGCAATTCTGCTAGCGAGAGTTGAAATACAGTCCCAATGTCATTTAAAAAAAAATTTTTTTTTGAGTATAAGACTCATCTGGGGATCTTTCCAGATCAAAAGGCAGGGTTTGAAGCAGAAAAAAGCAAGCAAACAGAAAAAAGCAAGCAAGCAAGCAAATAATCGATAAAATAAAAACCCAATTGAGGGCATTTGCATGGTGCAGCAGAAGCAGGCTGCCAGGGTGTCCCTGTGCCATTTTCTATAAAAGAAAGCCCTCTATTCCAAGGGCTGTCAAGAGGACACCCTGTAACCCCCCCCCCCATGTTATGCCACTGGGCACACCCCCAGAACACTCTCATTTTAAGCGGGACATCTGGAATCACAGGAGACAATCCCGATTTCTGTTGGCATCCTGCAATGTCCCGTTTTTTGGTCTGGTGCTCTGGTGTGAGTCCTCATGCCAGAGCACTGGACCAAAAGAAGCTCACTCTGGCACGAGTCACAGAGATGCGGCAGAGGTCTGGCAAGCCCCGCGGATGAGCGCCAGAGCTCCAGACTAGAAGGCGTTCTGGCACACCCCTGCTGACAAGCACCAGTGCCTTATCATCAGCAGGTTTGAGCTGAAGGTCCAGCGATCTGGCACAACCCTGCCGATGAATGCCAGAGCGTTGGACCGGACCGGAAGGCACGCCCCTCCTGATGCCCTGGTTTTGTGGGCGAAAATGTATGCATTGGGAGCAGGTCCAGCATCCACACACGCTTTCCAGTGTCAGCCCCTACACATTCTTTCAAATTCTGCTCATTTATGAGCACAATTCAAAGTGGTGGTGCTGACCTTGAAAGCCCTAAACATACCTGAAGGAGCGTCTCCACCCCCATCACTCAGCCCGGACACTGAGGTCCTCCTCCAAGGGTCTTCAGCTGGTTCCCTCACTGCAAGAAGCAAAGTTACAGGGAACCAGGCAGAGGGTTTTCTTGGTAGTGGTGCCCTCCCTGTGGAATGCCCTCCCTTCAGATGTCAAGGAAATAAACAACTATTTGACTTTTAGAAGATATCTGAAGGCAGCCCTGTATCGGGAAGTTTTTAATGTTTGGTGTTTTTCTATGTTTTATATATGCTGTAAGCCACCCAGAGTGGCTGGGGAAACCCAGTCAGATGGGTGGGGTATAAATAATAAAATTATTATTACAGTGGTACCTTGGTTTTCGAGCGTCTTGGAAGCTGAACATTTCATTTTCCGAATGCTGAAAACCCGGAAGTAATTGCTTCCGTTTTCGAACGCGCCTTGGAAGTCAAACAGCTTCCTCTGTGTGTTTTTCAATTTTTCCAATTGAACTTGCAGCCAGCCCTTTGCGCCTTGGTTTTCAAACATTTCAGATGTCGAATGGTCTTCCGGAATGGATTATGTTCGAGAACCAAGGTACCACTGTATTACTACTACTACTACTACTACTACAACTACTAAATGTGGGATTGCATAGCTCATGCAAACACTGGAGGTAAACTCTTTCTGGCTCCTGTTTTGAAGTAAATCGGGTGGGGAGAATGTAATTTGTAGCAGAGGGGTTCTTCATCCTTTCCCTGCCCACTGCTTCTCTACTACAACCCCCTGCCGTCGCCACCACCAAAAGGGAAAACCACTGCCACATTTTCGATAGACACATATTTGCATGGAACCTGCAGCTCGTGACTTTCGTTCTAGGAGTTCGGGAAGCACCGGGTCAGATGGACCAGTCGACATTTGAGCACCTGTCTCTGTCACGTTGTTGCACAGTGCGATGTCGGGAGAGGGGCACCAGGAGGTAGCAGCCAGGAGCCAGCAATTCCCCAAAGGCTGCTGGCTTTGATTGGGACAGGAGGCATCTGTCAAGCTCTGCCTTTGCAATTACAGGGCCTCTTCCTTCCTTCAGAGCTGGCGGTTGGAGATGTTACACTCAGCCGCTCTATTGATTAGATGCTGAGTTTTCCCTTCTTATTAGTGCCGGGAGGTGAGCTCTCCTCCATTCCGGCTGCAGTGCCTGCCCCCTTCTCCTGACCTCTCCTGGCCCCTTCTCCTGGCCCCAGTCGGCTGACGCGATCCTCTGGGTGCCCAGAGTAGGAGTGCCAGGATTGACGGGCAAATTTAGGCTCTCGTTCAGCTGGAACGAAATTGTGTTCTGGGACTCCAAGCACCGAACCTGATGGTTGCCTAGGCAGGCTCCTGTCAGGGTTGCTGGGCCAGAGCCTGTCAGGGCTCACACACATGGAAAGAGCCAGGGAAGACATCAGCCTGGTGCTGTAAGGGAGGAAACACCAGGCTGCTTCATCACTCTCTGCTCATTGCCCCACTCTGGACTTTTCTAGAAAGTGCCCAAAGCCTGTGAAATCAAGAAGAGTCACAACACCTTTAATCAACCCATTGTTAGTGCAGTTGATGGAATCCATTTCCCCAGGATACAGAGATAAGAGATTGCGTACCCTCCAACATCTTGAGTTCCCAAACTGGGATGCTCGTCTTCCTGCGTCACGGAATCCAAAAGATGCACTTTTTTGGGCTTTTCGAGGGGGCAAGGTTTCAGTGCGAAATTGGAACAAGAGAGGAAGAAAGAATGATGTTGGGATTTGCTGCCCCGGTGAATCCTGCCACCTGAGGCAGTCGCTTCATCTTGTCTCATGGGTGGGCCGGCCTTGGCTGGGGGACTGCAAACTTTGAAGAAGTGTGAACACTGAAGGATAGTTGCGTATTGTGACTTAGCAGTGGCAGACTTTGGGGTCTCACATTTGAGCGGTGCCCTGTGTGATGCCAAAATTTGGCACCCACGGCCTCTCACACTCATTCTGAAGCATGGTTGCATCATCCCCTGTGGCACCCCTGAGGCTCTGTGTCCAGTGTGGCCAAACCAATCACACTCCCCTAAATCTGCCACTGGATTTAGGCAGGTTCACCTTTAGATGTGAACTGAACCAAGATTCTCCCTGGCAATGTTGTCTCTCAGGGAGTGTGATCTTCATTTTTAGTAGGGCTTCTATAGGTTGCAGACAGCATCACCTGCTGCCACCACTGCGCCTTACAGTCGTTCCCACTTTCTGCCTTCCACCACCAAGTCCTTCCCATTAATGCCATGTTTGGGACATTTTGGGGGGCGCCTCCCCATGGCAGTGAACGGCAGCAGTCCGCTTGTGCCAAGGCTGTGGCAGGCCCATTCCTCTCTCCTCAGACAGGTTAATGGTTCTTGGCAGGCCTTGCTGCCACCGCGCCAGGCTCTGTCCTCTCACTCAGCCTGGGCTGGAATTATTACAGCGTAATTAAAAACGCAATTAAGCGCTGCCACTTAGCAGAAAAGTCATACAGTTTGGGGATAATTATCTGACAATATAACAAGTTGTGCAACATTAATCAGGCGCTGATCTGCTCCAGCAGCTGTGCCTCTGACTCCGAGCTGGCCACGTCATTCCTCCGTTTGGAAGAAAGCAATCGGCCCAGCTTTTGCTGGCGCCCTGGCAATGAATGGGGCTGCCTGCTGGACCACATGCACCAGAGCAGCACCACTACCCCCTTCTCTGTGCATCCCTCCCATATGCAAGGATGCAGGCAGAGGGAGGGTCTTGGAAACCTTGGCTACAATTCCCACGCAGCCCCAAGGCTCATTGGACGGCCTTGTGTATATCACTGTCTCTCCATTTAGCTTCTCTCACTCGCGGGATTGTTATATGGATACGGCGAGAAGGGAAGACCATTGCAACATAGAGCACCACTGTTCAGGGTTCCAGCTTCTGTTTCTTCTCCTCTGCCCCGCATCAGTCAATCATCATTCCATGCTTTGTACTGCTTTTAATTGCTTTTCAAAAAGTTTTTAGATGGAGACTTTTATTATATGTGGTGGACATGTGACAAAGTAAAAACATTTTGGGAATCGATCTATAAAGAACTAAAGAAGATGTTTAGATATACTTTCCCCAAAAAGCCGGAAGCATTTTTGCTTGGCCTGATGGGAAATGAGATTATGAAGCTAGATCAAAGACTATTTATGTACGCCACAGCTGCAGCAAGGACTTTGTTGGCCCAAAAATGGAAACTACAAGAAATTCCTACTATTGTGGAGTGGCAGGCAAAGATGATGGACTGTGCTGAGTTGGCCAAATTGACCTGCAGGATCTGGGACCAGGACGAGCAGAAATTCCAGAGAGACTGGAGTAAATTTATTGTATATTTAAATGATAATTGTAAAAATTTGAAGACACTAGCAGAATTGAAGTAAATCCTACAATGTAAAGATATTGTAAAGAGTTAGACTGCGCGATTGAATTTGATATGGGATACTGGTTGAAGGGAAGGAGGGAAGTCGCAAGCTTGGTGGAGCAAAAAAGGTTTATATGCTGGTCAATGTATTGTTGGAAAATGTGTTTAAGGATATATATATATATATATATATATATATATATATATATATATGTTTTTAGATTTCTGCATTCCAAGCCAGCATTTTTTGAGACTACATTATATGAATCACACACACACACACACACACACACACACACACACATTGAGCATGCTCAGTCCTCACTGGGCTGCTTTGGGATTCATTTTCCTCCTAACCCTGCAAGACTTGAGGTTTCCCCAAGCTAGTTGCTCCCCCCGTCTTGGGAATGGATGGTGCCATTTTGGCTACATAAGCAATGGCAGTCATAGACCTGCCACTGGAAATAGAGGGAACGCTGGGTGGCCTCCAGGTGCTCTGGACTACAACTCCCACCAGCCCTAGCTAGGAAGGCCAATGGACAGAACTACACTTGGCTCCTTCCGCAAGGAATTCTGGGAACTGTACTTGTTGGAGCAGGTACATGAAGCTATCAAATAAGGGGGCAGGCAGGGAGATGAGCAGGTTACCTTTCAGGAGGGAAGCTCCTTTCTCAGCCAAAGCAAGAGAGCAAGCAAAGAGTGTGCTGGATGCTCCCATGAGAGCCTTGAGATGGATCCCAGCCTGGGAGCTGTGCTGAGCTTCCAGAGGTCAACCGACACTTTCAGGGCAGGCACCTGACTGCTGAAGGCAGCAAGATCGATTCCCAGACAGCTTCCCCTTTTACGGGTCGGTAGAGACAAGGTGTGACCTGCTCTCCATTATATCCATCATACCTCCACATCCCACCACACTCGATATCTAACGCAGATGCTCACAAGAGGAAGGGAGGCAAGGCACACTTTTTGCCACTAGGAAGTAACCCCAATTTAGGAACGTTATGTAATGAAAACTCTGCGCACCGTGCACTTTAGGCAAAGTGGTGCAGAGCGATGGTAGGAGCCTCTTGTTCCCAATCCTTCTGGCCAAGTCCAAGGCAACCTTCTGATCTGACTTGCAAACACACAAGTTTGCATTTGCAATAACAGAGACAAGGCAGAATCAAGCCCGTAAACTTGCTCGGGGTATAAGCTCAGCGCATTTGCAGCAAAAGAGCAGGCAAAGCTAAGCACTGAAAGTGGTGTGGAGGGGAGCAGACTAATTTCTCACACAAACGAGAAGAAGAGTCTCCCCTGTGGGTGTCTATGGGTATAAACACTATGTACATTGATACAGAATCATAGAATTGTAGAGGGACCCCAAGGACCATCTAGTCCAACCCCCTGCAATGCATGAATCTCAGCTAAAGCAGCTGTGACAGGTGGCCATATGACAGCCAGGGTAGGGTAGTGGTTAGAGTGTTGGACTAGGACTTGGGCGGCCAGGCTTCAAATCCCCCCTTGCCCATGAAGCTCACTCGTTGACCTTGGGTCAGTCACTGCCTCTCTGCCTGGCCTACCTCACAGGGTTGTTGTGAGGAGCGGGAAGAACTATGTACAGGCACCTTGAGCTCCTTGGAGAAAAAGGTGGGATATACATGTAATAAATAAAGTGCTCTCGCTCTCTGTCTATCCATTGTTCTTCCTAAAAGCCAGTTTCCTATTTAGGATTTGACATACTGTATTTTTCAATGAAAAGCAATGACAAACCTAGACAGCATCTTAAAAAGCAGGGACAACACCTTGCCAACAAAGGTCCATATAGTTAAAGCTATGGTTTTCCCAGTGGTGATGTATGGAAGTGAGAGCTGGACCATAAAGAAGGTTGATTGCCGAAGAACTGATGCTTTTGAATTATGGTGCTGGAGGAGACTCTTGAGAGTCCCATGGACTGCAAGAAGATCAAACCTATCCATTCTGAAGGAAATCAGCCCTGAGTGCTCACTGGAAGGACAGATCGTGAAGCTGAGGCTCCAATACTTTGGCCACCTCATGAGAAGAGAAGACTCCCTGGAAAAGACCCTGATGTTGGGAAAGATGGAGGGCACAAGGAGAAGGGGACGACAGAGGACGAAATGGTTGGACAGTGTTCTCGAAGCCACCAACATGAGTTTGACCAAACTGCGGGAGGCAGTGGAAGACAGGAGTGCCTGGCGTGCTCTGGTCCATGGGGTCATGAGGAGTCGGACATGACTAAACAACAAAACAACAACAACATTTTTCACTCCATAAGACACACTTTTTTCTTCCTAAAAAGTAAGGGGAAATGTCTGTGCGTCTTATGGGGCGAATGTGTGATCTCTGGAGCCAAATTGCCCAGGGGCGAAAAGCAGATCATGCTCTCTTTTTTGAAAGAGGGAAGTGGGTGTTGAAACAAAGCCACTGATCGGCAAGCAATCGGGAAGGAGATAAGGGACGCTAGCAGTAAAGGAGGCTGCCTGGGAGGAGGGAGGTAAAGACAGCAAACTTGCAAGGAGAGGAGACAGGAAAACTAAAACAATGCTTATAGCATTTCTGACTACGAAGTAGATAACAGGCCAGGGCTATGCAAGGAGGCCATTCAATCACTGCAGTGTGTGTGTCTCATGACAATTTCTTATAAAATAGGCAGGGGGCAGAAATGAAGGGCCAGTTTCATTTTCACCCTAGACAAACAAGAGGGAGTGCTGAATCGTTGTTCAGACTGTGGTTCCCTCGAAAACATTTTTTTCCAGGTTGCCCGGTAAATACCAGAAGATTGGCTTTCTGCTTTGGCTAGGTCATTTTGCAGAGCAGTGTCTTCTCCCTCTCCCCCTGACTGCACCGACTGCAGTTCCTGCCATCAATTGACATGGGAGACCCTGGTTGTAAATCACCCATCCTGGCTCTGTGTTTGGGGATGGGCCAGAGTTAGGCTTGCCATATGTCAGGAAAATTCCTGACATGTCCTGGTTTTGGGGTGTAAAAATGGCGTCGGGGGGATTTTGCTGAATGTCGGGGGAAACCCAGATGTATGGCAATGCCCCAAAAAATTTCCCCAATTTTGGTGGGTTTCTAAAAAGCTCAACAATTTTGCGAGTGTCGGGAATATGGCAATCCTAGGCAAGAGTTTTGACCCCACAGCCTAGCCCTGACAAGCTTGGCGGTGGAATAAGCTGCTGAAGAAAGCTGTGAAATCTTAACGTTTGTCACAGACCCTCCAAGTATCCCTTTTTTTCCAGGGACAGTCCCAGGTTTACAGAAGCCGTCCCAGTTTCTGATTTGGTCCCGGAATGTCTCGCTTTTCCATAGGACTTCCATTTTTCACCGGAGAACTGACGGAGGGTATGGAATTATCTGACCCCAGAGTCAAGGCAGTTTTTTAATGTCTAATATTTCTTAATTTTTTTTATATGCGGGAAGCCGCTCAGAGTAGTAAAAATATTATTATGGAACAGAATGTCCCTACTTTCATCGGAGAAATGTTGGAGGGTATGTTGGCATGGAAATATTACGGTGGGTGGGTGGGGGTCCCCGTTCTAGGGCAGAAGTGGAGCTGAGTCCCCAAAGAAGGCCTCGAAATCCCGTTTCCCTTAACTTTCCACTGCTATGTATCTGACGCAGCCTGCCCGGAGCTTCTCTCGATCTGGGTCAGCCTGATGTTACATCCATTCATCAGATACGTGCCCCGTAAGAGTGGAGGCCAATTCCCAGAGCAGAAAAGGCCAGGCTTTTATCTTAATTAAACTGCCTCTTTCAAACAAGAGAGATAAATTGCATGCAGGGGAGATGCTAAAATAATTAGTTCAGGGGAGCAAAGGAGTAGCAAAAATCATTCTTAGGGGCTAAGTAAGGAGCTCGACGCTGTACGGACCCTTTACGGAGTTAGAGGAAACGGCTGTCGGGAAATTTACCGCTCCATTGGACGTAGATAAATAAGCCAGTGGGTCAGGTAGCAGGAGACAAACTGGGGATGGAAGGTTAGGGACTTGATACCTCCTGGGAGCCAGAGCTGATGACACAGCCAGAGTAGAAAATGGGTAGCCCTTACTGCAACAGTCCCCGCTCCCAGGCACAGAATAAAGTTGGGGAACCTGTGGTTTTGCAGATGTTGTTGGACTATAATTATGTTCCCACAAGCTGCTTAAAATGCAGTGAGGTTATTTCAACCTGCTGCGTTTCCAGCCGCATTTCCGGAGTCAGAGAGGGGGCAGGGTTGCGTGGTGAGTTCCCGCCCCCCCCCATGTGGAAATAGTGACACATGACACAATTATTAAGGTTAATGGGCTAAATAAGGCCGCAACTTTATTGGTTACAGGTGATGAGCAGTATTGGCTTAGGCATTGGTCCTAACCGACTATATCCGACTTGCCCGTCCGCTTGAAGTCCGGGAAGGGTTAACCACCAGTAGGGGGAGTCCTGCTGATGCACATCAACTAGGAACTCCCCTGGGGTCACCGCTCGGGGGGCATGCCTTAGGCCCTCACCTCCATAGGCTTCGGACAGGGCCACGCCCCCCAGAATCCTTTATCAAACTACCCTTCAATATGCGGGGCAAGTGAGGGCGCTTCCTCCCCTCTTCCAACTACAGAACAATACCAATGCTTAACCTCCAGTACCCAGAAAGTTGTGACGATTTGCTACGAGGTAGGCGAAAACCAAGCGGCTGGTGCCAACTTGCCAAGTGCAAAAATTCCCACCAGGCCCCTCAATGGCGACCAACCAAGGTCCATAGCAAGGTCAAGGAACGAAAACCTTATAGGGAGGGAGGGTGGGAAAAGCAGGAACAGCTGGCAGGCGGAGAAAGAGGGAGATCCCCGGCTGCATCCTGCATTAAATAGGGCAGGCCATGCCCCCTGAGCCAGCCTATTGGCCAGCCAGGGGGTGACGCGGCTGGGAATCCCCCCAATCGCACAACGGCTGGCGTCCACTCACCGCGTGTGTGGAGGGGGCATGAAGTGGCTATGTCCTCACCCACTGTGTTTTTTGGTTCCCCTCCCCCCCCCGCACCCCCCCCGGAACTGTTGGATTTTTGGGTGCAACTCAGCTTGTGGAAAGGGGTTTGTCTTGGTTATGACAGATAGAGTAAGGCAGGCATAGGCAAACTCCAGCCCTCCAGATGTTTGGGGCTACAATTCCCATCATCCCTGACCACTGGTCCTGTTAGCTAGGGATGATGGGCATTGTAGTCCCAAACATCTGGAGGGCCGGCGTTTGCCTATGCCTGGAGTAAGGGACCTCATGCTTCCTAGACTATCCCTGTGCCTTTATCTCTGTGCTGACCTCTCTCTACCTCTTTACCTCTACCTCCTGTGACACCTGCCCTGGTGAAGGGCAGATAATTAATAATTACAATGCTCAGTAGCAGGTACAACATGGGACTATTCAACTTGACCCTGTGCCTTCCTTACGTATGCACTGAACACATAAGCAGAAGGCCAGAATCAGGCTGTTATCAGCAGCCTGTTTCAGGCATTAGCCAGAAAATATGTCAAAGGTGGAGTGGCCTCTGTAAAACAAATCTGGCTCCACAAAGTGGGAAGTTGCAGCGGCATCGACATATCACTCTCCCAGTTCTCCCTGTTGTGTGTCCCATAATTTCCATCACCACCTTTCATGCACGGAAGATTTGTCGCCTGATCCAATGCAGAGTTTATCCACTAATTTATGAAACACTTTTTTTTTCTTTTTTACCACCGTGAAAAATGGTTCCGTTTCTTTTTCCAGCTTCATTCTCAGGGTACTTAAGAGTATCTTCAGAATTTCGGCAGCTTCGGGAGTTTGAGCTTAACTGATAGCTGGGAGGTGGCTGAAGCTGGCATGGGTGTTTTTACTTTCCAGTAAACATTTCCTGGTCTGAAAAAGCCACACAGGAGGAGTTATCTCATGGCGTCCTCCTCTGCAATTCTGTCTCAGATCCTGGAATGTCCCGCTTTTCTTTAGGATGTCCCTATTTTCATGGGAGAAATGTTGGAGGGTATGGTATGATGTCCCTATTTTAACTGGAGGAATGTTGGAGGGTATGGAGTTATGTGACCTCCGAGCCAAGGTGATAAGTAACTATACAACCTTGAGAGGACATCTGAAGGGATGTTTTAAAATGTTTAATGTTTTATTATGTTTTTATATATGTACGAAACTGCTGAGAATGGCCGGGGCAACCCAGTCAGATGGGTAGGGTATAAATTATAAAATTACTACTATTCTTGTGGAATAGGGAGTCCCTCTTTTCATTGGAGAAATGCTGGAGGGGATGCTATCTGTGCACCTTCTCGGAGAACTTTTTCTTGATCGAGCAGCCTATAAACTTTCAGAATAAATGAAATAAAACTATGCGTCAAAGCAGCCGAAGTGTGGAGTGGGGCAGTGGAATGCTTTTGAAAACTCAATATCTCCTCCTCAAGGGATGGTTCTTGAGTTGTGATGGTGGATGGGAGACAGAGGGAGCGTTGGTCAGCACAAGTTGCACTGCATGGTTCGGGCAACAAACGATGAGTTTGTCAAAGCAAAAACGAAGGCATCTTCTGCCGAGCCGGGAGAAACCTCTGAGTAGAACTGCAGCCACAAAGGGCCCACTTAGTCCCGTCTCAGAGAGTGGGCCTTGCAAAGTGTCGATGAGGCGTCTCCTGACTAGTTGAATCTGCCTCCTCTCTCTCTCTGCCAGGATAGCAAGACAAATCTTAAAAGGGGGAAGCCGAGGGAAATTGTCAATTAGGCCTCGATGTGGCAGGGCCGAAGCCAGCCTCCCGCAAACGCCTGGGGAGGCCGAGCCCAGATTCGGCCCTGCCACAGAGATGCGATGCGCTAAAAGTGAACGACGGACGATTAATTAGCCGAGTCGTAAAAGGAAACGAGGCGATTCCTGCCCTAAACAGGAGCGATGGGGCTGCAGAGTAAACAGGGGTTTGGAGGACATCAATTAGCCGGCAAATTAATGAGTATTTATGGCTTTTATTTGCTTGCGCTAATGAAGCCCTCGCACGCTGGAGAAACATTTGCTGCTGGGAAACCAGGCCTCTCGTCACAACCTCCGAGGATGTGTTTTCTCTCCGCTGCTGGGCCTGCACTCCCTCCGTTGCCATGGCAGCGCCAGGGAGACTTGCAGCTCCTTCGCCGGGCCTGGGTTGCCCTTCGCTGGGCAAGGGTTTGGCGATGGCTGCCGGGGTGGGCGACTCCTGGGGCTTATGTGTGTTGTGGGGGGAAAGATGAGCAAACACCATTAATCAGGGCTTGGTGTTTCTTGGGGATAAAATCGCACAACCAGCCCCCTTTATGAGGATGGTGTTGTTGTTTTGTGCCCGGACACCCATTGACGGGCACATTCAGCCCTTAATCTTGTCAATGATAGGATTTCAGGCAACACTGCCAGGCCCTCCAAGGCTCCTTATTTTCCAGGGACAGTCCCGGATTTACAGAAACCATCCCGGTTTCTGATTTGAGCCCTGAATGTTCCGCTTTTCCTTAGGATGTCCCTGTTTCCATCAGAGAAATGTTGGAGGGTATGGAGTCATGGGGCCCCCTGAGCCAAGGAGATAAATAACAATTAACCTTTAGAAGACATCTGCAGACCTGTATAGGAAAGGGTTTTTTTTTATGTTTCATGCTTTATTATGTTTTTACATGTGCTGGTCGCATCCCAGAGTGACTGGGGCAACCCAGTCAGAAGGGCAGGGTATAAAATAATAATAATAATAATAATAATAATAATAATAATAATAATAATAATGTCCTTATTTTCAGTGGAGAAATGTTGGAGGGTATGGGTCTTCACAAATAGGAATTAACCTTTTATATAGACTAGAAAGGGTTTCCAGTCTTCTTCAAAAGATTCTGAATTTTTATCTTTTACCAGTGCCATCACTTTTGCCATCTCTGTGCATTCCAAGGCTTACATCAACCTTTGAGGGTGTTCTGTCCTCCTTCCATTTCTGTGCATATAGAATCCTTGCTGCTGAAGTCACATACATAAATACTGTTGAGGCTCTCTTTGTGATGTCACTGTCTAGTATCCCCAGTAGTATGCTTCTGTAATCTTCTATGCATTTCCCTCCCACTGCTTTAGGTAACTTTCTAAACTGATGACTATTTGGCGCTGTAGGTTGTCGAACTGTATGGAAACACAGGCCGCCTTCGACTCAAACCACTTCCCCTTCTCTCTCCCCTCTTTTCTGGTTCTTAAGATCAGCCCCACATTGCTGTTGCTGCTGTTGTTGGGGTTTTTCCCTCCCCCCACCCAACACCCATCCCAGAGATGAAAAGCAAGGGGGCTCCCTCCTTTGTTCAGCGCAGCTCTCGCATAGCCCTCCTCGGGCCTGAGAGAGGGACCCCGCCAGAAAGGAAATCAGGGGCTTAGTACATTCATTTCTCCCCTAATTTGCCAGTTCTGCCATGAAATCCCATTACAAAAGGCTTAGTGGCCGCGCAGAGGGGAAGGTCATTCCTGGAGCCCCCGGGAGGGGATTTACTCAGCAGAAAAGGTGCGAGAAAAGAGCAACCCCACGCTCTCCTGCCCCTAAGCGAACAAGGCCCCCCCCACACGCCCCAAATACTCCTCACCCCTCCTCCGACCCTTGCAACAAGAGACTGGGGGATTAGGCCACAAACAAAGATTGGATTCAGCTGCAATAGAAGGAAGCCGGTTCTTGGAAGCTCCAGGCCTTTTTCCAGAAGCACCTCATGGCCTACCCTTCTTTCTACACCATACACCTTGGTTCCTTCCAGTCCTAACCCCTGCCTTGGCCACTGCTGGCATCCTGTATCAGTGAGTTCCAGAGATCAGCCATGAGAAGAAAACAAGGGCATTATTAGACTAAAGAAGGCTAGCTGCGTGCCCAGTTCTTCTGATATTCCCCAGCACCACCAGGGGGAAAGCAGCATCTATCAGGGTTGCTGCAGAATCAACTTGAGGACCAGCTCCAACACCATTGCAGAGTTCTTAACCAACATCTCAGTTGCATTCTCCCTTCTGCCTCAAAGGGTCCCTCCCAAGTTCTGTACCCAAAGCTTGCAGCACCTCGCTTGGACTCAAAGAGTTAAGAAAAACCCTGGAGTGATGAAGCACACTACCCTAAAAGTCCAATACCAGTTTTTAAAAGCTGCATGTGCAAATTCTAAGGTGCAAGTTCTGTTGGGCTGGCTTTGTTCTCCACGCATCAAATTGTATTGGGATGGAGCCTCCTTTCGTGGCTGCAGTCTTTATTGAGGACTTCGTGTTCCTTTGCCTCTTCCAATCATCCTAAATCCTCAGACAGGAGACTGATTTTAAACCTGGCAGATTCCCCAGGTAGGTTTGCCATTAGGGTTCGAGAAGCCTGCTCTTTTTGTTTACTCTCAGTTTCTCATTTTTTGAATCTTCAGTTTTGTACATTTCCACATCAGCTTGCTTTAAAAAATAAATAAATGCGCCAGCATTTTATTGCAATTTCCTCCTATTCGTACACAATTTTCACCCAATATACACTTTTTTTTTTTTGCAAAGGAATGATCCCTGACAGAATGCATTACTCCATGTTACTTTCACTAACAAATGCATTTTTGTACTTCCTACCTGGCCGGAGGCCTGCCCTGCAAAATTCAGAGCTGTGCGAATTTGAAAGTTAGACTGTTCTTCAGTAGGTGACAGTCAGGTAGATTCTCCTTTAAGTGTGAACTGAGTTAACCGTCCCTATTTGCCACCTCCTTAACTGCGAAATTATGGGCAATCCAGCCATCTGCATGATCACCAAGGGGTCTAAATGAGGAGGACATCAAGGGGTGTATCCTATATGTGCCAACTGTCCCCATTTACTAGGGAAAGTCCTTGTTTTGGCATATCTGTCCCAATCCCACTTTTGTCCTTGCCATTCGGTGAGATCCTGGGGAGCGCGATGCAAAACGGTTGCTAGAATGAGTTGCCTTTTAAGGTTTTCTCCTGGGGTGGGACATAGGAACTGGAACTGTAGTTCGCTGCTTAATGTGCAGAACAGGGGCGGGGAGCCACAGACCCAGGTGTTGAATGCGCCTCCCAGGCCTCTCTTCCAAGCCATTGGGATGTTCCCTAGGACAAGTCTCTTCCCAGGCCACACCCCCTCCTCCCAGGCCACGCCTCCCCTGAGAACCTCTGTCCGGCTGCAATGTGTCCTTGAAGTGTGATGGCGTCTCTTCCTTGCATGGACCAAGGGTGGAGACATGAGTGCAGAAACATTTGGCTTTAGGGTGCCTGGGCTTACAAAGGTATTTTCATTATTATTATTATTATTTATTCAATTTATATACTGCCCTTTATCAAAAGTTCCCATGGCAGTGTACAACATTAAAAACACACTAGAGAACATCGGTGATACAAGCATAATAATAATAAACATAATGAGAGGCCGCGCCATAGTAAAATAATCATCATAATACTGTAACAGGAAGAGGTAACAGCTACAACCATTGTTCTAACCCAGGGGTCAGCAAACTTTTTCAGCAGGGGGCTGGTCCACTGTCCCTCAGACCTTGTGGAGGGCTGGACTATATTTTTTTGGGGGG
The DNA here is from genome assembly GCF_964270895.1 of Podarcis filfolensis. Taxonomy (NCBI): domain Eukaryota; kingdom Metazoa; phylum Chordata; class Lepidosauria; order Squamata; family Lacertidae; genus Podarcis; species Podarcis filfolensis. The sequence goes on from NC_139608.1 coordinate 7,741,212, forward strand.
AATTAATAAATCCCTATGCCCTACAAATAACCCAGAAATGCATTTTAAATAAAAGGACACATTCTACTCATGTAAAAACACGCTGACTGTCCGTGGGGCAGATTTAGGAGGTGATTGAGCCGGATCTGGCCCCCGGGGCCTTAGTTTGCCTACCCATGTTCTAACCCAAACCCTTTGCCTTTGGCCCCACCCACTTTTGCCTCAGGCCCCGCCCACTGCTAGCATGTCTTCCCAGAAGTTGAAAAACACCCCCCAAACTGTGATTTAGAAAGAAGGCCCCAGGGACAGTCCTTTGGAGAGGAGGAAGAACCAGGAGTGTCTCAGCCAGTCGGAGGAGCCCAGAACTCTGCATCTATGAAATTTGTGGGACAGGGGGCGGATGCTTCCTCTAATGAATGCTTAGGCATGCTTGCAAAAGCAGATGCATTGACATTCAGGTTCTGTGAAGCGGATGGTTTGTTATTTCACATGCTGGGTGGGGGGGGGGACAAGATGCATTTTGGAAATGCCGGGTTACATGGGAGAATTGCGTGACTTTCCCACCCGTCTGTTATATGTGTACCTCAGAGACACACTTTGCTTTAAAATCAGTGCAGGACATGCGGCTGCGAGAATAAATGAAAACATCAGGCCAGGCAGAACCTTCTGTGATGTGTAGTTGTGGCAGTGTGTTCTCACGCTTCAGGCAGCGTGAGAACACACCAGGAGGTGGAATGAGTAAACAAGGCGGTAGGGGGGGTGTCCTCATTTTCAGGTGATGAAAGGTGTGTTAATGCGAGTACAACATAATTATGCTCATCTAGTCACTTTGCTCCAATTGCTTATATATGGGGTGGAAACGGAGGTCACTAAGGCAGTAAGGGATGGAGAAGAAATGTGGTTCTGTTTGCATTTTATACGAGCCTGCCTAATTCACACTTTCATAGAATCATAGAACTATAGACTGAGAAGGAACCATGAGAGTCATCAAATCCAACCTCCTGCGATGCTGGAATATTTTTGCCCAACATGGGGCTCAAACCCATGACCCCGAGATTAAGAGTCTCATGCTCTATTGGCTGAGTTATTTGCTTTCTGAAGCAATACGCAAACTGAAATGCAGTTATCCTCTGAAACAGCACGCCTCTCCCAATTTTGCGGTGCTGTTCCCAAACCCCTCCAAAGGTGTGCAAAAACACATATGGTTGTTTTATGTCTGATTTAATTATTATTCTATCCCACCTTTTCTCCAAAGATCTCAAGGTGGCATAAACACACCGCTCACCCATTTCCATTTTATCCTCACGAAAAATCTGTAACGCTGAGAGCAACACTCGCTGGCTCAAAGTCGACCAGAGGGCTTCATGGCTGAATGGGAATTCGAACCCTGGTCTCCCAGGTCCTAGTCTAGCGCTCTAGCCACTGCTCCACACTGCCTTTCATACAATGCCTGTATCTCATATTTGAGGGGAGAGTGTGCATAGACACCCATCCATACAATGAAAATAACATACACAAAATGTGTTGTATTGAGGGAGCCCTCTTGGTAGTTCCTCTGCCCTTAGAAGCTTTGTGGAGAGGGCATTTTCTGTGGTGGCCCCTAACCTCCCCACAGAGGTGTGCCTGGCACCTTCATTGTACAGCTGAAAACCCACCTCTTCACCCTGGCTTTTGACCCTGGAGGTGTGTGTTTTGCGGACGCACCTAATTTCTGTGACTGTAAATTGTCATAAACAGTATGTAACTTGCCCCAGGAGCTTAAGGTAAATGGTGGGTTAACAACAACAAGAAGAAAATGCCCTGAATGGAATTTAAGACTGGGGAAAAGAAAAAGAAACTGAGAGGAAGAAAATAGGCAAAGTCATCCATCTCTATTCAGGCGCAATTGCTATTCCTGCCATTATCTCACATAGGGTTCCCAGTTTCTAGAGTGGGCATGACTGATAAAAATATCAAAATGTATGTATGAAGCAACTTAGTCTTATTAGTTCTTTTTCTTTTCTTTTCTTCAAAGCTTGTTGGCTGCTGCGCTTTGCTCCAGAAGCCCTTTTCTCCTTAAACAGTCTGTTTTCTCCTTTGAAACTCAGGGCAGGACTAAATGTCCAGACAGACAATTTTGTCTCTGCCAAATGATGCCCTTATTCCATTCAATTTCTTATGAAATAGAATTCACAAGAAGAAGAAGAAGGAACTCACAGCTACAGGCAAATTGCACCCATAGAAAGTTTTCTTGATTTTTATTGACAGAGCTTCCAATATACGAGCAAACCATAACAATTATGAGCAGGATTTAACTAGAGGAAGGACTGTATTCACCCAGCAACCAAATATTACGGTTGAAGCAGTGGGGAAATACAACAGCCTTGTAATCACTCTCCCAAAAGGGGGAAAGAGGGACACCATTTCCCATCACCAAATAAATCAGTAACACCTGTGCATTTATTCTATAAAACAAAGGTTGTTGAGAAAAGTGCACCAGCTCGAAAATCTTTCAGATTTGGAAGAAGCTGGCTGTTCAACAAGCACAGTACCGCCCCTACCATGAGGCAGAGGAACATGGCTGCCTCAGGCGGCAGATGCTGGGGATGCAGCCCTGGTAGCCCCCGTCCCCAGCTGTTGCTCTGGGTCGACCATAACATCCTTCTGGACCGTCTTCAGGGGCTGGGAGCTGGAGGCACTGTCATACAGTGGTTCCGCTCCTTCCTCCTGGGCCGTGTTCAGAAAGTGGTGGGGGGGGATGAGTGTTCAGACCCCTGGGCTCTCACTTGTGGGGTGCCTCAGGGTTCTGTCCTCTCCCCCATGCTTTTCAACATTTACATGCAGCTGCTGGGAGAGATCATCAGGAGGTTTGGGCTGGGTGTTCATCAGTATGCGGATGATACCCAGCTCTACCTCTCTTTTAAATCAGAACCAATGAGGGCGGTGAAGGTCCTGTGTGAGTGTCTGGAAGCGGTTGGAGGATGGATGGCGGCTAACAGATTGAGGTTGAATCCTGACAAGACAGAAGTACTGTTTTGGGGGGACAGGAGGCGGGCAGGTGTGGAGGATTCCCTGGTCCTGAATGGGGTAACTGTGCCCCTGAAGGACCAGGTGCGCAGCCTGGGAGTCATTTTGGACTCACAGCTGTCCATGGAGGCACAGGTCAAATCTGTGTCCAGGGCAGCTGTTTACCAGCTCCACCTGGTACGTAGGCTGAGACCCTATCTGCTTGCGGACTGTCTCGCCAGGGTGGTGCATGCTCTGGTTATCTCCCGCTTGGACTACTGCAATGCACTCTACGTGGGGCTACCTTTGAAGGTGACTCGGAAACTACAACTAATCCAGAATGCGGCAGCTAGACTGGTGACTGGGGGCGGCCGCCGAGACCATATAACACCGGTCTTGAAAGACCTACATTGGCTCCCAGTACGTTTCCGAGCACAATTCAAAGTGTTGGTGCTGACCTTTAAAGCCCTAAACGGCCTCGGTCCAGTATACCTGAAGGAGCGTCTCCACCCCCATCATTCTGCCCGGACGCTGAGGTCCAGCGCCGAGGGCCTTCTGGCGGTTCCCTCATTGCGAGAAGCAAAGCTACAGGGAACCAGGCAGAGGGCCTTCTCGGTAGTGGCGCCCGCCCTGTGGAACGCCCTTCCAGCAGATGTCAAAGCGATAAACAACTACCTGACATTCAGAAGACATCTTAAGGCAGCCCTGTTGTTTTTAACGTGTGATATTTTACTGTATTTTTGGTTTCTATGGAAGCCGCCCAGAGTGGCTGGGGAGGCCCAGCCAGATGGGCGGGGTATAAATAATAAATTATTATTATTATTATTATTATTATTATTATTATTATTATTATTATTATTGCTCCTGAGCTCCCAGGCATGGTCCTCTGTTACTTGAGGGAAAGTCTTGTCTAGTAATAAACCCAGTAGATCGCTGTAGTCTGCGGGAGAGTCCGTTCCGCAAATTCCAAAGATCTCAGAAGCCTGCTCAGAGCAGGGCTTTTAGTGTGGCCACTCCTGGTCTGCGGTCTGTGGAATAGCATTCCTGTTGAGATACGACAGGTGCCCACTTTCTGGAAAGAATGGAAGGGATTTTGGTTCCAATGGATGGCAAAATGGGTCTTTACCACACATTTCCACTTGTTGGGGTTAGTCCTGCTTAAGATATATTTGGTTTTTTTTTGGGGGGGGGGTGTTTTCAACTGCTTTTAACTACAGTCATACCTCGGGTTAAAGTCACTTTGGGTTAAATCTTTTCAGGTTGCATCCTGCTGCGACCCGGAAGTAAAGGAATGGGTTACTTCCGGGTTTCGCCACATGCGCAGACGCCCAAAATGACGTCACGCGCATGCACAGAAGCGGCAAATCATGACCTGCGCATGTGCAGACATGGGTTGCATTCTGCTTAGGATGTGAACGGGGCTCCGGAACGGATCCCATTTGCATCCAGAGGTACCACTGTACTTTAATTAATTCATGTATAGATCACCTTACAAGAAAGGAGATTCTGACTCAACATCAGGATGAATCTCCTGAGGGAAAGAGCTGTTTGACAGTGAAACTGACTCCCACAGGAGGTGGTGGGTTCTCCTTCATTGGCGGTTCATAAGGAAATGTTGGAAGGCCATCTTTCAGGGGGATTCCTTAGCTGTGATTTCTGCATTTCAAGGGGTTGGACTACTTGACCCTTGGGGTCCCCTCCACATCAAGTGTAGCTCAGTCGGTAGAGCATGAGACTCTTAATTTCAGGGTCGTGGGTTTCAGCCCCATGCTGGGCAAAAGATTCCTGCATTGCGGGGGTTGGAGTAGACAAGCCTTGTGGTCCCTTCCAACTCTACAAGTCTATGATTCTAAGATAGAAACCTTCGCCAAAGGGGATGTCCCTAGGTCCTGCTGAATTGAGGGCAACCTCACCTGCTTAGGGAACCTGGATAGGGAAGGAGCTCTTGCCCACCTGGAGAGTCAAGTCCCCCCCCCCCTGCCACCTGGGGGTTGGGCAAGCAAACATGGAGACCAGGTCAGCTCTGGGGGTCTGACACCCCTAATTAGAGAATATACTAGATGTGGATTCTCTCCAGATGCAAATAGCCATTGCAGAACCTCCAAGTGTCCCTATTTTTCAGGGACAGTCCCAGATTTACAGAAGCTATCCCAGTTTCTGATTTGACCCTGGAATGTCCTGCTTTTCCTTAGGATGTCCCTCTTTTCGTCGGAGAAATGTTGGAGAGTATTTCATTGAGGAGAGCTTCTCTGCAGCCTTAGCTGCAGTCGGGAGGAGCTGCTTTGCCCCGCGATCAGGACAAGAAGACGGCAAAGAGGGACGTCCGTGTGAATTGCTCATAAACAATTAGGCTGATACAGAGAAGAAAGGGGCCAAAGGGCAGCAGCTGTGGGAAGATGATTTTTCCCCTTTGTTGTGAGCCGGAGCAATCAGCAAATTGCAGCTTCGAGCTTACGTGACCCCGGCACGGAGAAAAGAGCCAGCCTGCAGAGCAAGGAACCAGGAGTACAAAGCGGGGAGCTGGAGTCTCGCTTTTTGACAGGCTGGTGCCCAGTGAGTGGAGAACACAAGCCAAGGAGCTGCTCAGATCTTGGTGAAGCAGGCCTCAAGTGCTAAATGACAAAATCCATTTTCAAAGGGCTGCTTGGTTTTAAAATAACAAACACTCGCTTTAAAAGAAACGTCTGTATCATTATGTGTGCCCTCGTCCCTGACCATGACCCCCATCCTGGGAATGGGAAGGGTGTGTGTGTGTCTTCAGTCTGCAACCTTTGGCAAGAAGAAGAAGAAGAAGAGTTTGGATTTGATATCCCGCCTTTCACTCCCCTTCAGGAGTCTCAAAGCGGCTAACAATCTCCTTTCCCTTTCTCCCCCACAACAAACACTCTGAGGTGAGTGGGGCTGAGAGACTTCAGAGAAGTGTGACTGGCCCAAGGTCACCCAGCAGCTGCATGTAGAGGAGCGGAGACGCGAACCCGGTTCCCCAGATTATGTGACTACTGCTCTTAACCACTACACCACACTGGCTCTCTGCTAGAAATGCATGGTGCCTTTGCAGTAGTCTCCGGATTTACAAACATGGAGATGGAGCGGGTATCATAGAGGGGCAGAGAAGCAAGGGCACAGGTGGACCTGATGCACTCCAGGGTTAGGTCAGCAATCCAAATCATATTCTAACACCGTGGAATTCAAACTCCATCTCCTCCCACCGCCAAAGCCTTCCACAAGAATTCATCACAAAAGACCTCTGCCTAAAAGCAGGAGGTTTAGACTCAGCTGCAAAGAAGGGTCCCATGGCTCTTTCCTTCATAAAAGGTAAAGGGACCCCTGACCATTATGTCTAGTCGTGACCAACTCTGGGGTTGCGGCGCTCATCTCACTTTATTGGCTGAGGGAGCCAGTGTACAGCTTCCAGGTCATGTGGCCAGCATGACCAAGCCGCTTCTGGCGAACCAGAGCAGTGCACGGAAGCGCCGTTTACCTTCCCGCCGGAGCGGTACTTATTTATCTACTTGCACTTTGAGGTGCTTTCAAACTGCTAGGTTGGCAGGAGCAGGGACCGAGCAATGTTAGCTCACCCCGTCATGGGGATTCGAACCGCCGACCTTCTGATCGGCAAGTCCTAGGCTCTGTGGTATAACCCACCGCGCCACCCGCGTCCCCTTTCCTTCATAGGAAGCACAATAAACAGATTGGGGCATCCACCTGTCCCACTGTTGTCTATCCCAGACTTTTGTGACCTCATGCCTGAAAAGTAAAAACCTATTTCCAGTGCCTTCCAGATGTTTTGTACTATGATTTCTCACTGTATTTCTATTCCACCTTTTCCTGTAAGGCGCTCCAGGTGGCTTACCTGGGTTTTCCTCTCCTCATTTAATCCTCACAACAACCCTGTGAGGTAGGTTATGCTGAGAGAAGCAGTGCCTGGCCTAAGGTCACCTGCTGAGTGCCACGGCTGGGTGAGGATTTGAACCCTAGTCTCCCAGGTCCTAGTCCAACAGCTGCAGCTGATGAGAGTCATATCCCAAAAACACAGGAGGAAGCCTGGCCTGTTCTGGTCAGTGCTGGCTGCTTCTCCTTTGTTGTAAAAGAGGAAAACCTCTCCCAAATAGATTGCAAAGACGGATACAAATTTGCATAAATGTTGCATGTGCTAATTTATAGGGATAGATGCAAATTGAGAAAGGATGACTATAGCTTAAATAGAAATACAATAAATCACAACAAGGTGAGGAATACTGCTACCAACTCACTCCTGCTGTCCTGACATTTTGGGAGACTGCCAGCGAGGAGGAAATAACAGAGTTCAGTCTTCCAGCACAGAGAAGCAGCTCTTTTGCTTGAGAAGTTGGGGGAACTACTGCCAGCCCCCTCACCTGGGAACCCATGAAACTCCAAACCAGTGTTGTGTTGGAGGTGGATTTTGCAGCGTGCAATTGATGTAACAATGGTGTATTGCTGATGGATTTATCACTGGGCTGTCCACACATTCTGCTTTGTTATTTGCTCTGTCATGCTTCCCCAAGGTTACCACGTTATTGACATCTGGAGAGTCATTTGCACGTTTGTGGTATGAAAAGTTTTGGAATCTCAGCAGGTAAGGTTACCAGACAGTCCCCTGATTTACAAATCGGTCCTCTGACAAAATCCATCCATTCCAACTGAAGTTGAAAAGTGTCCCCAGATTCACTGAAAAAAATCTGGTAACCTTAAGCTAAGGGACACCCACCCATTGGAAACGAAACAGGCACAAATGGTAGTGAAAGTGGGATTGCATGTAACTGCCCCGTTAACATCATGAGCGCAAGTCATCCTGAATGTAGAATGAAAAAGGATAGGGCCCCAAATCCTGGAGACAATGGGTGGGACCAAAGGAGATGTTCATGCCTGGCAGTAACCCCATTCTGGTGTGTGACAGTATAGCTAAGGATGGGGGCACTGCCCTGCTTGCTTGAAATGCAAGACTGACTATGTCAACAGAAGTATAGTCTTCAGATCAAGGGAAGTTATAGTCCCACTCTATTCTGCCTTGGTCAGACCACACCTGGAATACTGTGTCCAATTCTGGGTACCACGATTTAAAGAAGGATATTGACAAGCTGGAAGGTGTGCAGAGGAGGACAACCAAGATGAACAAGGGTCTGGAAAGCAAGCCTTATGAGGAATGGTTGAAGGAGCTGGGTATGTTTAGCCCGGAAAAGAGGAGACTGAGAAGAGATAGGATGGCCATCTTTCAATATCTCAAGGGCAATCACAGGGAAGAGGGAACAAACTTGTTTGCTCCTGCTTTGGAGGGTAAGGACTCAAAGCAATGGCTTCAAGTTACAAGAAAGGAGATTCCGACCAAACATCAAGCAGAACTTTCTGACAATTAGAGCTGTTCAGCAGTGGAACAGACACTCTTGGAATTTGATGGATTCTCAATCCTTGGAGGTTTTTAAGCAGAGGTTGGATGGCTGTCTGTCATGGATGCTTTAGTTGGGATTCCTCCATTGCAGGGGGTTGGACTAGATGACCCTTGTGTCCCTTCCAACTCTAAAATTCTATGAGTCTATGTTGTTGGCCTTGTGACAAGCAGGTATTTTCACTTTATTTAAAATAAGTATTGCATATCATGACAGATACACCATTTGATTGAAACACCTTCAATGTTTTCTCTCTCTCAAAAAACCCCCAACCCCACATCAAACTGCTTAAATGTGAGGCTATAGGGGAGAACCACATCGTCAGCATATAAGTAGAGTCTTTAGGCCTCTTCTGACAGATAAGAGTGCCTGGGAATGACAATATAACTTTGCAACAGACCGCTCAGGGACTCCAGCAAATCTCCATTAAGAAAAATCCATTTCCCATCACCAGACGGAGCAAACGATGGTTTTGATATTATGGGAGGGCTGGAATCTATTGAAAATTCAGAACAGACTGCAAACTGGATTAGCTCCATGTTTGCAAGGTAACTGAAAAGTCAAAGCCGGGATGCGCACTGAGCCAGATGTTTTGTGCGAGACCATAAAAGACGGGCATTATGGGATGAAGGCTATTGAAGAGACTGCAGATGAGTTCTCTTCTAAAGTTTATGTAGAAAAAATACTCTTTGCAGGGGTAAGCAAGTTAAGCACAGCTTGCTAGAGACTCACTTCAGTTATGATGGTGCAACATACCATTCTCTGCTCCCTACCCCACATAAAACAAGGGGAAAGTGGTGATAAGCTGGTGTTTAAACTTCAAGCAGAAAATTGTGTGATGGGTATGAACACCAGCTGGCTGTTTGGGCCTGGGATTGATGGGAGTTGTAGTCCCCAGCAGGTTGGGGAAGGCGAGGCTAAAGATACAAGTAGGAAAACACAGTGCCCCTACAATATACTGTTGAGCATTGGAAATGTGCCTTCAGGGCTGTCTTTACTTGAGGGTGCAAGGGGTGCAGGGCACCCAGGCACTGAATTCTGGGGGGCGCCATGCGCCCGCTGCTGAAGCCGACTAAGCTCTTAACTATCTACCTGTTATGAAATAATAAATAATTTTGATCAAGCTGACATTCAAAGCCGGCCGCTGCTGCTGCCTCCATCCTGGCTTCTTTCTCCTCCCCAGAGTCCAGCCCTACATGGAGAGGCGTTGCTCTCTCGCCCACAATCGGCATGGCTGCTGTGTCCCTCTTCTTCTCCTTCCTCCTCCTGGGGAGCTTTTAAAAGAGCCTGGGTGTGAAGCTGCGTGCCTTTGCAGAGCTCGGGCACCCGGTTCTTGAGGGATGACGGCAGCGAGACTCAGAAGAGCAGGACGCCACTGCTGCTGCCATGGCCTCGCCTGTAGCCGTGGGTGTAGATATCTTGGGTGTAGATGTGGGCAGCACTAAATTTGGGGGCGCTGGGCAGATCTTTGCACCTCAATGGTGCATATGCTAAAGACTGGTCCTGTTAGCTAGGGATGATGGGAGTGATAGTCCCAAAACATCTGGAGGGCCGAGCTTGGGGAGGCAGCTGTTGAATAGATCCTGTGGGTCTTAGTATGTGTGTGAACATGTGTGCATGTTTGTGTGTGTGCACACGATGGCAACCTGAGCAGTGCATGGCGCCTTAGCGTTTGCTCATGTGGACGTATAGCCATTCCTGCTAGAGATGCAAGATTCTGCAAACCCCTCCGCTTAGAAATGTATTGTTATGGGCTTGTGGGGGTCAGTCTTGGTGACATCTGTGGGTCCCTCCCAAAGCTGTGACTGTGAGGTTAGAATCTAGTAGAGCAGGCATCCCCAAACTTGGCCCTCCAGATGTTTTGGAACTACAGTTCCCATTGTCCCTGGCCACTGGTCCTGTTAGCTAGGGATGATGGGAGTGGTAGTCCCAAAACATGTGGAGGGCTGAGTTTGGGGATGCCTGTAGTAGAGGAAGCTGTTGAATCGGTTAAGTGCTCCCACCAGCTTCTCAAAGGGTGAGCTCCGTGGCCACAGCAACAACTTAGCAATGGTGCTCTCCAGGAAAGTGGTATTTCTCCTCCCCACCAGTCACCTGACTGGACGCCGCATCACCCTGGAATGGAGAACGGTAGGCCAAATGGGGGCTCTTTTGGTGTGGGCCCCGGCTGGTGAGGGAAGGTGGAGATTTGTCTTGCTTTGTGCTGGACCCAAAGCTATGACTTGGGGTTCTCTCCAAAAACCTGATTGGGAGACAAGGTCTGCTGGTGTGTCAGTGCTGTGAGCCCCTCCATCTTATGCTCAGGTTGTATAGATGTGTATATAAAACCATATACCCTAAAGACACCCTGGTCTCCATTGACCTTAATGCCAAGGAAACTGAACCCTTGGAAAGCACAGGGACCCTGGGAGTCCCTTTGGTGCTCAGAGGTCGGAGTGAGACAGCAGTATATTCTACAGCAGTGCTTCCCAAAATGTGTGGTTCCATCCGTGGGGGGAGGGGGGCACAGTGGGATTACTTAGGGAGATGCTAAGAGGCAAGGGGGCAGTAGGGGGCGCTGGAGGTATAAATGACCATCAGACTCTGAAAAACTGGTATCACTGGATCAAGTTTGTCAGTTTGGTTGAATTAATCAAACCACAGTGGAACGGACTCCCTTGGGATGCTGTGGACTCTCCTTCCTTGGAGGTTTTTAAGCAGAGGTTGAATGGCAGTCTGTCATGGAAGCTTCAGTTGTGACTCCTGCTTTAAACGGGGTTGGACTAGATGACCCCCGTGGTCCCTTCAGCTCCACAATTCTATGATTCTGTGAAATAGTTCCAACTGGATTTTGAATAAATGTGAAGTTAATTGTTTCTGTGTTGAATTTGACTGTGTTTGTTTTGAATTTTCTTTTGAATTCTATCTTCCTTAGTGGGTGGTGCAAACTGCTATTCTGAATTAATTTTTTTTATAGGGAAGGGGAACTGGGGGTAAGTTCATGGAACCAAGCACGCAGCGGCCTGAGAAGGTTTGGGAACCGCTTCTCTAGAGGAAGGAGCGAAACCCTGAAGACAATTTTAGCAACCCAGAGTTACAAAACAAAACGAGGCTCTCACTGAGGGGAGAAAGAAACAGGGGCATGTGCATGCATGAATACATGTATGTTTGCAGACCTGGGTGATGTCAGAGCGTGATTTCTCCCCCTCCCCCCTCCTTCTCTCCCTGCTGCTTTTCAGACCCTCTGTCTGTAGTGACCCAGCCTAGATCTTTGTCTTTTCCCCGAGAGATGATTAGCGTCGCGTCGAGGGGGAAGAATGAATGAATGCATGAGTTCGTAGGCAGAAAGGGCCCTCTTGGCATTTCTCACTGATTCAGAAAAGGAGCAGGAAAGAATCCCACCCTGTGAATGGTAATTAGCCCCAAATGAGCAGGCACAGCCACAAAGCCGGCAGCTGGGCCAGTGACCGCCTCAAAGAGGGATTTCTCCGTGTTTGCAAATATTGGAAGCCACGTATTGCACTGTGCAGTTGGGGGGGGGGGACTAGCGGTGGGAGGTGGGTTGTGAAGGAATTGGGCCAAGCCCAGGGTGGGGTGGGCAGGGGAGAGGGGTGGCTTCTACCCAGAATCCTCCAGGGCTCCCTGTGCCAGCTCGCTGCAGCCGGCTGTTGGCTGAAGTGCTTAGAAGGACATACAGTCCCCAGGCGCCTACATTTAAAGGCCCTTTTACCCCCTTCTCCACTCCCAGGGAGCTGCCGATGGAGAGATTAGTCACCCCAAGCAAACACCTCTTAGCCAAGAGACTATACAAACATGCCTCCTGATGCAGGATGAGCGAAGGCGAGGGAACAGGCCGCATTCCACCTACACCTCCTTCACTGCTGAAAAGCACAAAGCTTGCGTTGGGACAAAAATCGGCGACTTTCTGTGATGCAGCCAGCCTGTATACTGGTAACCAGCTGACCGCTGTTGGGCAGAGGGAGAGTCACATGATCAGCCAAATGGCCGTACAGTTTTTGGACTGGGGTCGCCAGCAGGGCCAGCCCTACCATTAGGGAGAGTGAGGCAGCTGCTTCAGGCGGCAGCTGCTGGATGGAAGGGGTAACAGCAATTAATCTGTGAGCAGTTTTGCATGCAGTTTTGAGTAATGAACACATTTCTGCAAGCAATTTACCTGTTGTATGTTATTGTTCCTGTTCATTTTTATGCACACTTTCCCCCAATATATGCATGCTTGTGAACCCTCTTAGGCTGGAGAATCACAGCCCGAAATTTGGATACGTGCAAATTTCAAAGGATGGCTGTGTTTTGATTCTCATACTGTTTCTGAAAGTGAGAATTTGATACATTTGGCTTTAAATGTGTAGAATTTCTTCCGTATTCCTAGCCTCAGGAAACAACGTGTATTGGACTGCCCCTGGTTGCCAGCATTTTTGGCCACACTTGCTCCTCTACTATTAATGGCCACTCAGAATATGGGAAGGAGACAAGGGTTACTTTCCCCCATCCCAACTCTGCCTTCACACTGAGGTTGCAAATCCCCCCCCCCCAATTTTTGCCATCCTGTTCAGTCCTAGAAAAGGAAAGTGAATGAGTTTATATTCTGAGAACGCCTCTGGGATAAAGAGTGCAGCATGGTGTGCAGAAGAAACCCAGGGGGTCGGTGGAAAGGAGGTTACTTGGGTGTAAGACTGGCTGCCAGAATGGTTTGTTGGGTTCTTGACAACTCCTATCATTGATGTGATTTCTGGGAGTGCTTTTGGAAAGTTGATGTTTAATATCTATGCAGAGATTTAGTTGATTTGTTTTTTTAATGAATCATCTTTGAGAGACCTTATTGAAATGTTGAAACTGTGTTTGAAATGTATTGTTTTGGATAGCTTCTTGAAATGTTTCTTGTTTTGTGCAATGTTATTCTTCTTTACTGGGAACCTTCTTGAACATAGTTTTCTTTGCAGAATGGCAGGATTCAAATTTGAGTCTAAAACCCGCCTCTGTATATGTGTGACATCCAGGTGGACTGTACTTCATCAGGGGTGCAGTCAGGCAATTTTAGAGCAGGGGTCACCAACCTTTTGAGGGCCATGGGTACGCCTGTATTGTTGAGTGAACTTCATAGACACTCACCAGGGTCTGGCCACTTGTCTCCCTCCTCCCTGTGATCAGCCTGAACTCCAAGAGAGACATGAGGAACAAATGCACCAACATGTACACACTTTGCTTCTCCATGGGTATACAACTCAGATTTTTCAGGTAAAAAAATGGGGTGTGCATCTTCCAGCACATGTTCCTCGGAGACCCACACTGCAATCTCCCCACCCCAAGTTCTTTTTTTGGGGGGGGGAGCACGGTACCCAAACTGCATGCCCCAATCTCATGCAAAAATAATGAGCTGTCCTTCCCCCACCTGCCCCCGGGATATTTGGTGGGTCTGCAAGGGATCTGGGCAGAAGGTTGATGTACAAGAGTCAATGTGAGCCTTGAAAAGCACATAGAGCTGAAAGAGGAAGTGCGAAAGAGTGTCACATTTGCAACTTCCTCCTTTGGTTCTAGACACTTTTCAAGGGAGAAAATGGTCAACACTCTCACTACTTCATGGCCAAGGGTGTGGTGGGCTCAGAGCGGGTTGCCTCAAGGGTGTCATCACGCACACAAAAGCACCACGTTGGCAACTGCTGTTGTAGACCCAGGACTTAATGATATTATAGAGGCCCCAGGGGGATCTCATGGGGTCCGTCCTTAAGAATCTAAACTTTAGATGGCCATGCATATTATTTCACATACTTCAAATTGTGGCAAGCCAGTCCTGCTGCATTGAAGGCCCACCTCCTCATTCTGCTGAGTGGGGCCCTGGACCCAAAGTCCTGCCCTGCTTCATGAGCTTTGAGTTTTTTTGATGGCCACCTATCAAGGGTGTTGTAGCAATGGAATTTCTGAAACAACAGCGTTGGGTATGGGCTTGACTAGATGCCCTGTGAGGTCCGTTCCAGCCCTGTGCTTCCAGGATTGTATGAAACTTTTCATCCCATAGAAATAAGTTTGATCAGTTGCTGGTTGCTCACATTCAAACCATTGCTACTGACCACAGATAGCTGCCCAGGCTAGTTGAAAAGTTGACAGTCATAACCTCGATTCCAGGAGAGGCTTCATGTCAGGCTGCTGTGTATATATATATGTGTGTGTGTGTGTGTATTCAAACCTTTACATCAAGAAAGTTACAAGCTATTTTTTGGACCCGAAGCAGTGCTGTCTGCCAAGGGACTTTTTTCAAAAAATTTAAACAATTCTGGGAACTTTACCCTTTGTAATTTTTGACAACTTGCGTTCCCGAAAATTCACATATATTTAACTTTGTCTTGGATTGTCCTGCTTTCGTTTGCGTGTTACACTGTAATGCCATTGGCTACAAACCATAAATATCTGATTGACCCCAAAAGAGTGTATGGGATCCATTTCCATCTTTTGGTTACTTAGCCCCCAAAGAAGGATGAAAGTCAAAATGCATCTGGCATTTATAACGGTGCCGTTTCCAAGTTTTGAAGCCACACACTATTTTTAGCCATTTATAGACATCACACTTTGATGACTTCGGCAGGGAGGGAGGGAGTTCTTCTTGGTATAGAGCAATGCAGTTCTTTTCAGGTGGGTGAGCCATTTTTCCATGTAGTAATAAAAGAAGTGATTTGTATGGATTTATATTTCTAACCCTTTTGGCTAGCAGGCCACCATTATAGACACATGAGAAAGGTCCAGTTTTTTGTTTTTTAAAAAAGAGGTGCTAACTCCTTCTTGGCATGGCTACCGGTCTGTCATGACTCCTGGAACATTCCTTTCCCATTCATAGAACTGGAAGGTTGTCCTTTTTTTCCTGCTTCTCCTGATACTCCAGTTGACCCCCACTTTGCCATGTGTAACTTGAGCAACCCAGGTGAATGCTTTGGAGCAGCTTTGCCCAACCTGGTGCCTTCCAGATCTTTGGGACTGCAACTCCCATCAGCCCCAACTAGTGAAACTATGGAACTCACTTCCACATGAGGCAGTACCAGCTGTTAGCTTGGATGGCTTTAAAGAAGGATAGGACAAATTCATGGCAGAGAGGGCTATCAATGGCTATGAGAACTAGTAGTTATAGCAGCCAGGATGGCTATACTCTACCGCATTTAAACAGCTGTGGCAGTGCTCAGCTCTCAGTCTGTTCCTGGTTTCTTTGGATCTCCCTCCTTCCCTCCCTTTTAGGTCAGCTTTCTTTGCGTATTGACCTTGCTATGGACTTCGGTTGGTTGCCTTAGTTGCCCACAGAGCCTGGCAGGACTTTTTTTATCCATTTGGCAAATTGGCACCAGCCTCTTGGTTTTTTCCGCCTACCTCGTAGCAATTCATCACAACTTTCTGGTATTGGCGGTTAAGCATTGGAATATGTGTGCTGTGTCGGAGGATTGGGTATGGGCCATCATCTACCCCTCCTCTTTTGGGTATTCCGTTAAAGGAATCCGGCGGTCGTGGATCCTGTCCGATGCCCTGCTGGTGTCTGGGGCCATGGCACGACCCCCGGTGATGTCATGGGGAAACTTCCAGTTGTATTTGCATCAACAAGCTCCTCCCATTGGTTGTTAACCCTGATATGACTCCCGGCTGAGTGGGGTGGAGTCATGTATTGTCGTTTTATCCAATGCCTAAGCCAATACCGCTCACATGCTGTAAGCAATAAAGTTGTGGCCTAATTTTGCCCATTAACCTAAAATAATGTGTCTTTGTATCTTATTATAATCCTATGCGGGTGGCGGGCACTCGACTCACAACAGGATGTTGGGCTAGAATCCTAGAATCATAAAGTTGGAAGGGACCCCAAGGGTCATTTAATCCAACCCTGTGCAGGAATCTCAACATGCAATCTCCCATCGTATTTGAAACCATTCTGGAATCAGCTTAGCTCTCCAAATTTGCTAGCAGTTTAATTGCTGCACTGCTAGCAGAACCAGACGGGCCTTTGGCCTGATCCAGCAGGCTCTTTTTATGTTCTTAGGTGGGCTTCCTAGAGGCGTCTACCTGACAGCTGTGGGTAACAGGGCATTTGAATGAGCCTTTCGGGCCGGGTTGCCATATTTTGAAGCGCAACAAAGATGACACATTCGCCGACTTCTACTTTTAACTATGGATCTCTATGAAGACTCTCGTTTTACATACCCATGAAAAAGAGGATGTATCCTGGAAGAAAAGAGGACTTATGGCAACCCTGGGCTCTCTGATGTTCATACATACACATGTTAATAACTGAGACCAGGGCACTAAAGGGTAGACATTACACTGGCTGTAAACAGTTGGCCTCCTGCTGGTATATATATGTCAACATGCATCAATGAGGGTTGGGGGCAGGGATAAGATCAGAAAGCCTAAAGAGACCCCTGTGATGAATCAAGCTGTTCTATGCCTGCAAATCGCATCTGACGATCTGTCACAGAATCTTTCAATCAGCCGGCAGAGAATTCCGCATTTCGCCCCCGGCCAGAGTCTTGCAATGATTAATTTCCCCTCCCCTCTAAAGGACAACAACGAAAAATCTATTTGGAACGGATTTCTCAAGTGTCTTCCATTTCCACTCACTGTCTCTACTCCTAATTTTACCTGCTGAGTTAAAGGCCTGTTTGCTTTCTGAAATCTCTTCCCCAGATTGGTTGGAACAGTCCATCTTGTCCAGCAACCCCTCCTGCTCAGCGCAGGGGAAAATCCATACTTGGGGCATCCCTGATGGACAGCTGCTGGAAGGCTTCCAGCGTGGGAGAGCCCTTCACCCCTATAGGAGGGATATGGGAAAAATTCAGGAGCTGCAATTACGATGCCCACTTTTACCCATCTCCAAGATAAAGGCCATGCATCACCAGAGGCGGCGATAAAATTTGCCTGTGCTACTTTATATCTATAGAAGCAGACTATTTATTTATTTATTTATTTATAAAATGGCTTCGATTTGAATAGAAATGCAACACGTCTCGCCATAGTGGGGAAGACTGTGGCCAGGGGACCTGCTCTGTCTGCTGCACAGGTGTTAATACCTGATTTGGAACTTCAAGACTCCTCTTGCTCTCCTTCCTTAGGGTTCTTGAATGTGGACTTGGACTGGGAAGCCCTTCAAACAGAGGACTGTGCTCTATCAAGCAAGACACATGGCCCCCTTACTAGCACTGCTCAGCCTTTCTGCTTCACAGAGGCAAAGCAAGCGTTTCCCCTTCCTCCCCCTACTTTGTAAAGGAAGTGGGCAGTATATGCGTTTGTGAGAGAGAGCCTACAACCTGAGTTGAGAGGCTACAACTCTAGCCTAGTTTTCATATTTGCTTAATTTTTCCTCATCCCTCTGCTTGGTAATATATTGCCTGATAAAAAGTTCTGGAGAACCTGGAAGCAGGCCACACTTTGTGACATTTTGGTCAGTCCCAATAAAGGTCTAGTCCTACTTTGGATTTCTTTTTCTGTATGGTCCACCCCACGGAATCATCACTGGAGGCTTTCCTCCAAAACCCTCAACTTGATAAAGCCAGACGAGTAGCCACCAGAAGCTGGGCCTTTTCCGTGGTGGCACCAAAGAAGATCCATCATAGAATTGTAGAGTCATCTAGACCAAGGGTCATCTAGTCCAACCCCCTGCAACGCAGGACCCAGGCATGTTATTGCTTTAGGTGTCTGGTCAAAACATGGCTATTGGGCTTATCCTGTTTAATTCTGTGCTTTTATGACCCCACCCCTACCCAGAATTATTTAAATCTGTTCTCTAGCCTGATCTCTTAGCACTGGTCTTTCTCGACTGCTGTTTTAAGGAGCATGGCAAGCCCCATTGCATCCATGTTTTTGAATAGAGAGAGGCAGCAGCAGCATAAAAGTGTTAAAATAATGATTATACACAGGTCCCATCCAGCCCCAAGGAAGGAGTTTTAGGCTTGGATTTCATTATCATAATTTGTTTCATCCACCGTGAGGTCTTTGATGGTGTCCATACATGTGCATTCCCTTCCACATAAAGG
The DNA here is from genome assembly GCF_964270895.1 of Podarcis filfolensis. Taxonomy (NCBI): domain Eukaryota; kingdom Metazoa; phylum Chordata; class Lepidosauria; order Squamata; family Lacertidae; genus Podarcis; species Podarcis filfolensis. Next base: position 7,759,573 of record NC_139608.1, read on the forward strand.
AGATCCGCCACACTCCGTATCCTTTGGTCCGGGTTGTCTTCCTGGAGCTCTCCAATCTATTCTCCTTTGGTTGCCAGGGTAACGGGCATCTCCTCCTGTGGCCTGTTTCTAGGCCTTGGTTCCTCTTGTTTTTCTGGACCATGTTCCCCTTGTTTTTCATGATCTTTTCATGAAAGGGTGGCAGGGGTACCATAGCAGGCCACAGAAAGGCCTACCTCGAGTGTGCCAAAGAGTTGGGGGGGAGGTTGTTGTTGTTTGAAAAATTCGGAGCCGGGGAGGGCGTGAGGAGCGCAGCTGAGATGTATGGCGCTGCATAGACCCAGCCTTTGGTGCCGCTCCAGGCCTTGGCGGCTTGGCAGGCCTCTGCAGCCTGGCTTCTTGAGAGGCTTTGTTCCCAAGAGGAGTTCCGGGCCGCTTTCGATGGCAGCTCCTCTTGGTGGCTTGTCTGTCCGCAGCCCGGGGAGCTGGGTGCTCCGGGAAGGAATGTCCCCTCCTCAATACCCACCAAATCCATGCATGACAAGCTTGAAATCGAGCTGTCAGTTTCCGTCTGGACAGCCCTTCACCCCCCATTCGATCTGCCTTGTTAGGCTCCGCTCGCCATTCATGCAACACAAACAAACCACTTAACCCCCGGCTCACATACACAACCCACCACTCAGCCTCCTCCTCCCCCCCTCCCCGCAACCCAGAAGGTGCCCATGGGAAGAGGCTCCCAAATGGATGGGCAGAGGGGGAACTTGGCAACTCTCAGGCCGCTTTCTTCTCGGGTAGGCAGCCCACCAAGCTTGCGGATGGCCGCCAAAAGTTTGGCACCATTGCCCCAGAGGGAGGGTACTCAGCGTAGATCTCAGGACCGGCCACTGGTACCCAGATCCTTGAGCGATACTTGCAGAATTGGACCAAGGACCAGAATGTACTTTTGCACTTCTCCGAAATTTGCAACCGAGTTTCCTGCTCAAAATAACGTACCATAAAGGCATCGCAAGGTAGACAGCTTAGGACAGAAGGCATTGAGAAATGTGGACATTGGGGGTAAATATATATTTAAATCTGCGTTTTGTGATTAAAAAATGATATTTGTTTAACTGCCAATTTTGTGTGGCTTTTGATTTTCTTTTTTAATGTAGATTAGTGGAGAAACAGGATTGAAACGGACTTATGAATGAACACGTGCAGAATTGCCATTGACTGGAAATAGGCTAGTCTCTTGAACCCTGCTGTAGAGGCTGGGAAACTGGTGCCAGTGGCTCCCTCACATGTTTCCTCTTACCTGCTGCATAAGCATCTTGCTCATAGTCTTAGTCCTTATGAGACTCCTGGCCTTTAAGGTAGACTGGATTTCTCTAGTATTACCCCTTTTCTCTCCCTTGAAAACAGCAACCATACACATTTTGTGAAGAAATAAAAGTAGTATTTACTTACATAATCTAGGTCTTGAAACAGCAGTTATAGCAGCAAAATGAGGGTAGGCTTATAACTACTATCTAAGTACAAAAGTATAAAATGTAAGTTCAAAACTGCTGCCTGAGCATGCACGTGTGTTCAGTTGGAAGAATGATGCAGAAAGAGGGAGATGCCCAGGCAGGAAGGAAGTTTGTGGTGTTACAGCTTCCTCCCAAGGCAGACAGAGGAAGTGATCTCACAGAGTTCTCTCTAGCAAATTTTACAGGAGAGCTCTGTGAGCCCAAGCCCCTTCATCTACTTTTCTGTGGCAAAACATAAATGGCTGGTTTGACTGCAATAATATCCCACAGATTTCAGGCAAGGGTCTCTCCCTGTCCTATGTAGAGATTCGGGGGAGTGAATCGGGGACCTTCTACGTGCAAAGAGATGCTCTATCACTGTACCCATTCACTTTCACCATTCCACCTGTTATGTACTGAGTTGAATAGGATCCAAACTGCAGCAGTCTGATTGGTCCTAGAACAATAGGATTCAGAATGCAGCAGTCAGATTGGTCCTAGAACAATGCAGCAATATGATTGGTTGGCAGGAACCACCCAATCATGCTCCAGATAGAAGTGAATCCACAACCTGATTGGCTTACAGTAGAATTCCGGAATTAGCCAATCATGTGCAGCCCATTGTGTAAATAATGTATATAAAGCAGATACCTTGAGGGGACTTTCATTCATTCCTCCTCACCACTATGAGCTGAATAAAGAGCATGAAATCACTTTGCGACTCTGAGTATATTTCACTGGCGACGAAGGTGGGATTCCGCTGAGCTGACTGCCACACACAGCACCGCAGCACCGCCACCTGCCGCACCGCTGCCTCGCACCGTGTATCCAGGCTTCAGCTCCGGGACACAAGGAACTCAGAATGGCAACCGACAGCAGCTTCTCGCCGTTCAACCCAGCATCTGGAGACTGGGAAGCGTATGCCTCCCGTTTCACCTTCCTCCTAGAAGCCAAAGGGGTCACCGATGAAGAAGACGCCAAGAAGAGGGCGATATTCTTCAGCGTCTGCGGAGAGGAGACATTTGAAATCGCCCGGGCTCTCCTTGCACCCGAAGACGTCGCTACTGTTCCATACAAAACAATAATGGAACAGCTGAAGGGGCACTTTTCGCCACAGCCCTCTGTGGTGGCTCGTCGAAATGCCTTCTATGCAAAGCGGCAAGCCCCTGGGGAAACCATAACTGGGTTTGTGACCTCTCTCCGCCAAGCTGCCCGGTTCTGCAACTTCTCAGAGCTGGAGAACATGCTTCGTGACCGCCTCGTCGGTGGCCTGAAGGATGAGAAGCTGCAACGACGCCTCTACGCTAAGAAGGACCTAACGTTCCAGGTCGCTCTGGAGGAGGCCCTGGCAACGGAAGCTGCCGAGAGGTCGACGCAAGAGGCACGGCCGAGCCAGCCGTCCCAACCGAGGGTCCACCACGAAGACCTCACCGACGACTCAGGATCCAACAGGGAGGAGGTGCACCGAGTACAGCAGCGCACTCAAGCAGCCCACATACCACAGCTGCCTCGACGAGAAGCAGGGAACTGCGCAAGCTGTGGAGACAGTCACGAGAGGAGGACCTGCCGTTTCCGCAACGCAGAGTGCAGGCAGTGCAGAAAATTGGGACACATCGCCCGGGTGTGTCAAGCTCGGCCCACCCGACGCCAGGCATCAGATGACCAATCCAAGAGCCCCAGGTCCCGGGGCCCAACACACCAAGGCAACTCGACGGAGCTCACGGACTTCCAGGTATACCAGTTGCCCCACCCCAACGTAGAGAAAATTTATGTAGAGGTACAGATAGAGGGGGCCCCATGCCGCATGGAGCTTGACACGGGTTCAACTCTATCCATAATCTCGGCAAGGACCTTAAGGAAACTGTGTCCTACTGGGGGTCCCAAACTCAGGCCGGTCCCATTCACCCTCCGGGACTTCCAGAAACGTAAGGTCCCCACAATGGGGGTGGGGACCTTCAGGGTGCAATACCGAGGGCGGACGCGGCAACTAGACTTGCTTGTGGTCAAGGGCCCCTACATTAGCTTACTGGGATTGGCATGGTTTGGACCACTGGGGCTAGCCGTCACCGGGGTGAACCACACGAGCTTACAAGTGGACGTGGACGCCATATGCAAGGAATTTCCGGGGGTTTTTGATGGGAAATTGGGACAGTATACGGGCCCCCCCATTGCTCTACAGCTTGACCCCGCAGTACGACCAGTCAGGCTCAAGGCCCGCCGGGTCCCGTTCGCCCTGAAACCCCGTATAGACGAGGAATTGGACCGACTCGTGGAGCAAGGCGTGCTGGAGCCGGTGCCTAATGCCCCCTGGGAAACCCCAATCGTCACACCCGTCAAGCCGAATGGTTCGGTCCGCATCTGCGCAGACTACAAATGTACCATAAACAAGGCCCTCACGGCCCATGCATACCCAGTGCCAGTGGTCAGCCATGTCCTTGCCACCCTGGCTGGGTCGAAAATTTTTGGCAAGCTGGACTTGGCCCAAGCATATCAACAACTGCCAGTAGATGAGGCCACAGCAGAGGCACAGACGATTGTGACGCACAGAGGAGCGTTCAGGGTAAAGCGGCTGCAATTCGGTGTCAGCGTGGCACCAGGCATATTCCAGAATCTAATGGACTCTCTCCTTAAAGGGATTCCTGGCGTCACCCCCTTCTTCGATGATGTGTTGATTGCCGGGCCCACACCAGAGGAGTTTGAGGACCGCCTCCGCACCGTTCTGCACCGTTTCCAGACGGCGGGTCTCAAGGTGAAGCGGGAAAAATGTCTACTAGGAGTGCCTCAGGTGGACTTTCTGGGATTTATGGTGGACGCAGAAGGGGTCCACCCGACTGGGGACAAGGTACGGGCCATTTGTGATGCCCCAGCGCCCAAGAACAAGACTGAACTTCAGGCCTTCTTGGGACTATTGAACTTTTACCATTCCTTCCTTCCCCACAAGGCGGCGGTAGCGGAGCCCCTACACAGACTCCTGGACAAGCGGGCCCCTTGGGTGTGGGGCCAGCGCCAGGAGGCCGCATTCCAGGCAGTCAAGGACTTGCTTGTCTCAAACTCGGTCTTGGCACACTTCGACGAGAGGCTGCCGGTGGTGCTAGCATGCGACGCCTCACCCTATGGCATTGGCGCTGTCCTGGGACACCAACTCCCGGATGGAAGAGAGGTACCGGTGGCATACTTTTCCCAGACACTCAACGCAACCGAGCGGAACTACTCGCAAATCGACAAGGAGGGTCTGGCAATCGTGAAGGGAGTAAAAAAATTCCATGATTTCTTGTACGGGCGGCCCTTCACCGTGGTGACTGACCACAAGCCCTTGCTTGGCTTGTTTGCCTCCGAAAAGCAGACCCCCCAAGTGCTGTCTCCTCGTGTCCTCAGGTGGTCAATTTTCCTTGCCAGCTACCAGTATGCACTGATTCACCGCCCTGGGAAGGCGATGGGCCATGCGGACGCCCTCAGCAGGCTACCACTACCGGAAACAGGCCCCGACCCAGCACCTGCACAAGAGGTTATGAGCCTGGAGCTGCTTCCCGACCGCCCCATTCAGGCACAAGAAGTTGCACACCATTCCAAGAAAGATAGGGTCATCTCCCGCGTCCTGGACTGGGTGTGGAGGGGATGGCCCAGCAGCAGCCCCGGGCCAGAATTCGCCGGCTACACAACCCGCAAACATGAACTGTCGGCCCACAAGGGGTGCCTGTTATGGGGAAGCAGGGTCGTTGTTCCCCAGCCCCTCCGCAAAAGGGTCCTCACAGCCCTACACGAGACACACCCAGGGGTAGTAAGAATGAAGGCCCTTGCCAGGAGTTATGTGTGGTGGCCGGGGATCGACGGAGAGATAGAGGCCTGGGTCAAACACTGCCAGGCCTGCCAAGAATCCCGCCCAGATCCCCCAAGGGCCCCAGTCCAGTCCTGGGAGTCCGCCCGAGCACCATGGTCACGCCTGCATGTGGACTTCGCTGGCCCCTTTCAGGGGAAAACATTCTTCATAGTGGTGGACTCCTACACCAAATGGCTGGAAGTCGCACTGGTACCGTCCACTTCTACGTCCGCAGCCATCCGGGTACTACGCAGGCTGTTTGCAACCCACGGGCTCCCTGACACTCTCGTCTCAGACAACGGGACTGCATTTACGTCAGGAGAATTCCAAACCTTCACAGCGCAGAACGCCATCCGCCACATCCGTTCGGCGCCATTCCACCCTGCCACCAATGGCCAAGCAGAACGCATGGTGCGGACCACCAAGGACACCCTTCGCCGCATGACGCAAGGGGATTGGGAGTACCGCCTTGCCACATTCCTCCTAGCACAACACAGCACCCCCAGCTCAACGACTGGCCGGAGCCCCGCTGAACTACTAATGGGTCGGCGCCTTGCAATCAGATTGGACCGCCTTCACCCCGATAGAGCTCAGGATGAGGTAGTGGTGGGGGAAGGCAGGAACCCCCGGACCTTCGAGGCCCAGGACCCAGTGTACGCAAAGAATTTTGGGGCAGGCCCAGCATGGGTACCCGCCACAGTCACCAGGGTCACTGGTCCCGTGTCGTACGAGGTGCTAACGGCTGGGGGGCAATGCTGGCGCCGCCACTGCGACCAGATACGGCGACGATTCCCGGGAGAAAACCAGGAGGAGGAAAGGTCAGAGGAGTCCCAAGGGAACAGAGGGGCAGTGAGGCCCATAGAGCAGGAGGGGCCAGCAGGAGAGGCAGAATCAGTAAATACAGAGAGGACCCGCGAAGCCAAAAGGACACCGGAACCAGAACCACGACTGAGCGAGCCGGTTGCACCAGACCAGACAGGCCCATCACAGCCAGCATCCTTGGAACATGAGCCAGAACCTGAACCCCGGACCAGGGAACACCCCAGGCCGCAACGCACACGTAGGCCACCGGCGTACCTCGAGGACTATGAATGCGACCTCCCGGGCAGGACTGGAACTTAGAGGGGAGGGGTGTTATGTACTGAGTTGAATAGGATCCAAACTGCAGCAGTCTGATTGGTCCTAGAACAATAGGATTCAGAATGCAGCAGTCAGATTGGTCCTAGAACAATGCAGCAATATGATTGGTTGGCAGGAACCACCCAATCATGCTCCAGATAGAAGTGAATCCACAACCTGATTGGCTTACAGTAGAATTCCGGAATTAGCCAATCATGTGCAGCCCATTGTGTAAATAATGTATATAAAGCAGATACCTTGAGGGGACTTTCATTCATTCCTCCTCACCACTATGAGCTGAATAAAGAGCATGAAATCACTTTGCGACTCTGAGTATATTTCACCACCTCACTACCCACTCTATAACCTGAAGGCTTCTTGGCTGCCCCACTTTCCCCCACCTCCCTAATGGCTTCCAACACCACTTCTCATTTGGAAGGCAATGGGTGCAATCCAGACTCCCAGTTCCACTTGACCTCTTCCTTTAAAAGGATCTGGTGGAAAAAGTTGGTGGTAAATCTCTCTCCATTCCAGCGAGTATTTCTCCCCCTCCCCCTCCTCCGATATCAAATTCGTTTTCCCTACTTTATTTGTAATTTTCATATATCACAGGGATAAGCTTCCCTATAAAAAGTACCATATAAAAACCATACATGTTCATGAATTGGGAAACTGTTTTTGACATTTCCCTGAGATTCCTGGAAAAACAATAACCACATCCCGCACGTCCGTACGCACAAACCCTTTTTACGACAAATCTCTCTTTTTTCATGGTTATTAACATTAAACAAATCGGATTCTGGATGTCAGAAATTAATTTTTAAATGAGAATTTTAAATCCTTGCAGAGACAAGGGAGCGAATACGGTCCCGTTCCACCCCCACCCCCCGGTGGAAGTTTGCCAGATTGGAAACATGCAGGGAAAATGCAAACATTTTTTGATGGAAATATTGCTTGCCTCTCCCTGAAAGCCTCCTGCTAAGTTCAAACTCCTCTGCTCCTCTTTCATTCCCAGGCAGAATAAGCAATTGATGGCGTAGCTGCAGTTGCATCTCTGTAGCCCACCATATTGCTGAGCCTCAGAGCAAAACAAACACCAACAGTGTCCTTATTACAGATAAGTAAAACCTCAAAATTTCCTAACCGCTACCTTAAATTTATAAAGCTGGTGTGGCAAAGTCTCTAAGAGTATAAACCAACCTTCGTCAACCTGGTGCCTTCCAGAAGTTTGGAACTACAACTCCCATCAGCCTCAGCTAGTTGAGGCAGACTTGAGTGTTGGCAGTTGTTTCTCCCAGAAATAAAACACACCTCAGGCAGAGGTTTCCAAGCTGGGCACTGGTGTACCAGGAGAGAGCTGCTGGTGGGTACTGAGAAAGAAGTGGCTTAGATAATTAAAGGATCCTGGGCACTCAAATGGTAGGTAAAAAGGTAAGGTAATTGACCGCTGGACAGTTAGGTACAGTCAAAGGTGACTATGGGGTTGCGGCACTCATCTTGCTTTCAGGCCAAGGGAGCTGGCGTTTGTCCACAGACAGCTTTTCTGAGTCAAGTGTCCACATGACTAAACTGCTTCTCGTGCAACAGAACACTGTGACGAATGCCAGAGTGCACGGAAATGCCATTTACCTTCCCGCCACAGTGGTACCTATTTATCTACTTGCACTGGCATGCTTTTAAAGTGCTATGTTGGCAGGAGCTGGGACAGAGCAATGGGAGCTCCAACCGTTGGGGGGATTTGAACTGCCGGCCTTCCGATCAGCAAGCCCAAGAGGTTCAGCGGTTTAGACCACAGCGACAGTCACCCATTCATTCAGTGCTCCAGAACTTTGCCTTCTTATATCCCATGGGGAAGGAGCCATTCTGAAGCATCTCTGATTGGGGAAGCTTTGTTTGTTCACTTGCTCTCTGCGCAGATGTGCTGCAGAATTGCCCCACGTCACCAGAGGCTGCCCGCTGTCTCTCTGCACGAGTCAGTCCTTTCAGTTGAGAGGCACACCTAACTTGACATCAGCACATAGTTAAACTACAGAGCCTGTTCCTACAGAAGGCAGCAATGGCCACCAACCTAAAGGTAAAGGGACCCCTGATCATTAGGTCCAGTCGTGACCGACTCTGGGGTTGCGGCGCTCATCTCGCTTTATTGGCCGAGGGAACTGGTGTACAGCTTCCGGGTCATGTGGCCAGCATGACTAAGCCACTTCTGGTGAACCAGAGCAGTGCATGGAAACACCGTTTACCTTCCCGCCGGAGCAGTACCTATTGATCTACTTGCACTTTGACGTGCTTTTGAACTGCTAGGTTGGCAGGAGCAGGGACCGAGCAACGGGAGCTCACCCTGTCACGGGGATTCGAACCGCCAACCTTCTGATCAGCAAGTCCTAGGCTCTGTGGTTTAACCCACAGCGCCACCCGTGTCCCTGGCCACCAACCTAGACAGCATTAAAAAAGGATTAGACAAATTCGTGGAGGGGGAGAGGGCTGTTGATGGCTACCTGCCACGATGGCTATGCTTGCCTCCGCAGTTGGAGCCAGCAATGTTTCTGAATGCTGGAAATGCCAGGAGGGGAAAGTTGTCCATGTGCTTGAATCCTGCTTGTGGGTTTCCCACAGTGGTTTCCCACTGTGGCAACAGGATGCTGCGACAGAAGCATGATTGGCCTGATCCTGCAGGCTGCTCTGATGCGCTTAAGGCAGATGCTTTGCCACTGAGCTCTGCCCCTTCCTTCCGCATGGAGCTGGGCCATGAACTGCTTTGAAGATAAGGAGCTTGTGCTGGAAATGGAAGCAGACAGGGAGCCTTGTGGGGGGCGGGGGGGTGGGGGGCTTGGCCATCCGTACTTTCAAAAATGCTAAACTAGGGAGTGATTTATTTATTCTTTCTTTTTTCTTTTTGATTAATTAATCTTAACAACAAGATCTTCTGTTCACGGTATATTAATCTGTCCTCTACCGCCTGTGAAATCCACACACTCTCGCTTTTTTTTTTTTTACTCTTCTTTTTCTCTGGCCCTAGCACAGCTCGGAGCATCGCTCCCTTCCTCTTTCTCCCTTCACACCCTCCCCTCTTTCTCTCAACCCTCCCTTGTGCGAACCATCCCCAAAAACCCTGGCTCCTAATGAAAGGGCAAGTGTACAAAATTTTCTTTGACACAATTAAAAAGCCCGGGGTCCTGGCCCTCTCAGCTTGCGTCAGTGTGTTAAATTAATGTAGCATAAAAAATCATTATGCGGGGACACAGATGGACGTGGTCAAGCAGAAAATGCAATGTGCAAAAGCAGAAGGCCCCCGGTTACCCGTGTAAACATTAACGCGAAGACAGGGTTCCAGGCCAAGGGGGTGACAGAGAACGCTCCCAGCTTGCCAGAGGGATGGAGATGCAAGGACTTAATGTCTCTCCGTGGAAGGGCTGGGGATCAAATGGCTCAGGGAATCGGCTGGTTGTCCAGGCTTCTTGTCCTGCTTCTCATTTATCCAGGAAGGAGGAGAAGGAGGAAGATCCTCAGCCCCCTTGCTCACGTTCAGAGGCAGCGCATTTAAAAACAGAGGCCTGGCAGAAAGGAATCCACCTAGGTCAGAAAATGGGTGAAGGGAAACGGGGATATAGGGGAATTTGAAATATTATTTATAATATGAAAGCTTTAATATTAAATTTCTAACTGTGTTGTATTTGTATACAGCAAAGAGAAGTTTAGAGTAAAAAGGTATATTTTAATCTAGTTAATTATCTAATAGGTTTATGTTAGAAAATGAATATGGATGTTGAATTTGATGTTTGTAATTTTTCTTTTTTTGGTTTTGGAAATTAATAATAAATAAGTAAACAAACAAACAAACAAACAAACACATACATACATACATACATACACGGGCCTGGCAGAAATGAATCCACCTAGGTCACAAAAGAAGAGGAAGATAGATCTCACACACCCCTCCAAAAAAGAGGGCACAGATTTGCGTAACAGTGCTTTTGGGATCTTATGATAAAGGGTAATATATAAATTGAATAAATAATAAATAACTTAGGGAAGCTTTTAAGGAATGATGTTTTATTATATTTTTAGATATGTTGTAAAGAGTGTCTGGGGAAACCCAGCCAGATGGGCAGGATGATGATGATGATGATCATCATCATCATCATCATCATCATCTTCATCATCATCATCTATAGGTACGCCTTCAGAAATAATGGCTATACAGTGGTACCTTGGTTTACAACCATAATCCATCCCGGAGGTCTGTTTGTAAACCAAAACAGGTTGTAACCCAAGGCATGCTTTCGCCAATGGGGCCTCAAAAAAAAAAAAATAATGTTCAGAATCCCCCCAAAATGGGTTGTAATCCAAAAAAAGATTGCAAGCTGGGACATGTTTGTAATCCAAAATGTATGCAAACCAAGATGTGTGCAAACCAAGGTACCACTGTAATTTAAACAGAAGTACAATCCACTTCACAGAATGATGGTGCTGGAAGGGACCACGAGTGTCATCTGGCCCAACCCCCCGCAATGCAGAAATATTTTTGCCCAGTTTGGGACTTGAACCCACCGCCCTGAGTTTAAGAGTCTCATTCTGTGCTATTGCCCAGATTATCCCTGTTGACAGGCATCTCCAAGACCCCTGTTGCTCTCCTCCTCTAGCTTGCCAGCATGAAAGAGAGAGGTTTGTGTAGAAACTAGCTGCACAAAGGTAACATTTGCACCCATTGCTCTACACACTTTTTCATCTCCCCACTATTGCCATGTGGTCCTCAGAAGGTTGCCCAGAGAGGAATGTGGCCCCTGGCTCCCCATCCCTATCATAGAGCCTATTTTATAGATGGTTTGGGGGTTTTTTTAAAAGCCAGGGTTAAGATGAATGACATCTCTCTGAATGTCCCATCCTCTAGCCTTGACGTAGCAGCTTGGCTGCTCACTGGCACGCAGGATGCCTTCTGCGCACACTCAGATGTGTCTTGCTCCTTATTGCTTGCTATGTTCCTGGGCTCAGCCCTTGTTTTGGAAACAGCTTCTGGAATGGAGCCCTGTTTGGAACGAAGTCCGTGGTCGAAATGCCGGCTGTGCGCTGATGCTCAACAGACCACAATGGCCAGTACATTGCAGCAGGGTGGCTGAATATCAACCTCATGTGGGCGCGTAGGAAAGGCAATATATGAGCAGCAGGCTGGTGCAATTGTTTCGGAGGCCGAAGAGTGATTTTCAGCAATGATGTTGCTGGCTTGCATCCACTTTCCACCTTATAAAGGCAGAGTTTCGACACTGGCCCTGCGACGGATCTGGATGCTTGTGTGTGAATCTTCCGGGGGCCACTGTGGGGCCGTGACAGGCCACGCATGTTTGCACGCAGCAGCTCCTGATATTCGGAGCTGCGTCACCAACACAGCCGCCCATGTACATTCCACTCACGTTGACACGATGCTGCCCGCCACAGATGGAGAATGAAGGTTCATGTGCACCGCCTCCCATTTCCATGTGCGCATGCCCTCACTGAAGTCTGCAAGAGCACACAGTGATGCCCACATTGCGCATGGATCTTACGCTTTCGTTTACACACACTCAGGGCTTCAATAAGCCACTCTGCTAGCGCAGCAAACAGGCATCTGTGTTGCTAGAAGGCCAAGTGCTTCATGGTTGGGTTCATATCCCCCCCCCCCCGTTGTGCGCATGCACCCATAGACCATGCTGGCTCTCCTCTGTCACCCTGGTGTGCTCCAGGCCCTGGCTGCCATGCGCCCATCCCCCAGAGCTGCCGGGGGTGAGGGTGGGGGTGAAAGGGGGATCCATCTGCCGTAATGGAGCTGTTTGCCTCTGTCTGTCACCCTGACCTTTCTGCCTGGCTGGCCCCAGCAATGTAAATGGGTTCCTTTCTTCCTTGTCCTGCCCTTCCTTCTCCCCCCTCGCCCGCCCCCACCGCCACAATCCCCAGCTCTGATCCTGCTTGTGAGTGTGTGTGTGCGTCTCAAGCCCCAGCTCTGCGAAAAATCTGTCACCTCGGGTGTATTAATCGGACTGGAATTTTAATCCCCCTCATATTAACCACGACTCCTCGCCACCACCCTGCTAAGCGCTGCCCTCTTTTGCCCACCCCCCACCCCCAGGCCCGGCAATCTCCATCTCCCTCCCTCCTGTCTTATTTAAAAGAAACTTTCCGCATTGCCAAAGCAGCCGGCTGATTTGCTCTGTTAATTTTCGGTGCAAGGAGAACTTAATCCTCCTGCAAGAAGGAGCAAAATGGCCAGAAGTAATTCACAGCAGAGCATTACGGGAGGGGGCAGGAAGGTTTTTTTAAAAAAATTGCAGGGGGGAAGGGGGGAAGAGGGAAAGAGGCAAACACACACACACACACACACACACACACACACACACACGGAGCTCAGTATCAGTATTAGTAAAAGTATTAGTGTGCCTGACTCCTTTCTTTGATTAGTTTCAGAATCATTTCAATGCTACAGGCCTGTGATGAAACCTTCCATCTTGCTCATCAGCCTTTATTTTTAACAAACTGCAAGAGGTATCAGTGCAGTGGAGTTCAAGCCTCTGGAGAACTCTTCCCCTATTGAGTTGCGTCCTGAGAGATCCTGGCTTGTGTGCTTTGAGAATTCCTGCAGAATTTGCAGACTCTTCCGAGACATGTTTGAGGGCAGGAGAAGCAGAAAGTCGACCGAGATCTCCTGTCGTATCTCCGGCTGATCAGCCAGGGTTTCTTTCCTGGACTCGCAACGGGTTGAATCATTGTAGCAACGAGAAAATGAAGTTCCCGCCTAATTTAAGCTGCAGAAAGGAAGGAAGGCAGCCAGGAGTGGCCTTTCAGGTGAAAGGATGGAGAGCACAGTTCAGTTCTGGTCCTGACAAGAAATCCCTAGGCTCGAAATTGTGCCAAGAGTGTTTGCATACACACCCATCCCTGTTCTTGAATTTTGCACCAGAGTAACAAAAAACAAAAAAAATCAGATCTGCCCAACCTGAGATCTGCCCAACTCTGATTTTGGGTGCCCATTCTGATCATTTGGGGTGGGGCTGGATTGGCCTGGAGGCCCTGAGATGAGGGGTATTTGGATAGCCTCTCTACGCAAGGAGGGGGGGGGTTGCATCTGCCAGCCCCACTCCCAATGGTCCTGACCATAACACATTCAGCTGGCCACACTTGGGCTCGGCAGCTGGTTGCAACCCTGGCATGATCAGGGTTCGCCGTCGAGCAAAGACCCTGCATGCATCTAGTTACACCATGCTGAATTTGCCAGTGTTGCAGGCAAGGCTCAGTGCATTGTATGTTCCACTAGGGAGAGTTGCTTGAACCCACCCAACAGCACCTTGGGAGTCATATAAACTAGGACGGTGCCTTAAACAAACTCATAGAATTGTGGAGTTCGAAGCGACACCCCCAAGGGTCATGTAGTTCAGCCCTCTGCAATGCAGGGATCTCACTAAAGCATTCCTGACAGATGGCCACCCAAACTCTGCATAAAAACCTCCAAGGAAGGAGAGTCCACTACCTTCTGAGGTTCTCTGTTCCACTGCCAAACACCTCTCACCATCAGAAAGCTCTTCCTGAAATTGAGTTAGAATCTCCTTTCTTGAAGCCATTGGTTAAAGTCCTACTCTCCAGAGTAGGAGAAAACAAGCTTGCTCTATCTTCCATGTGACAGCCTGAAATATACTTGGAGTTGAGTGTGAATTTCATGTTCTTTATTCAGCTCATAGTAGCAATGAATGAAACTTCGCCCAAAATGTCTAGCTATATATACATTATTTACACAATGGGCCCCACGTGATTGGCTAATTCTGGGCTGCTCCTGTAGGCCAATCAGGTAGCTGATTCACTTCATCCAGGAGCCTGATTGGCTGCTCCTGCAGATCAGGTTGCTGATTCACTTCATCCAGGAGCCTGATTGGCTGCTCCTGCAGGCCAATCAGACTGCTGCATTCTGGATCCTATTGTTCTAGGATTCAGCTCAGTACATAATGCAGCCCTTGAGATATTTGAAGATCTCTTCTTAATCTCCTCTTTTCCAGGCTAAGCATACCCAGCTCCTTCAACCGTTCCTCATAAGGCTTGGTTTCCAGACCCCTGATCATCCTGGTTGCCATCCTCTGCTAACCTCCAGCTTGTCACCTTCCTTCTTAAAGTCAGACTATTGGTCCAGCTCAGTATTGGCCACACTGACAGGTAGCGGCTCTCTCCCTCCCAGACCTACCTGGGGATGCTGAGGATTGAACCTGGGACCTTGAGCCTGCAAAGTTGATCATCTACCATCAAGCCGTGGCCCTAAGTTGTGTGAGTGCTGTAGCCCATCGGAGAAAGTGACTGGTAAAGTGGGGGTCAAACTATCTTAGCCGCATTATCAGTTGCAATTCGGGAACTCAAACAACCACCATCAGAGACAGTCTATCGCCACGTTGCAATTCAAGCTAGGGCTGCCATATTTCAAAAAGTGAAAATCGGGACACAAAAGTTGTTGAGCTTATTTGGCAAAATCAGAAAAAGGAAGTTTTTGAGCTATTTTTAAGAAAGTTCACTTCCGACATGGGTTGCCATATTTTTACCAACCTTCAGAAATTCCACCCGGATATGTCTGGGAAATTCCAGGTGTATGGCAGCCCAAATGGAGGCTTGCCGTCCTTCCAGTTGGCTCAGCCTGTTCGTCTGTTCCCTGCCCACCCTGCTCTCCTTGGGGCTGCAGTTCCCTTGCAATCCTGCTGGGTTGCTATCCACCCACTTTGCAAAACATCAGCTAGTCACACACGGGCACTGCTAGACTGCTTGGGCACTGGCATGGAGTCAACAGAGCCATTTCAGGGCTCTCAGCCTTCACAATTCAACAGCAGGCATCCGTGCAGCGGGCAGAGGCTACAGAGTCCACAGAATGGTTGGCCTCATACACTCACAGGTGAGAGGGATCGGATCCTGCCTATACATATTCCAGGGGCAGCCAATGCAGTGCTCTGCTGTTGAATTTGGATGTCAGCTCCCATCAGACCCAGCCAGGATGACCAATATTTTGGGATAATGTAGATTGTAGAACCTTCTATTATGGGGTGGGAGAGCTGATTAAGAGAGAGCAACTTGCCTCAAGAGACCAAATGAGTTGATGGCTGAGATGAGATTTGAACTGGGGACTGATTTTTGTCATCTGGATGCATCTGGGATTATTATTATTATTTATTAAAGTTGTATAGGGCCCTTCATCCGAGGATCACGGGGCAGTTTACAATGTAAAAACACAAAAACGCATATCATAGCAACTAACAAAAACAATATCCACCCTCTGATATTCCGAGCACAATTCAAAGTGTTGGTGGCCTTTAAAGCCCTAAATGGCCTCAGTCCAGTATACCTGAAGGAGCGTCTCCACCCCCATCATTCTGCCCGGACACTGAGGGCCAGCACCGAGGGCCTTCTGGCGGTTCCCTCGCTGTGAGAAGCCAAGTTACAGGGAACCAGGCAGAGGGCCTTCTCGGTAGTGGCACCCACCCTGTGGAACGCCTTCCCACCAGATGTCAAAGAGAACAGCAACTACCAGACTTTTAGAAGACATCTGAATGCAGCCCTGTTTAGGGAAGCTTTTAATGTTTAATAGGTTATTGTATTTTAATATTCTGTTGGAAGCCACCCAGAGTGGCTGGGGAAACCCAGCCAGATGGGTGGGGTATAAATAAATTATCATCATCATCATCACCATCTCCACCACCAGTTTGAAAGGCTATCCATTGTTTAACCCACCAAAGGCCTGGGAGAAGAGGACTGTTTGTGCCAGGCACCTAAAGATAGGCAATGAAGGCGTCAGGTGAGCCTCCCTGGGAAGAGTATTCCACAAGCAAGGAGCCACCACAGAAAAGGCTCATTCTCATGTCACCACCCTCCGGAGGTGGCACAAGAAGGGCGTCAGATGATGCTGCTGAGCCATTTAAGGCTTCATAGGACTCATGTTGTGTTGGCCTTCTCTCTGCTTTGTAGTTGATGCTGTATCCACATGTAGGCTGGGTGCGATACAGAGATCACAAGATACTGCTGCTCTCAGAACTAAGCAATACAACAGCCATCTCCAAACATCTGAAGGGCCGTCACCTGAAGAATGGGGCAAGCTTGTTTTTTGCTGTTCTGGAGGACAGGACCCAACCAATGAATTCAAAATACAATACTGCAAAGGCAGATTCCGACTCAACTTTCTGATTGCAAGAGCTGTTCAGCAGTGGAACGGTTTCCCTCGGAAGGTGGTGGACTTGCCCTCGTT
Source organism: Podarcis filfolensis (assembly GCF_964270895.1). NCBI lineage: Eukaryota > Metazoa > Chordata > Lepidosauria > Squamata > Lacertidae > Podarcis > Podarcis filfolensis. Next base: position 7,776,206 of record NC_139608.1, read on the forward strand.
GGAGGTTTTTAAGCAGAGGTTGGATGGTCATCTGTCAGGTGTTTTAAAGCTGTGGTTCTTGCATTGCATGGGGTTGGACTAGATGGTTCTTTGGGTACCTTCCCATTCTACAATTCTACGATCCTAGTACAGAACAGCATCTTGGTTCTCTCCTGAAATTGGAGGATGGAAGGCACTCGCCTGCTCTCCCATTTGCCTGAACATCCCGCCACATCTGCTCACCTGCCCCGGAAACACCTCACCGCTAAGCATGCCTTACGAACCCCCTCTGCCCCCTTTCCTTGTGGTGGGTCTGTCTCCATCCCAGCTGTTTTCAGAGCAGGGAGGATGGTGTGCTGCGTGGCCTGGAAGCCAGCATCTGTGCTGCTGCATTCGTTCTCTGAGAGAGAAGTAATTATTCTGCAGGGAACTGGCTTCCTCCCAAGCCGCGGCAGGAGGAAGAAGAGTCTTGGTTCAAGGTTACAAATACCAGAAGCAAGTGTGATGAAGCCCCGGTCATGGGACAGGAGGGAGGGAGAGAAAGAGAAAGCGTGCAAGAGGGTGAGAGAGAGAAAGAAAGAATTTGGCATCCAGAACCTCTTTTCACGCCCAAGAGGCTCAGAGGCGGAGGGAGGCTGTTGTCACCTCGTCTTCTTGTCTGGAGGCCTCCCAAGGCTCTCTCCCTGATCGCCTAGGATACAGGAAGAGTTGCTTCAGCTGCACATACTGCCTGGAGGGCCTGTCTGCATTGGTACGCAGCTCCAAAATCAGAGCACAGGGCGCCCGACTCCAACAAGTTGATATGAACTGGGGGCTTCAGTTTCCCCCACTTCTCTGGCCGTGCAAACAGCTGGCATAAGAACGGAATTGAGTCCTGCAGTGGCAGCACCTGGGGGGTGGGGATTAATAGGGGGAGAACAGAAGGAACAATGTATATTTCTTAGCTAGTGAATTGTGTCACACGTGAAGAAAAATAAGAATAATAAATTATGTGCTTGATCAAGCCAGTAGCCCTTCCTTGTTCTCACAGTGGGCATCAAGCAGGAACCATCAAGCAGGAACTGAGCACAGGATCCCTCTCCTCTCCTGTTGCTCCCAGCAACTGGTATTCAAAAGCATTGCTGCCTCTGACCATGGAGACATCGTAAGACCATCATGGCGAGTAGAATCATTGAACTGTGGAGTTGGAAGGGACCACAAGGGTTATCTACTCTCCTCTCTCCCTCCTTCCTTGGAGGTTTTTAAGCAGAGGTTGTCATGGATGCTTTAGCTGAGATTCCTGCATTGCAGGGGGTTGGACTAGATGACCCCTTGGGTCCCTTCCAACTCTAAAATTCTATGACTCTTCAACTCTAAGATTCACTTAGGCAGGAAGAACCAGATGCACAAATATAGGATGGGGGACACCTGGCTTACTAGCAGTACATGTGAAGAGGATCTAGGGGTCTTGGTGGACCACAAGCTCAACATGAGTCAACAGTGGGTTTTGTTTAGTCGTTTAGTCGTGTCCGACTCTTCGTGACCCCATGGACCAGAGCACGCCAGGCACTTCTGTCTTCCACTGCCTCCCGCAGTTTGGTCAGACCCATGTTTGTAGCTTCGAAGACACTATCCAACCATCTCGTCCTCTGTCGTCCCCTTCTCCTTGTGCCCTCCATCTTTCCCAACATAAGGGTCTTTTCCGGGGAGTCTTCTCTTCTCATGAGGTGGCCAAAGTATTGGAGCCTCAGCTTCACGATCTGTCCTTCCAGTGAGCACTCAGGGCTGATTTCCTTAAGAATGAAGAGGTTTGATCTTCTTGCAGTCCATGGGACTCTCAAGAGTCTCCTCCAGCACCAGAATTCAAAAGCATCAATTCTTCGGCGATCAGCCTTCTTTATGGTCCAGCTCTCACTTCCATACATCACTACTGGGAAAACCATAGCTTTTACTATACGGACCTTTGTTGGCAAGGTGATGTCTCTACTTTTTAAGATGCTGTCTAGGTTTGTCATTGCTTTCCTCCCAAGAAGCAGGCGTCTCTTAATTTCGTGGCTGCTGTCACCATCTGCAGTGATCATGGAGCCCAAGAAAGTAAAATCTCTCACTGCCTCCATTTCTTCTCCTTCTATTTGCCAGGAGGTGATGGGACCAGTGGCCATGATCTTCGTTTTTTTGATGTTGAGCTTCAGACCATATTTTGCGCTCTCCTCTTTCACCCTCAATAAAAGGTTCTTTAATTCCTCCTCACTTTCTGCCATCAGGGTTGTGTCATCTGCATATCTGAGGTTGTTGATATTTCTTCCAGCAATCTTAATTCTGGCTAGGGATTCATCCAGCCCAGCCTTTCGCCCAGCCTTTCACTAGGGATTCATCCAGCCCAGCCCAGCCTTTCAACAGTGGGATGCAGCAGCAAAAAAGGCCAATGCTATTCCAGGCTGTATAGTGTCCAGAAGTATAGTGTCCAGATCAAGGGATTTCATAGTCCCACTCTATTCTGCCTTGGTCAGATCACACCTGGAATACTGTGTGCTGTTCTGGGCACCACAATTTAAGGAGGAGGTTGAGAAGCTGGAAAGTGTGCAGAGGTGGGCAACCAAGATGATCAAGGGTCTGGAAACCAAGCCTTATGAGGAACGGTTGAAGGAGCTGGGCATGTTTAGCTTGGAAAAGAGGAGACTGGGAGGAGACATGACAGCCATCTTCAAATATCTTAAGGGCTGTTCCATGGAAGAGGGAGCAAGTTTGTTTTCTCCTGGTCTGGAGGGCAGGACTCGAACCAATGACTTCAAGTTACAAGAAAGGAGATTCCGACTAAACATTCAGAAAACCTTTCTGACAGTAAGGGCTGTTCAGCAGTGGAACAGACTGCCATGAGAGTGGCAGTGATTTGAATAAGAGAATTATAGAACTGTAGAGCTGGATGGGACCCCAACGGTCATCTAGTCCAACCCCCTGCAATACAGGAATCTCAACTAAAGCATCCATGACAGATGACCACCCAACCTCTGCTTAAGACCCCCCAAGGTAGGAGAGTCACCTCACTCTGTCTAATGGTAGAGCTGAGCTGGGCTGCCCATCCTCTGCAAGCTAAATGCTTTACAAAACAAAAAGTTGCCACCGCACCCAGCACAGGCTGGGAAGAAAAGCACTGGCAGACAGAGGCAGGGGGCAGAAGGAGGCTGAGGGAAGGCAGGACCCCAAGGCCACCAAAACTGTTTGCTGAAATGTGTGCAAACGGCTCCGGGTCTCCTCTCCAGATGTGGCAAGCCCACCTTCCCTGAATGGGAAGATTCACCATAGACTCAGGGCGCGGGGATTAGTGAAAGGCTGGGCTAAGTAGCTAGTCCTTTGCTTAAGCTCTTGATGCTAGCAAAGCTGCAGAGCAAACAGAAAGCAGTTTGCTATTGGGGGGGGGCTGCCATCGCTGCATCTGGACACTTTATTGCCCTGAAAAGCCATCAGAAATGCTGCGCTGGCCGTAAAGCCGGCAGGGCGAGGCTCACCTCTTGACCCCTGGCCAGGCCGGGTGGAATTTTTCAGAGCTGAAAGGCCTGTTGGGAAAGCCTGCTGGCCATTTGATTTCCTTGTGTTTCCAAGGCCTCCGGCTCTTTCCCCTGTGGAAGCAGGATCTCACCCACCACAAACCCAGGTGCATTCCAGGTGTGGGCTTTTTAGCCTGAGCTCTCACTGTTTTGCAGGACCGGGGAGCCAGCTATTGCTCTATAAAAGCCTGGGAATTAACCGGTGCATGCACACACAAAACCCTTTATTGTTATTGTTATTATTTGTCCATCACCATCACGGGAGCACAGAAAGTTGCCTTGGACTGCATCGAACGAGTGGTCCATCTAGCCCTGGGCCCCAGGCCACACCCCTCCCTACCCCTGCTTTGCACCCCACTCAAGTGTCTTCGCCTGCATCAAATGTGTCAGACGTTGATCCCCCCCCCCCATTTTGGTCTGCCCACCTTTGGAAGGTTGCCAAGATGGTAATGCAGCCCTGTGGCTGGAAACTCTTCCCCCATAAAACAGCCTCTGATTCTACCTTGCTGACCTTTAAGTTTGACCCACAGCATGCCCCTGCTGCCCCCTCTTCACGCCTGCTTGTCTCCCCGCTGCCTGGCTACAAATTGGAACAGGGCTTTGCCTTCCTGGCTAATGCTCCGCAGACACAGATGCTGCAAATGGCAGAGGATGTTCATGAGGATAATGGTAGTAATATTTCAGTAATTTACCTTGCCAACCCAACTGCACTTTAGACTAGCGGTTCTCAGCATTTGGTGGGGTGTATTAAAAGTCTCCTGCCAACCTAGCAGTTCGAAAGTATGTCAAAGTGCAAGTAGATAAATAGATACCACTCTGGCGGGAAGGTAAACAGTGTTTCCGTGAGCTGCTCTGGTTCACCAGAAGCGGCTTAGTTATGCTGGCCACATGATCCAGATGTTGTACGTCGGCTCCCTCGGCCAATAAAGCGAGATGAGCACCACAACCCCAGAGTCAGTCACAACTGGACCTAATGGTCAGGGGTCCCTTTACCTTTATTAAAAGTCACCAGTGTGTGGCTTTCATAGGAATGCTGAGATTAAGAATGAGGGTAAGAGCAAGCCAGTCCCGTCACTGACTTTCAACCTGATGTAAGAACATAAGAAGAGCCTGCAGGATCAGGGCAATGGCCCGTCTAGTCCAGCATCCTGTTCTCACGGTGGCCAACCAGATGCCCCAACGAGAAATCAGCAAGCAGGATTCAAACACAAGAGCCCTCTCCCCTCCTGTGATTTCCAGCAACTGGTATTCAGAAGCAAAGCTGGGTGGCCATCACTGATTCCTGTGTTTCATAGTTTAACCGTACCCTCCAACATTTCTCTGATGGAAATAGGGACATTCAATTGGAGAACAGCCTTTACCAAAGGTGTCGTGGGCTTTGAAGATGCTAGAACTCAGGATGAAAGGGAGAAATGTGCTATAAGGAAGGCGCACTTGGCAACCTTCACCGTGATCAACTCCCACCTGGAAACCTATGTCCTCACTGTGAAAGGACGTGTGGATCCAGAATTGGCCTCCACAGTCACTTACGGACTCACTTTTAAAACCGTCGAAATATACTGTATAAAAGCAATTGTCCAGTAGCACCTTAGAGACCAACTAAGTTTGTTCTTGGTATAAGTTTTCGCGTGCATGCACACTTCACAAAAGCTTATACCAAGAACAAACTTAGTTGGTCTCTAAGGTGCTACTGGACAATATATATATATATATTGACTGCGTCAGACCAACACAGCTACCTACCTGAATTTTAAAACTGTGTTTATGGAAGACAATCTTACTCAGCTACAAGGGATCGCCAAAGAAGCAGCAGAAGAAGCAGGATTTTATAAATGTCTATCATGTTGCCTCTTATTCACCTTTTCTCTAATCTAAAGAGTCCCAAACACCCCGACCTCTCTTCCAGCCCTTCAGTCATTTTGGTTTACCTACCCCACAAGGTTTTTGTGAGGATAAAGGGGAGGACCTTCTTTTGTGCTCTTTGGGGGGAAATGTGGGGTGGACACAGAGAGAGAGATAGCAAGTGCTGGACCCTTGACTTCTAATCATTTTGGTGTAACTGTGATGTTTAACTTATTTTTTAGTTGTTTTGTTAACAGTGTTACATAGATTTATTTGTGCTTTATTTGTGATTTGTGATTGTTTTACTGGTGATTTGTTAAGTATTCTATACGATTTATGCTGTATTTGTGTTGTTCCATTATGTTATTTTTATCTTTTGTTTGTACGCCTCTTTGAGATTTATTTGAATAGAAAGCAGCATAGAAATAGAACCAATTAATCGTTCAAAACTGTGGCATGGAATGAGCGGCTTCCTTCCAAAGCCAGGCTGCCCTCGCACCGTCCTGACGCATTATGTGTCTGCAGGCCGTCACACTATTAGCCCTGAATTGGATTTTGCAGAGAACCTGATGCAGTTAGGTCTTGCTTTGTCCCCCCATGCAAAAAAGCCCTCCATCGTCGTCGTCATCCTTCCTCCCAGCCCACTCTTCCCCCTGCCAGCTGTTTTTCTGCAGATGTGGCCATTCTGCTCCCTTCTGATCCCTCATTTCCTGCGAGCTCCCTGCTCCGCCTTCCCTTCGGGCCAGCTATCCTCGCCAAGCTACGTACAGGGGGGCGAGGGGCTCATCCCCTGGATGGGCTGCACTTCGTCAGAAGAAGGTCACATGAATCAATGCAGCAGGCGGTGGATTACTGGGGTGAGATCAGGGCTGTTTCCCCCCTGATTGATGAACTCCACATTGCACCTGACATAATTGCAGATGGGGGACGTTAAACATCCCTCAATTACCGCGCACAACTGCTGCCCAACGCCACAGGCTAATGTGCGGTTTGGACCGGCCTCCTCCAAAACCACCTGGCCAGGGAGGGTGCTGCGGCAGGTGGCCGCTCGGCCCAGCGCTCAGCACCCCGCGGACGCCCCTTGATATTTCTCCCGGAGGGGAGGGCTCTGGAGCAATGCAACAGGGGGGGAGGAAGAACAACCTTGGCGTGGGCTCCCTTCCGGAGTTCGGGCCTGTGCAAAAGGATGCAACCCAGCACAGCAGAAGTGCCATGGGAGGAAAAGCAGAGAACAGAAAAAGAGAACGGATAGGGCTGTAGCTTAGCAAGAGAGCAGCTCAGCCCCCGACGTCTCCAGACAGGACTGGGAAACCTCCTTGTTTGAAAATCTGGTGAACTTTTGCCAGTCAACATGGAGGAATGGATTTCTAATTTATTGGGAGCCAGTGTGGTATAGTGGTTAAAGCATCAAACTTGGGACCTGGGAGACCACCTTAGGCTACTCACTGACTCTCATGGAATCAGAATTGGAAGGGACCCCGGGGATCATCTAGTCCAACCCCCTGCAATGCAGGAATCTCAGCAAAAGCATCCATGACAGATGGCCAATCCAACCTCTGCTTTAAAATCTCCAAGCAAGGAGAGGCCACAACTTTGCGAGGGAATCTGTTACACTGTCAAACAGCTCTTTCCATATATTTAGTCAGAAAATCCTTTCTTGTAACTTGAAGCCATTTGTTCAGAGAAAATAAGCTTGCTCCATCTTCCATGTGACAGCTCTTTAGATATTTGAAGGTGCCTGTCAAATCTCCTCTCAGTCTCCTCTTTTCCAGGCTAAACATACCCAGTTCCTTCAACCGTTCCTCATAAGGCTTGGTTTCCAGACCGTTGATCATCTCAGCCTAACCAACCACACAATATTGTTGTGGGGCTTAACTCAAGTGGCCCTAAGTTAGAATAAAGGTGAATAATAATAATAATAATAATAATAATAATAATAATACATATCTGTCTCCTGTCACCCAAAGGGTCTCCAAGCAACTTACGATGGGGGAAATATGCACAGATTCATTATGCAGCAGCAAAGGGGGAGGCATCATGTAATGCATCAATATTCCATACAACATATTGGAAAAGCAAAGCATCACAACCATCCTGTGACAATGATAGAAAACAGGAGCTGCACGCAAGCAGTAAACAAAGCCATACCCCCAACCAGCAAACTAGTAGATAAAAGTAAAAAGTGAGCGGTCCCAAAATCATTCGCATCAACCTAGGAATTTTGTTTCTTAATCTCCCTGCCCCACCAAGATGTCTGACGTCAAGGCCAGTTGCTGTCAATCCTTGGTCCAGGGACACTCCAACACCTCTCCTCTTCCTTACAAGGCATGCCTGCTGTGTCCTCCTCACGACACACTGAGAGTGCCCCCTGGAAAAATGCAACTGGGGTCATTGACCCCGTAGCCACCCCCACCCCACCACGACTACACTCCTGTTCCCCGCTGCTGCTGCTCCTCTCCTGCTCATAGCTGTCAACTTTTCCCTTTTCTTGCGAGGAATCCTATTCGGAATAAGGGAATTTCCCTTAAAAAAAGGGAAACGTTGACCGCTATGCTCCTGCTCCTGGTGCATAATGGTATTTGCTTGAAGTTGACAGCCCCCTACCAAGTGAATGTCTTCTGTGCAGGACAGTGGCTTTCTGCTCCTGCATGAAAATGGGCACATGGGCAGGGAATGTTGTTGGGGTGTGTGTGTGTTTCAAGAGTCCCATTGCAAAGTACCGCACCCAGCTTTAGTAAGAGGCTGTGCAAAGGGGGAAGAGGCAGTGTCTGTTTTTGCCAAGACCTAGGAACGAGGCAGTGGTCTGAACCAGGCTCTGTTTACTTTCAAGAAAGCTACACGTAGCACATGCAGCCATAAAGGCGGGTTCTTTTTTTTAAAAAAAAAAAAAACACATTCTGGAAGAAAAGGGAAGGCAATAAAGTGTGCAAAATTCAGGGCCTTTTTCAGAACGGCGGAGTCAGGCAGAGAACGAGACAGCGAAGCCATCTCCCGCAAGCGGCTTTGCCGGTATTTACGAAGCAAACACTTTCAGATGCAATAGCAATCAAGTGTTATGTGCAAAAATTGATTTTGTGCGTGAAATAGAATTCCCTCCAGGCGTTGCACAAAAGTCTGAAAATCGTTCTTATCAGTCAATAGCCACCTCGACGTGAGCAATAACCACCCAATTGCAACCACAGAGACTCGGGGGATTGAATTATTGGGGGGGGGCAAGGAGAGGAGGGTGTCGGTGTGTGTACAGTTGGAGCTGGTGGCGGTGGAGATGGTTATACAACCAGAAAGGGTTATGGGGGAAGGGAACTGGAAGAAAAGGTACAGCGAGCAAGATGGGAGGACCGGCTGCGAGGATGTGGCATGTTCGGACTTGAAAAGAGAAAGATGAAAAAGAAAGGATTCCAGTTTCCAAAGGGGTGTGTGTTTGTGTGGTTGTGTGTGCAGTGGTCCTAGCTCAAAAGAAGTGCCTGCCATGAAATAGTACAGTGCCTAAATAAATACTTAGCAAGCCTCCTCAACACATGTTTCACGTACAGATACCCTAGGAGTCTCGGAAATTACTCTCTTTAGATATTGGCCACAGCGCATCCTGGCAAACTCCCTTCTGAAGCTTGGGCTGGCAGAAGCTAGGTGCTTTTAGGGGTGCTTCACAGCAGCCCCCAGCCTTGTCTTGGGAGGGGCTGTGCAGCAGGATCAACCGCTATTCCATGTATAGGCAGCTTCGCTGGCTGAACAAGCTGTCAATCAACGAGCATCCCAGGTCCAGATTAAACTCTGCACCAACTACACTGGAGCAGCGTCTATAGCAAAAAATAGGACGCAGGGGAAGGGGAGGAAATTAGGCTTGGCAGCTTGCAAAAGCAGCATGAGCCTGTACTAATGGCAGGGCAGCGTCTCACACCCTCCTGTCCTTGCAACAGGCTTTATTAGTGCCAGGACAGGTTGTTGCTCCCGACACTAGAAAGCCGATCAGTTTAATCAAGAATCAGCCAGGTGGCAACAGGACTGCATGTAGCGGAGATGGTGATTAATAGCTTGGATTTATTACGTTTGTAACAAATGGGATAAATCTTCCCATGAGTTCAAGGCAGTATACATTCTCCACGTTTCCCGATAAATTTGCAGTGATGGGGGGGAGGGGAAAGTCCTCGTGAAAATCCACCTGCATTTTAGTGAAAATTCCTCCTTGTGCACTTCTATCAATGCGATTTTGCCTAATATACTGTACATATTTTCTACAAAGCAGTTACCCCTCATATAATGCATTGTCACCCGCTGTTAGGATCACCAGCATATATGCATTTTATGCAAATTCTATCCCAGGCAATGCGTTTTTGTACATGTTTCTTGCCCAGAGAACTGCAAAATTTAGCGAAGTGTTAATTTATAAGGATGGCAATGTTTTGGTTCACATGTTGTTTTGGAAACTGCATCTTAGGTAGTTTCAACTTTAAATGTGATTTGAATCAGGTTTCCTTAAACATCCCCTTAGTCCATTTCAGAGGACTGGGGTAAGATCTACGTTGTTGTTGTTACTCCTGTTACTGTTTATATACCTCCCTTCAACACAAGATCACAGAATTTGATTCATAAACCCCCAACCTCTCCACCCCAAACTAATAATTAAGGTTTGCCAACTGATCAGCTGAGCTAATCTTTGTCACTGTGCCTTTAATAATAATAATAAGTGTAATCATTTTATTATTTATATCCCTCCCATCTAGCTGGGTTTCCCCAGCCACTCGGGGCGGCTTACAGCATATGTAAAAACACAATAAAACATCAAACATCAAAAATTAGAATATCTTATACAGACTATAAACAAACCAATAAATCAATAGAAAATTGATGATAAGAAGAAGAAGAAGAAGAAGAAGAAGAAGAAGAAGAAGAAGATGATGAAGAAGAAGCTGTTTAAATTTATACGCAAATTAAAATAACTGCCAACCGCAATCAAACATTTAACCAACCCCAACCCAACAAAAACAAAACAGAGGAACCAAAATTAAAACTGTTTAAACGATTTCAAAACATTTTAGCCAGTTACCCAACCCAAGAGTTGTTCCACCAATGTCCCTCTGGCCTTCCAGGAGCCTCTTTTAGCTGTTTAGGGTGAGTCTGGTCCCTGCCCCCTAGGCCAGCTGGAAACGGGCCTTTAACAACAGTGACCCCTTTAAAAGCATGAAGATGCAGAGAGGAGGGTTCCTTCCGGTGCGCATTGCTGTGGATCTCGCTGCCGTTAATGGCAAAGCTACATGGGTCAGTGGAAGAGTTGGCAGCCCAAGCAAAACCCCACTTGCTCTTGACCATTGCCCGTCCAGTCTGCACTGCCCTGGACCCCCCCCCCCCACTGTGCCATCCTTGCCTGCCTGTGTCAAAATGAAGCACAGTATGGGGACAAGATACCTGGGAAGCCCTGCAGGCAGACAAGGGGTTGTTGTTTTAAAACATTTACGAAAAGCCTTTAAAAGCCTCCAAAGCAGACAGGGCTGTTCCCAATTACATCACCCTCAAAGTCTTTCCCTCCAAACTCGCACCGTTTGTTTTTCTGTGGAGATCTGCTTTCTGGAAGACGTGCAGATGCCTTAAAGGTAGGGATAGGCAACTACGTCAAGTTCAGTCGCTCTCGGTTTTCCAGTCTTAAAGTTTTGTTCTCCACATTTTTTACAGCAGTTTGCAATTTTTAAAGAAAGCCCTCGTGCAAATACATCAGCGTTTCAGTTCAGTGCAAATTTATCCTACGGTACACATTTTTATATGAAAATTCTGCCGAATGTATACATTTTTTGCAAATCCGTTTTCCCTAACATAATGTGTTTTTGCATGTTATTGTCACCAATACACACATTTATAGACAGACCTCTCCATAGCAAGTGCATTTTTGTACACTGGAGAAGTGCATGGCAAAAGGTGGACACGTGCGAATTTCAAGCTGTTTCGGTCTGCATGCTGTTTCGGACAATGCGAATTTTGAAATTTCGCCTTTATATGCAAACTGCACTGAATTTCTCATCCATCCTTACTTAAGGGTGGCATGCTTTGTTCCTGCATCTTGTCTTGAGTGTCCAAACACTTGTAGAATTTTGCTATGCAATTCCAAGGATGCAGAGATAGCTATACGTATAAAGTGCAATTATTTGGCCACACTAAACTCGGCTTGAACCTTCGCACATTAATTTGAAAATAAACCCCACTGTGCTCAGTGGGGCTTACTCCTGAGTAAGTGTGCAGAGGGCTGTGTGTGGGACCGACTCCTGCTTATCTCACCTCCCTTCTCCTTCCATGCTTTATTTTCCTCATATATATAGATACAGAAATAGAGATGCAGAGAGATTTTCCTTGCAAGACTGGATTTTCCTGCTTAATGCTCTCTTTAAACTGTACATTGCTCAGAGTAGCAGCTGTATATCTTTAGAGTTTGGCAAGTGCCTTGTGCAGCGTTGATGAATAAATAATCTTAGCTTCATAAATAATTGTAATTTCCGAACTGATAATCAGTCCATGGCAAGTGTGTAATAACGTACGCGTACTACTGAGTACAGAAGACGCTGTATCAATTATTTGTAATATTCTTTATGATCATAGTGAGAGGAGAAAGGTTGTTAAGGCTTTGGATGAGGAAAGAGAGCTGTCACTTCAAGGAAGGAGAGGCAGGAGAGAGAAGTCCCTAGAAGCAGAGTTACATTTGATATAGAAGAACCTCACATCATTTGCAAACTGAGGCCCAAGCTGAACGAGTTCAGAGATGTAGCATGTAATTGGGGGGGCAGCATTTTCCCCTCCCGCCCCTGCAAACGGCAACCAATGAAACAGAGGGGTGGGTGGGGAAATTGCAAAGCAGTGATGTCACGTTGCAGGAGCTAGTATAGGATAGTGGCAAGTGTGTTGAACATAGTCAGGGGAGACCAGGGTTCAAGTCCACCCTCACCCACGATGTTACCTGGATGTATGGCAGCCCTAAGAAGGACTCCTGGCTTCTCCTGGCTTCCTTAAGCTAGTGCATGCAACATGTTTTCTCCCCCTTCTTGCAAGCGAGTAAACACCTGAATCCAGGAGAGGATTCTGCTTTGCTGTTCCCCAAGAAACCAGAATCTTGGGTTCTGATCCCATGCTAAATCATCCCTTCCTGGTTTGCTTTACCTGCTTGTGCGGAGGGAGGAGCACAGAGGGGATGAACAGGCTGTGTGCACCAACATGCTGTCTGATCACAGCACAGGGCCATAGGAAGCTGCCTTTTACTGAGTCAAGACATTGTGCTCCATCTAGCTTAGAATTACCTGCACTGAGTGGCAGCAGCTCTCCAAGGTTTCAAACAAGAGTCCCACCTGGAGATGTTCCATCTCCCAGGAGATGGAACCTGGGACCTTCTGCATGCCAAGCAGATGCCCCTGTTGGGAGCTCAGCCTACACTCGAGTAGGACCCTTGCAGAGACACATGCCCGACTGGCATGTTCCCTCCCTCCTGGTTGATCGTTCGGGAGCTTCAAAAGCTTTCTTCTGCCCGAACATCACAGCGACTAATGCCAACAGACATCGGCACACTTAGGGATCCGCAGAGTTTGTGCAGTTGCGTAACAGACCTCAGCAACTCAGCATTTTGGCTAATCTACTTTATTTACATATAAACACACAAGGAGCACTGCAACATGGCTCCCTCTCTCTGTAGCATCAGACAGCAAAAAGAGAAAGAACAAAGGAACATAGTCCCACTTCATGGAACACAGTAACACAAACATCCTGTTTCCGTCACTTCCCACTCTGTGGAGTCAAAACATACACCGTCATGTGAAAGACAACAATCCCATGACTGCAATCATGGAGCAGGAATTCTAACAGCCCTACCACTGAGCTGCGGCCCTAGGCTGGACTAGATTGCTGGATGGCGCACTGTATTAAATCACAACAGTGCTTGTTGTTGCCATAGTTTCTAGTTTTGCTCGCTAGGAACAGAGGGAGCTGCCTAATATTGAGCAAGGCCTTTGTGGCTGCTGCTCTCCAGGGTTTCAGGCAGGGAACATTGCTAGCCCTGCCTGGAGGTGTTGGCATTTAAAAACTAGGGAACCTTCTGCATCAAGGCATGTGCTCTTCCACTGAGCTACAGTCCTTGCACCATTTAAGTAAGGGAACCATAGATTAAGTAAGCCAGGAATCTGACTGCACACCACAGCTTTGACCCAAATACCTTACAGCAGGGCTGGGGAATCTGCAGCCCTCCAAAAGTGGTTGCATCCTAATTCCCATCTTCCCTGTTCATTTGCCATGGTGGCTGGGACTGATGGGAGTTGAAGTTCAACAACATCTGGAAGGCCACAGACAGCCTAGCTTCTTATTTATCACCAGAAAAACAACAAAAGACCGTGCAGGTTTGCATACAATTTACTCATGCTAATTTATATGCATAGCTGCAACTAGAGCAAGCATGAGCAACCTTTTAGGCCTGTGGGCACATTTGGATTTTTGAGCAAGTGAGGACAGTGCCATTTCTTCTGATCACTTTTATCCCCAATCCCTCAGGTCGGTCCCACCCCAGAGAAAGACTGAAAGTGTGTGCACCCACCCTCCAACATTTCTCTGATGATAAGAGGGACATCCTATTCCATCATCATCAATCATCATTATCATCATTTTATTATTTCTATCCCACCCATCTGATTGGGTTGCCCCAGCCACTCTGGGCAGTTTCCAACATATATAAAAACATTTTTAAAAACTTCCCTACACAGTGGTACCTCGGGTTACATACGCTTCAGGTTACAGACTCCGCTAACCCAGAAATAGTGCTTCAGGTTAAGAACTTTGCTTCAGGATGAGAACAGAAATCGTGCTCTGGCGGCGCAGCAGCAGCAGGAGGCCCCATTAACTAAAGTGGTATCTCAGGTTAAGAACAGTTTCAAGTTAACAAATTAAGTACTTAACCTGAGGTACCACTGTACAGGACTACCTTGAGATGTCTTCTAAAGATTATATAGTTACTTAGCTACTTGGCTCAGAGGTCTGCATAACCTCCAACATTTATCCGATGAAAATAGGGACATCCTAAGGAAAAACAGGACATTCTGAGGTCAAATCAGAAACTGGGATGGCTTCTGTAAATCCGGGACTGTCCCTGGAAAATAGGGACACCTTGAGGGTCTGCACAGACATTTTGCTTTCCCACAGGATCAGGGTAAAGGTCAGGTCCACTAGAATTAATCTGGGTCTTGAAAAGCACATAGAGCTGAAAGAGGAAGTGGGAATATGTTGACCTTCAAGGAGGGAAAGGATCCAGCTCCCGACCAAGGGGGCAGTGAGTGGAGTCTCTGGGGTTTCGGGGGCACCAAGGGAAGATGCCAAGGGTGCCATCTTGCTCCTATGGATGCCAGGTTGGCAAGCCCTGTAATAGAGGACGTCTTCTAACAGAGGGCTGTCCTCCAGCAGCTTTTCAAACAGAACTGTAGAGCAGAATACATGGCCCTCCTAAGGAGAGGTTCCTCACGCTTGCCTTACAGGGCATGGAGGAAGATAATCACAGGCCCTGAAATAACTACACCCAGGAAAATATGCACAACTTTCCTAAACTCACAACAAGCAGCCAAGCATTATGTGCAGAAGGCTCCACTTGACCAGTTGCCCCCACCATCTCCTCCAGCTTTGTTGCCTTGTAGAGAGACCCCTGCCTTTGGGTCAATGAGCCGGTGGCAAGAGGGGAGATGACCCCTTCCTCGAGGTCAATAAGAGCGAGGTGGGAAGATAACAGGGCCATTTCAGTCTTCACCACACCCGGGCTGTCACTTACGGGCCAGGCCACCAGAAGGGCCTTTATCTGCAGAGGTTATCAGGCTTGTGCCCTGACCCGGGCAGAGATGCTAACCAGAGCTTTAGTTCTGTCTGCGCGGTGAGGTGTGATGGGACCAAGATGAGATCAGGAAAGGAGAGGGATGGCTATCTCTGCTGACCCAGGAAAGCTAAAACACAGGAGATGAGAAGTAAGGGTAGCCAGATGCCTCTTGGGACAGTATTTTAGGCCTGAGGGAAGGTCATGTTTGTCCGTGGAGATATTCCCATCTTCCATGAAGAGCAGAATTGTAGTCATCTCTGAAATGAACACTTCTTCCTATTCGGTAATAATAATTCCATCAAGCTTTCATTTGGCAACATAATGCTAAGAAACGCAGCTAGATACTAATGTCTCTGACATTAATAATAATAATAATAATAATAATAATAATAATAATAATAATTTTATTTATACCCTGCCCCTCCCGGTTCAAAAACTGGGCTCAGGGCGGCTAACAACAAATTAAAACACTTTAAAACACTTAATTATAAAAGCAGCATAAAATACAGTATAAAAACATGAATAACAATAAATTTCAAAAATTAAAAATCAATTGGATAATCCCCAGGGCTAGCTGGCTGAATTGGTCCTACTTGGGCCAATGAGGAGGCATGGGGAGAATTAGCTGTGGGGTCTCAGAGCGGGTGATCTTCATAAAAGGGGAGGGGGAGGGAAGGGAAGGGAAATAAAAGGTCAGGCTGAATTCAAATTAAAGGCCAGGCGGAAAGCTCTGTCTTACAGGCCCGATGGAAGGAGGTTAAATCCTGCAGGGCCCTAGTCTCATGGGACAGAGCATTCCACCAGGTCGGAGCCATCACTGAAAAGGCCCTGACCCTGGAGGAGGATAGTCTAACTTCCTTAGGGCCCGGGACCTCTAAAATATGGTTATTCATGGACCTTAAGGTCCTCTGCGGGGCATACCAGGAGAGGCGGTCCCGTAGATACGAGGGCCCTAAGCCATTTGCCTTTTAGAAGCTAACTTATGATTCTAGAATAGCAGAGTTGGAAGGTACAGCCAAGGCCCATTTAGTCCAACGCCCCGCAATGCAGCGAAAGAATCCCTGGCAGTTGGCTATCCAGCTTCTGTTTAAAAACCTCTAGTGAGGGAGAGTGCACCAGCTTCTGAGGGAGTCCGTTCCATTGTCCAAGAGCTCTTACATGCAAGCATTGGCGCTTTTCCTGCTGGAGGGGTCATATAAGGACCCTATAGCCTGCCCCCACCTTCTTACTCAGATGCCCGAAGAAATAAAAGTGAAAGGGGAAGGATTCTGTGAGCAGGGTGGGGAGAATTCCACAGGTGCAGCCAGCAGCCTGTTCAATAGACTGGCCATAGTACATCTCAATGAACAAACAGAGTTTGAAAAGGGACAGAGATCTGCATAACATTTGCATGTGCTATTTTTGGTGTACAGATGCAAATTTAGAAGTAATGGCTACATATTGTTAATATAAACACAATACAGTGGTAAAGGTAAAGGTAAAGGGACCCCTGACCATTAGGTCCAGTCGTGACCAACTCTGGGGTTGCGGCGCTCATCTCACTTTATTGGCCAAGGGAGCCGGCGTACAGCTTCTGGGTCATGTGGCCAGCATGACTAAGCTGCTTCTGGTGAACCAGAGCAGTGCACGGAAATGCCATTCACCTTCCCGCCTATTTATCTACTTGCACTTTGACGTACTTTCGAATTGCTAGATTGGCAGGAGCAGGGACTGAACAACGGGAGCTCACCCCGTCGTGGGGATTTGAACTGCCCACTGCTGATCGGCAAGTCCTAGGCTCTGTGGTTTAACCCACAGCGCCACCCGCATCCCTCGTGGTACAGTGGTACCTCGGGTTAAGAACTTAATTTGTACTGGAGGTCTGTTCTTAACCTGAAACTGTTCTTAACCTGAAGCACCACTTTAGCTAATGGGGCCTCCCGCTGCCACTGCGCTGCCGCCATGTGATTTCTGTTCTCATCCTGAAGCAAAGTTCTTAACCCGAGGTAATATTTCTGGGTTAGCGGAGTCTGTAACCTGAAGCGTCTGTAACCTGAAGTGTATGTAACCCGAGGTACCACTGTACGGTCTCACAATAGTGGAGAAGACTGTGAGCAGCTGACCCGTATGCCTGCTCTCTCAGTTGTCTGGGTGAATGTAAGGACAGTCCTGCTGGACCAGATGAAAGGTCCATTGAGTCCAGCATCCTGTTTATACAGTGACCAGGCAAATGCCTGTGGGAAGCCTGCAAGGAGGAACTGCATGCAATTGCACTCTCTCAGCCGGTGATTCTCAGCAACTAGTATTCAGAGGCATAGCCATCATGACTAACAGCTGTTGATAGCTTTATCCTGTTCTCATAGAATCCTAGAATCGTTGCGTTGAAGGGATCCCGAGTTATCTAGTCCAACCCCCTGCGATGCAGGAATCTCAGCTGAAGCATCCATGACTGGTGGCCATCCAACCTCTGCTTAAAAACCTCCAAGGAAGGAGAGTCCACAACCTCTAGAGGGGGTCCGTTCTATTGTCAAGCAACTCTTGCTGTCAGAAAGGTCTTCCTGACGTTGAGTCGGAATCTCCTTTCTTGTAACAGGAAGCCATTTGCTCAAGTCCTACTCTCTGGAGCAGAGGGATCTGTTGATGGGCGGTTTCAAGCCCCACTCACTTCGCATTCTCGCTTCTTAGGGTTCCCTTTCAACCAAACTTGGACCAGACAGGCTTCCAAAGACGGCGTCTTCAAAGAGAGGACTGTCTCCTGCAAAGGAGGACACATGGCCACTTGAGAACTGGAACCATGTCCTGCCAGAGTAAAAAAAAAATCTTAGTTTTTCAACTTTGGGAGGTACAGTGGACACTTGGGTTTCAAACGTGATCCGTGCGGGATGCACGTTCACAACACGCAGCGTTCACAACACGCAGCTCCACTCTGCACACGCATGGGTCACGATTCGGCACTTCTGCGCATGTGCAAAGTTTGATTTAGTGTTTCTGTGCATGCGCGAGCACCGAAACCCAGAAGTAACCCGTTCCGGTACTTCAGGGTTCAGCACAGTGCGCAACCCAAAAACACGCAACCTGAAGCATCTGTAACCCGAGGTATGACTGTATAGGAAAATCCCCTGTGCCCTCTGGCCATCTGCCATCTGCCCATCTGCCTTGTCCTGTTCTGATCTCCTGTGATTTTCTCCCACTGGTGGATAAGAAGACTATTGTGCCCAGCCAATGACTCCCATGGAGAGGGCAAGTGTGTTGTTTTTATGACTTGGGTGCATGGATCTTCTGAAAGGAGGAGGGGTGCTCAGCCTCTTGCTGATTTATCATCTGGGACAAACCTCCCTTTTATTCAATGGCAGGGCCAGCCCTGGTGATAGAGCGCTAGCTGCAAGAAACATCTCTGGAACTGGTCATCCACAATGGATTTGGAAGCAGCTTCCTGCAGAGAGCAGGTGACAACAGCACCAGCAAGAAAGTGACATAGCAAGTGGTCCCATACTGATGTAAAAATTGGTTTAGGTTTTGCTGCTCAACTCCCCATGGGACTCTGAGTCCCCCTAAGTCCATGATCAGTCAGAGAAGAATGGATGGAGGCAGGATCCAGTGGAAAGCAAGGCAGATACTCACTTTTCTGTTGCAAAGAAGGAGAGATCCTGAACAAAAGTGTGCAGGAACCTGTAAAGACTTTTGACATTGCCTAACCCATACATCATTGGAGGCGGTCTACAGTGGAAATCCTGTCTGCCAGGATACCTGATAATGGTCACTGGTTGCTTTACCTGGGCAGCCTGGCCACTCTCTTGTGATGTTTAATACTTTAGTTCCTGAATTCAGGTCACTGGCTCACCCTATTCATACACAAATATGCCCTTAAGACAGGGTTAGTAAGTGAAAAGACAATGGAAAGGCTTTCCCCATTTGCCTTCCTTACTGCAGAGGAATATTTGAGGTCATTGGGAGAGTAAAAATGGCTTCAGGATTGCTCTCCCACACTATTTCAGACACATGGTTTATATATTTAGATAGGTAAAGGTAAAGGTAAAGGGACCCCTGACCGTTAGGTCCAGTCTTGACCGACTCTGGGGTTGCGGCGCTCATCTCGCTTTATTGGCCGAGGGAGCCGGCGTACAGCTTCCGGGTCATGTGGCCAGCAAACCAGAGCAGCGCATGGAAACGCTGTTTACCTTCCCGCCGGAGCAGTACCTATTTATCTACTTGCACTTTGACGTGCTTTTGAACTGCTAGGTTGGCAGGAGCAGGGACCGAGCAACGGGAGCTCACCCCATCGCGGGGATTCGAACCACCGACCTTCTGATCGTCAAGTCCTAGGCTCTGTGGTTTAACCCACAGCACCACCCGCGTCTCTTTTTATTTAGATATATTTAGATAGGTGTGCATTTATGAATATTCTATATTTGAGACCTTAAAATTCTTATAACAATACTGAGTCAAGCCACTTGTCCATCTAGCCCTGCAATGTCTACACTGACTGACAGCAGGTCTCTAGGGTTTCAGATAAGGGTCTCTCTCAGCCCTACCTGGAGATGCTGGGGACTGAACCTGGGAATTCCTTTATGAAAGCAGCTGCTCTCCCACTGAGCTACGACCTGGGCCTTCTGTAGCCCAGGGAAGCTGCTATGGAGGCTGCCAGCTGAATCAAGGCAGGCAAAGGGAAGGCTCTCCAGTCTGCTGCAGCCCTGGGCCCCTCCGGAGAAGGAAGCGAGCTGGTTGTGCTGCTAATTGCTGTGGAATGTATCTGAGGCGGCCTTGCCTGGGCCTGCAGACATTCCTTCCCTGTCCGCCCAGACCTGGCTCGAACCCAGGAAGGTGTTTTCCCCTTGATCAGCGGAGAGGAAGAGATGCGATCCCTGCAACTGATGGCTGGGCCATATCTCACCTGCCATTTTGTGGGGGGCCTGATGGAACCTGCTCTCTGCCAAGGGCCTTATTCCAAGGTGTTAACAGCATTTCTCCTGGAGCGGCCGCACTTCCCAGCATGTCTTACACACACACAGAGACACAAATGGAAAATGGTGCGCGAATGTAGATTGAGACAAGGAAGAAAAGGCAGCACCCAACAGGCGGAAGAGAGGAAATGGACAGGAGCAGCTTTGAAAGGTTGTCTCTACACCTGCTGAATATTGCACCTTTGAAAGAATTGTTTATCACTTCAGGAAGGCAAAGCTACACAGAATAAAATGGGGGCGGTGGGTTTCAGAGCTTTCAACTGCCCCCATTTCCTGACCTCTCTCCCTGCTAAATCACCAGCCTTATTTTGTCCCTGTTGTTGCATCCCGCCCCAATCTCCGAGCGATGTAAGATCCCAGGAGTTCCAGGCGCTTTCCCAGGTTTCATGTTTCATTTGGGGAATGAGGCACAGCAGAGACCGTGGTGTCTTTAGGATATAGGTTTACAGTCATACCTCATGTTACAACTGCTTCATGTTACGTTCTTTCAGATTACATCCTGCGGTGACCCGGAAGTACCGGAAAGGGTTACTTTCAGGTTTCACCACTCGCGCAGGCGCGCAAAATGATGTCACACGCATGTGCAGAAATGGTGAATCACAACCCACGCATGCGCAGATGCGCCGCTGCGGGTTGCATTCTTTTCATGTTGTGAGCAGGCCTCCAGAACGGATCCTGTTCGCAACCAGAGGTACCACTGAATTCACACATATATACAACCATACCATACTAAAGGAACCACAAAAACAAAAACCCCAGTAAAACTGAACCATAGAGTCTAATCACATAGCACAGGCAGAATTTGACACCTGGTGATTCTTTTTCAAACTTGAAATTAAAATTTGACATTTTCAAAAACTCTGGAGGTATTTTTTTCTTGGGAGAGTCTCTCTCCCCCACCACTGTATTTTATTTTTATTTTTTTAGTTACTGCTCTGATTTGGTGCCGGTTATGGATTTTTGTGAGTGACTCAGTTATGACTGCTGCGAGAAAGCTTCAGCGAAGAGAACCTGCCAATGACCCTGGTCTTGCCACACATTCCGATTTCAACACTCACATGGTGAGGTTAAAGTATCAGAGTTTAATGTTTAATGACTGTGAGCAATGCAGAATATTGTAGTGAGCAATGCAAAATATTGTGAGCAATGCAAAATATTCCATCAACACAAGGATATTTTCTGGCACAACAAAATGTTCTCCTTCCCCCAAATGCTATAAATCTATTCTGGGGTTTCCACCAACTCTCTGGAGCAGATTTTGGGATGGGGGGTGTAAATCTTAATGCCCTAGCACTAATTCTTGCACTAGTGCAACTATTCAGTCGAATACTGCCCTCTATTTGGGTGCTACCAATTTGGGCTGTGTGGGTAGACCCCACAGGGTCTGGTTCATGGGCCGCTAGCTCCCCATTCCTGGTTTAGTGTTAAATGATGACCACATGCTCCCACCTCTCCATTCTTCCACCCTCCAGCTTCTGATTTAGCCCTCCAACTTGGTTTGCCCTCCTGATTTAGAGGCAAGCCACAGTTTGCATCAACAAACCATGGCTCCAGCAAATGAGGATTGCAAACCCATTGCAGGCTAATATTTGCTATCCTGGGTAGCGGGTAAATGATGGTTTGCCCAAACCATAATTTATCCAGTTGGGATGAAATGAGAAAGATTGCTTTGATGCCAAATCAGAAGCAAGAGGGGAAATCAGAGCCAGCAAAGGAGGGAGCACTTGAGCATTTGCCTCGCTGGTGTGGGACCAAATCATGACTCAGATCTGAACCAATCAAATAATGGTGAGATTTTTCCTTCAAATCATGTGTTTCAATTTGGCCATAGTTATTCTGGGTTAGGATCATGAGGAAGTAACTCAAAGAAATAGTAAAATCGCCACCACCCTCCAGGAACCAGATTTGTGCAGCTGGGTTTCTGTTTGTGGAACAGGTGGACCCCAGACTGTTGACAAGGAAACCAGTATTTCTCCTGCAGGCTATGTGACTCACTGACCCTGTCAGCAGATGGCCAGATTCTCTGGGGTTTGCAGAAAGGTGACTGGCACTGTGGGGTCTTTCCCAAGAGCAATGGTCCAGAGGCCTGACTCACATCCTTTCATCCCAAGGTGAGCCTTCACTGTTATTGTCAGATACACTCACTGGCTTTTCCCATGAAAGTGGAGCTTCTGAGAGCTGAAGGCTGTAGAATCATAGAATTGTAGAGTTGGAAGGGAGCCTAAGGGACATCTAGTCAAACCCCCTGCAGTGCAGGACAGCTGGCCACCCAACCTCTGCTTAAAAACCTCCAAGGAAGGCGAGTCCACAACCTACCTAGGGAGACCGTTCCACTGTCAAGTAGCTCTTACCGTTGGAAGGTTCTTCTTTCTTGTAACTTGAAGTCATCTTTTTGCATCTTACCCTACAGAGGAGGAGAAAACAAACTTGCTCCATCTTCCATGTGACAGCCCTTGAGATATTTGAAGAGCTTCTTTCAGTCTCCTCTTTTGCAGTCTAAGCATACTAAACTCCCTCAGCATTTCTTCATAAGGCTCGGTTTCCAGACCCTTGGTCATCTTGATTGCCCTCAAGTGTACATGGTCCAACTTGTCAATATCCTTTTAAAATTGTGGCTCTCAGAACTGGACACAGTATTTCAGTTGTGGTCTGACCAAGACAGAACAGAGTGGTACTATTACTTCCCTTGATCAGGACAAAAGACTTCTGTTGATTCAGCCTAGAAGTCCATTAGCTTTTTTGCTGCTGCATCACATTATTGACTCATGTTAAACTTGTGGTCCACTAAGACCCTTAGATCCTTTTCGCATGTACTGCTAGTAAGCCAGGTTTCCCCCATCTCATATTTCTGCATCTGATTATTCCTGCCTAAGTGTAAAACCTTGCCAACAAAGTCCGTATAGTTAAAGCTATGGTTTTCCCAGTAGTGATGTATGGAAGTGAGAACTGGACCATAAAGAAGGCTGATCGCCGAAGAATTGATGCTTTTGAATTATGGTGCTGGAGGAGACTCTTGAGAGTCCCATGGACTGCAAGAAGATCAAACCTATCTATTCTTAAGGAAATCAGCCCTGAGTGCTCACTGGAAGGACAGATCGTGAAGCTGAGGCTCCAATACTTTGGCCACCTCATGAGAAGAGAAGACTCCCTGGAAAAGACCCTGATGCTGGGAAAAGCACAAGGAGAAGGGGACGACAGAGGACGAGATGGTTGGACAGTGTTCTCGAAGCTACCAGCATGAGTTTGACCAAACTGCGGGAGGCAGTGGAAGACAGAAGTGCCTGGTGTGCTCTGGTCCATGGGGTCGCGAAGAATCATAGAATCATAGAATCATAGAATCATAGAGTTGGAAGAGACCACAAGGGCCATCGAGTCCAACCCCCTGCCAGGCAGGAAACACCATCAGAGCACTCCTGACATATGGTTGTCAAGCCTCTGCTTAAAG
The DNA here is from genome assembly GCF_964270895.1 of Podarcis filfolensis. Lineage (NCBI taxonomy): Eukaryota > Metazoa > Chordata > Lepidosauria > Squamata > Lacertidae > Podarcis > Podarcis filfolensis. The sequence goes on from NC_139608.1 coordinate 7,799,750, forward strand.
ACCTCCAAAGAAGGAGACTCCACCACACTCCTTGGCAGCAAATTCCACTGTCGAACAGCTCTTACTGTCAGGAAGTTCTTCCTAATGTTTAGGTGGAATCTTCTTTCTTGTAGTTTGGATCCATTGCTCCGTGTCCGCTTCTCTGGAGCAGCAGAAAACAACCTTCCTCCCTCCTCTATGTGACATCCTTTTATATATTTGAACATGGCTATCATATCACCCCTTAACCTCCTCTTCTCCAGGCTAAACATGCCCAGCTCCCTTAGCCGTTCCTCATAAGGCATCGTTTCCAGGCCTTTGACCATTTTGGTTGCCCTCCTCTGGACACGTTCCAGTTTGTCAGTGTCCTTCTTGAACTGTGGTGCCCAGAACTGGACACAGTACTCCAGGTGAGGTCTGACCAGAGCAGAATACAGTGGCACTATTACTTCCCTTGATCTAGATGCTATACTCCTATTGATGCAGCCCAGAATTGCATTGGCTTTTTTAGCTGCCGCGTCACACTGTTGGCTCATGTCAAGTTTGTGGTCAACCAAGACTCCTAGATCCTTTTCACATGTACTGCTCTCAAGCCAGGTGTCACCCATCTTGTATTTGTGCCTCTCATTTTTTTTGCCCAGGTGCAATACTTTACATTTCTCCCTGTTAAAATTCATCTTGTTTGTTTTGGCCCAGTTCTCTAATCTGTCAAGGTCGTTTTGAAGTGTGATCCTGTCCTCTGGGGTGTTAGCCACCCCTCCCAGTTTGGTGTCATCTGCAAATTTGATCAGGATGCCCTTGAGTCCATCATCCAAGTCGTTGATAAAGATGTTGAATAAGACCGGGCCCAAGACAGAACCCTGTGGCACCCCACTAGTCACTCTTCTCCAGGATGAAGAGGAACCATTGATGAGCACCCTTTGGGTTCGGTCAGTCAGCCAGTTACAAATCCACTGAGTGGTAGCATAGTCAAGACCGCATTTTACCAGCTTCTTTACAAGAATATCATGGGGCACCTTGTCAAATGCCTTGCTGAAATCAAGGTAGGCTACATCCACTGCGTTCCCTTCATCTACCAGGCTTGTAATTCTGTCAAAAAACGAGATCAGGTTCGTCTGACATGACTTATTTTTCAGAAATCCATGCTGACTATTGGTGATCACAGCATTCCTTTCTAGGTGCTCACAGACTGTTTGCTTAATGATCTGCTCCAGAATCTTCCCTGGTATTGATGTCAGACTGACTGGGCGGTAATTATTTGGGTCCTCTCTTTTCCCCTTTTTGAAAATAGGGACAACATTTGCCCTCCTCCAGTCTGCCGGGACTTCGCCTGTTCTCCAGGAATTCTCAAAGATGACTGCCAGTGGTTCTGAAATCACATCTGCCAGTTCTTTTAATACTCTTGGATGCAGTTCATCTGGCCCTGGAGACTTGAATACATCTAGACTAGCCAAGTATTCTTGTACTATCTCCTTAGTTATTCTGGCCTGTGTTTCCTCTGCTGAATCATTTGCTCCAAATTCTTCAGGTCGGGCATTGTTTTCTTTATCGGAGAAGACTGAGGCAAAGAAGGCATTGAGGAGTTCAGCCCTTTCTGTGTCCCCTGTTTGCATTTCACCATCTTCTCCTCTGAGTGACCCCACTGTTTCTTTGTTCTTCCTTTTGCTACGAACATACCCATAAAAGCCTTTTTTGTTGCTTTTAACCTCTCTAGCAAGCCTGAGTTCATTCTGTGCTTTAGCTTTTCTGACTTTGTGTCTACACGTGCTGGCTATTTGTTTGAATTCCTCTTTGGTGGTTTCCCCCCTTTTCCATTTTTTGTACACATCCTTTTTTAATCTTAACTCAGTTAAAAGTTCTTTAGATAGCCACCCTGGCTTCTTTAGGCACCTTCCATGTTTCCGTCTCATTGGTATTGCCTGAAGTTGTGCTTTTACTATCTCCCTCTTAACAAACTCCCAGCCATCATGAACTCCCTTTCCTTTTAGTATTACTGTCCATGGGATCTCACCCAGCACTTCCCTAAGTTTTATGAAGTCGGCTTTCTTAAAGTCAAGAAATTGAGTCCTAGTATGCTTGGCTGCTCCTTTCCGCTGTATAGTAAACTTCAGAAGAGCATGATCACTCGCGCCTAATGATCCTTCCACTTCTACCCCACTAACCAGGTCATCAACATTGGTTAGGACCAGATCTAAAATGGCTGTTCCTCTTGTTGCTTCTCCCACTTTCTGGACAATGAAGTTGTCTGCAAGGCCAGTGAGGAATCTGTTTGACCTTATGCTCTTGGCTGAGTTTGACATCCAACAAATATCCGGGTAATTGAAGTCCCCCATTACTACTATCTCCCTTCCTTTTGCATGCTTGGCCATCTGTTCCAGGAAGGCATCATCTATGTCCTCCGTTTGGCTTGGGGATCTATAGTAAACTCCCACAATGAGGTCTCTGTTATTCTTCTCTCCCTTAATTTTGACCCAAATGCTCTCACTTTGGCTTTGAGGTTCTAAATCTTGGATCTCTTCACAGGTATACACATCCCTGACATATAACGCCACTCCTCCTCCTTTCTTGTCTGGTCTGTTTCTCTGAAATAGATTGTATCCCTCCATTATTACATTCCAATCGTGGGACTTATCCCACCAGGTTTCAGTGATTCCTATTATGTCATATTTAGTTTGCTGCACCAAGAGCTCAAGCTCATCTTGTTTATTTCCCATGCTTTGCGCATTAGTGTACAGACATTGAAGTCCATTAATCATTCCCCCGTGTCTCTTATTTAAGGATTTTTTCCTCCCACCACTAGGTCTGCGTGCTGTTTGCTCCATTCGGTCTATGACATTTGGATGATCATCTTCATCAATTGATAGACTCCTACCTTCAGGACCACTGTCTCCCTCCCCCACATTAGTCAGTTTAAAGCCCTCCTGATGAGGTTTCTGAGATTTTTTGCAAAAACATTCCTCCCAACCGTTGTGAGGTGCAGCCCATCGCTTGCCAGAAGTCCATCTTCAAGAAACTGCATTCCGTGATCTAAGAATCCAAACCGTTCCTGTTTACACCATTTGCGAAGCCAGTTGTTCACTTCCACTATTTTTCCCTCTCTCCCTGGGCCACGTCGTTCAACTGGGAGGACAGATGAGATGACAATTTGTGCATTTAATTGCTTCAATTTCCTGCCCAGAGCCTCGTAATCTCTTTTGATCTTCTGGAGGCTATTGCTTGCAGTGTCATTGGTTCCCACATGAACCAAAAGGAAGGGGTATTTGTCAGTGGGTTTTATGATTCCTTGCAGTCGTTCAGTTACATCTTGGATCTTAGCCCCGGGGAGACAGCACACTTCCCGAGACATCTTGTCAGGCCCACAGATAACTGCTTCTGTTCCCCTCAGTAGGGAATCCCCTATCACCACTACACGCCTCCTCTTAGGTCTGGTCGGGGTTCTTCCGTGAGCTGTCCGTTCCAAGGTCACCTGCACATTCCCTGAGGACTGACTTTGCTGCTCGTCTTCATATACCTGATCGACTGTAATGAGGGAGAGATCCTCATATGGAGTCTGCTCTTCGTCTTCCATGCTAGGGGAGAGGACCTCAAAGCGATTGTGTATTTCTAAACAATCCGAGCGAACCCTGGCCCTCCTACTTCTTTGAGTCACGTTTCTCCATATATCTGGCTCCTGTGTTGGTGAACTAGCCTCCTTCTCAGGGGAGTCCCCTGTCTCCTCCTTGGTGGAGACGGTGTGCTCTGTTGCTTCCAAAAAGAGCTCCAGCTCTCTAATTCTTTGGAGCGTAGCTACACGTTCCTCCAGTTGCTGGACTTTGTCTTTTAAGAGGGCAATCAACATGCAATTGCTGCACGTAAAGCTGCCTGCAACCTTTGGCAAGATGGCAAACATTGCGCAGGAACCACAGGCGACTGCAGCTGTTCCCTCACCCTCCATCTTGAGAACGTGTCGTTGGGGCTGACTACAGCGGTCCTCCATGATAAAAAGCGTGAAGACGGGACAAATAAATCCCCCCAAAAAACCTAGGTCTCCCCCAACAAACGTTTAAGACTAGCTCCCCTAAATCTAAAAGATGGATCAAACTGCGCGCGCCGCTAGGCGCGCGCCGCTGCCCTACAAGCTCTGATAAGCTCCTCCCACAGCTAATCACCTACTTCAACAGAAGCCCTGCCCCCTCTGACCTTTGCACAGGGAGAGCAGCTAATCAGCCACAAGAAACACACACACAAGAAAACCCTTTTTCCTCCTTCTTCAGCTGCTGCCCTACAAGCTCTGATAAGCTCCTCCCACAGCTAATCACCTACTTCAACAGAAGCCCTGCCCCCTCTGACCTTTGCACAGGGAGAGCAGCTAATCAGCCACAAGAAACACACACACAAGAAAACCCTTTTTCCTCCTTCTTCAGCTGCTGCCCTACAAGCTCTGATAAGCTCCTCCCACAGCTAATCACCTACTTCAACAGAAGCCCTGCCCCCTCTGACCTTTGCACAGGGAGAGCAGCTAATCAGCCACAAGCAACACACACACAAGAAAACCCTTTTTCCTCCTTCTTCAGCTGCTGCCCTACAAGCTCTGATAAGCTCCTCCCACAGCTAATCACCTACTTCAACAGAAGCCCTGCCCCCTCTGACCTTTGCACAGGGAGAGCAGCTAATCAGCCACAAGAAACACACACACAAGAAAACCCTTTTTCCTCCTTCTTCAGCTGCTGCCCTACAAGCTCTGATAAGCTCCTCCCACAGCTAATCACCTACTTCAACAGAAGCCCTGCCCCCTCTGACCTTTGCACAGGGAGAGCAGCTAATCAGCCACAAGAAACACACACACAAGAAAACCCTTTTTCCTCCTTCTTCAGCTGCTGCCCTACAAGCTCCTACAAGAGTCGGACACGACTAAATGGCTAAACAACAACAAGTGTAAAACCTTACATTTGTCTGTATTGAAATTCACTTTGTTAGCTTGGGCCCTGTTCTCCAATATGTTAAGGTCATCTTGAATCCCGATTCTGTCTTCTGTGACATCAGCTACCCCTCCCAGTTTGGTGTCATCTTCAAATTTGATGAGCATCCCCTCAATTCCTTCATCCGAGTCATTTATAAAGATGTTGAACAACAATGAGCCCAGGACAGAACCCTGCAGCACCCCACTTGTCACTTTCCCCCATGATGATGGGGAATCCTTAATGAGTACTTCTTGGGTTCAATCCGTCAGCCAGCTACAAATCCACCTAACAGTTACCTTGTCCTGCCCACAGCATTCTCTTGAACCACCAAGCTTGTAATTCTATCAAAAAAAGAAATGAGATGTGTCTGGCATGACTTGTTTTTGAGAAACCCATGCTGGATCTTAGTAAACACAGCATCCTTAGTGTTCACAGACTGGCTGTCTAATTATCTGTTCTAGGACCTTTTCCGGTCAAGCTGACTAGACGATAGTTACCTGGGTCTTCTTCCCCTACCTTTTTTTTCACCCACCTCCAGTCTGCAGGGACCTCACCTATTCACCAAGATTCCCAAAGATTGTTCTCAAAGGCTCTGAGACCACATCTGCAAGCTCCTTTAGTACCTTTGGGTGTAGCTCATCAGGCCCTGGAGAACTGAATTCATTTAAAGGAGCTAGGTCAGGGGTCCCCAAACTAAGGCCTGGGAGCTGGATAAGGCCCGAGGGACTCTATCCAGTCTGCGGCGACCCCCGCTGCCCGCTGCCTGCTCCTACTGGTGCTGCGCTGCACGGCTGCCCACTTCCGGGTCAGAGGAGCACCAGAAATAGCTGGTGAGCATGCGCAAGCATTCTTTGCACATGCACAAGCATTATTTCCAGTGCACATCTGGGTTGGAGGAGGCCCGTGCATATGCGCACAAGATATTTCCGGTGCTCCTCCGACCCAGAAGTGTGCCAGAAATAGCGTGTGTGCACGCATATGGGCATGCGCTCCCCCACCCTCCAGCCTGCTGCGCGATTGGCGCTGGAGACACTGGCCCAAGGCATGGTAAGTTTGTTGACCCCTGAGCTAGGTGTTCCCTTGCCACCTCTTTTCCTATCTTGGGCTGCAGCTCCCTCCTTGCATCGTTAATTCTGTTATCACCAGGTGGGGCACTGTTTTCCTTTTGGGTGAAGACAGAGGCAATGGAGGTGTTGAGCAGTTCTGCCTTCTGTCTTGTCACCCCATAGAATTTCTGTCTTCTCCACACTAAGGACCTACTATTTTCTTGTTGGAATGGCAGGATATTTAATGGGGGCAGGGAGCGTTAATCCATCATGTAGTTCCGCAGAATACTTAGTGTGACAAAAACGCAAATCACATCAATGGAATGTGCAAAGCAGCCTTACACTGAGTCAGATCATTGCTCCATCGAGCTCAGTATTATCTGCACTCACTGGCTCTCCAAGGCTGTAAACAACTTTTCAGACAAGAGTCTTTCGCAGCCCTACCTGGAGATGCCAGGGATTGAACCTTCAGCATGCGAAGCAGATCAGCCACAGCGCTTCCCCAGAATGAAAGCAAACTGAGCACATTAAGCAGCATCAATTAGCAGCAGCAGCTGTGCAAAGCTGGGCAGGACTAGGTGCGGCCGTGAGTGTGCATTGGGATGGCAGCTCCACAAAACGGATTCATCTATGCTTGGGCACATCCACAGCATGCCCAAAGGGCAAATTGCCTCTGCAATCCGAACGACAGCTCTGCAGAGTAGAACACAGTTAACTGTAGATATGGTTGTGGCTTTCAGGAGATACGAAGCACATTTCATGTTTGGGTACTGAACCTGTTACTTTTTAAAAAAAAAATTTCCAAAGGCCACTGCAGTCCAAAATGCTTCTGAGCATGTACAAAGAGCTCCTTCCCATGACCTATTTTTAATGCATCCTATAGAGAGTAGGGAAGACACATTTGGGGTTCTTGCATATAATTTTACAGCCTCTGTTTTCGGCAAGTGTTCTGGAAAATAACGTTCTTACAGGACCAGTCAAATTCAGGTCCAGAATTTTATTTTATTTTTCATTTGGCCAAGCCATCTAATCTCTCAGCCTGTCTAAGAATGGGAAGGTTTACCAGGGCATAGAGGAAGGATTTGCTTGCCATTTACAGCTGCTCGTTCATCAGAAAGCAAACTTGAGGCAGGACTTTGCTCTCTCTCTCTTTCTTTCTTTCTTTCTTTCTTTTTGTGTTTCTGTTTGGCTACCAAGGCTCAGTTCTCACAATCTGGAATATTCATGGGGGTCACTTCTCCCCACCCTCTCACACAAACACCCCGCAGCAGCTCTCACAGAAACTAATCTGTCTAGAAAGGAGGGCCCTTGGAGGGATTGTTGAACAAACTGGCATATCCCTTGAACAAACAGCCAATATGGGCCTGCCGAGCCCCACAGCTGCTAGCCCAGGCCTGCTCTCGGGAGCTCTGGATTACAGAGCAAGCACCCTTTCGTTGCCAAGCGCCTTTCTCTGAAACATGCTGCAAAGCTGTTGGCACCGAGAGACCCAGTTCTGACCTTGCTGTGCATCCAAACTGGGGTTCTCCCCACCTATTTCATTGCTCATGCTAGATTCGCCCAGGGGAGTCCCTCTGGACCCCATTGCTCTTAACAGATGCTCCTGGGAACATTTCGTGATCAACCTTCCCCAAGGAGCCAGCAGGGAGTTGGAGGCAGAATGATCTTTGAATTGCTTAATTGCGGTTGTGAACAGGGCCAGATTAAGACCTTTAGAGGCTCTAAGCACTTAAAAGATTTTAGCAGCCCCATATACGTAAAAGTGACAGTTCTGCAGATCTAAGGAATCCAGTGGGAACATATGGGGTGATGTGATCCTTCAGTAAAATGTGCTTTTCAATGTATATTTTCCCCTAATTCAGTGGTACCTCGGGTTAAGTACTTAATTCGTTCCGGAGGTCTGTTCTTAACCTGAAACTGTTCTTAACCTGAAGCACCACTTTAGCTAATGGGGCCTCCTGCTGCCGCCGCACCGCCGGAGCACAATTTCTGTTCTTATCCTGAAGCAAAGTTCTTAACCTGAAGCACTATTTCTGGGTTAGCGGAGTGTGTAACCTGAAGCGTATGTAACCTGAAGCATATGTAACCCGAGGTATCACTGTATATGAGTTTTTGTTCGCATTACTTTGCTGGAGAACAACCATGTCATAAATTTCAAAGACATGCAAATTTCTCGTATTATTCATGTATTATTTCAGCAAGTGCAAAATTAGTTACGTTTATTTTAAAATGTGGACCAAGAAGAATCTCTTTCCCCCTCCCTACCAGTTAGCGCTGGCCCTCCTCTGGCACCTGAGAGCAGCCGACAGGAAGAAACAAAACAGGTGAATCAGCCCCCTTGCCACTTCATCTCTCTGTTTGGAAAAGGCATCGCTTGCACGCAATTTCTTTGCAGCAGGCTGTTTCAAAAGGCAAAAGAGCAGAGCCAGGCTGCAGTAGGGAGACAGACCTACTCATCTGGACAAAAGTCCAGCGTTCTGAGACTTGAGTACCAGAAACGACACCTAGAATATTTTAGGAAGTAACCACATTCAAAGTGCCTCTGACCATGTGCAGAGTGTCTTTCCCTTACTCCCAACCACCTGAAGCCTGTCCCCATATTATGCTTGGGAGTAAGAAGAAGCTGCTCCAGAGACAAACAGCACAGCCCCAAGCAGACTTTAAAGTCTACTCCACTCTTCTTTGGGATGTTTAAAAGCCAAGTTAGTGTGCTCTGGAGCAGAAACATCTGGAGAGTTAAGATATTTCCGAACGCTGTTAAAAGATCTGTGGATTTTTCCTCTAGCACTGTTTACATCGGCCATAGTCTAGTAGCAGTTGTGACCTACTTTAGAGGACAATCTTCTGTTTGGAGGCACCTTGTATTGCAGGGCTGAGGAACCTGTGGAACATTGTTGGGAATTGCCATCCTATTATCCCTGAACACTGGCCATGCTGGCTGGAGCTGATGGGAGTTGGACTCTGGCAGCACCTGGGGAAGGGCGCAAGGTCCCTCACCCCTGCTCTGTTCAAAGGGTTACCTGGTTCATGCATTAAAAACCATTAAGCAGGAAGAATTCTATACCCTTTACAATGTTGTCTGCACACACTTGGGAGAAAGTTCTACCAAACACAATTACTTCTGAGTACAGCATGTGACTTTTAATCTCAAGGTCATGAGTTCGAGTCCAGAATTGGGCAAAATATTCCCTCAATGCAGGGGGTTGGACTCGATGACCCTCTTGGTCCCTTCTACCTCTATACTTCTACGAAACTGTATGAAAATGACTGCACCGAACATTGCTAAACTAACCTCGCTTACTCAAGAGTAAGCCCCAGTTAACCTTCGTGAGACTTGCTTCTGAGAGAAAACATGTTCAGAATCTTGGGAGAGAGATTTGGTTTGGTTTGGAGTTCAATTTTCAATTTGCACCTTCTGAAACAATCTGCAGACCGAAACACCCTTTGAAGGCTACACTTCTCTGAATTTTGCTCTGCCATTCTCCAGTCAAATAATGTGTACAAAAATGCATGTATTAAGGGAAAGTGTGCATTAGTGAAAATAACATATCAAATGCGTTACATTAGAGGAAATGACTTGCAAAAATAGGGCTATTGGGATGAATTTGCACCAAAATGCTGGCAAATTTCCATGAGCTCTTTTTTAAAAAGCCTGCAAACTGATGCAGAAATGTGGAGAACTGTACTTAAGACTAGGAGGACAAGAAACCTGGACCTCACCTGCAAACCTGGCAATGATGGCTGGCTGTCACTTGTGGTTTCTCTGCAATCTGCATCTGTAAAGGTAAAGGTAAAGGGACCCCTGACCATTAGGTCCAGTTGCGGATGACTCTGGGGTTGTGGCACTCATCTTGCTTTATTGGCCGAGGGAGCCAGCATACAGCTTCCGGGTGATGTGGCCAGCAGGACTAAGCTGCTTCTGGCAAACCAGAGCAGCGATTGGAAACACCATTTACCTTCCCGCCAGAGTGGTACCTATTTATCTACTTGCACTTTGATGTGCTTTCGAACTGCTAGGTTGGCAGGAGCAGGGACCAAGCAACGGGAGCTCACCCCGTCGTGGGGATTTGAACCACCGACCTTCTGATCGGCAAGCCCTAGGCTCTGTGGTTTAGACCACAGCGCCACCCGTGTCCTTTCTGCATTTGTACCACACCTGAAAAACAGTATTGTACCACTTTAAACTATAACTTGTTAAGGTTGCGCTGAGAGTTGCTTGGAGACCCCTAGTCCCCCGGAGAGCTGCAATTCCCTAGGAAGAGACATGGATCATTAAACCGCTCTAGCTCCGAGAGGAGAGCAGGGGTCTCCCAAGGACTCACAGCAAACTTAACAAGCTACAGTTTCAAGGGGTGCAACACGGCTTCAAATGTGTGGTGCCGATGAGGCCTGAGAGAAGCCGAAATTGACATCCAACCTAGTTGCAATGCTTGGCTGCGATCAAGGATGCCAACTTGAACAAAATATGGGGTGGGGGGAGGGGAACGGACAGGTAAGCCCAGGCCACATAATCAATCGCAAGGCTTGGCACATGCACAACATTTGAATGGTAATTCCCAGCAACTTTGGGGTCCCCTGGCCCGCTCAAATATTTTATTGGGGGGGATGAAGGGAACTCGGCCCCTAGGCACTGGCTGCCATGCTATGCACCGTGGAGCTAAGCCATATGGGACAAAAGAGGGTTTACTTCCAAGTAAAGCAGCTTAGGGTTGGTCTGTTAGGATGGCCCCAAGAGAGGAGTCATTTCCCCCTTCCAAACTTGCAGTTTTCAGTCCACCATTGGCCTACACCTTTAAATGCCACCCCAGTTTTCTCCATCCCAAATCCAAGGTGCAGGACTTCCGCAGAACTTTCCCACAAGTTTGGTGACCTCTCTCCCCACCCCCACCCCCACCCCCTGTCCCGCAGTCCAGACCCCTGCTCTTCAGGCCACACAAGGCCAGGGTAGGACTATGGGTTCAGGAAACCAGGGAGGCGGGGGTTGGGGTTGGGGTGAGGGTCTGCTTTGTCCCAGCAGTAAAATAAAAAGGGGAGGGGGAGAGAAGGGGGCAAAGCGCCTGCACTCTCCCAGCAGTAAAATCTGACAGTTTTAGGACTGTTCTCCTGGCACCTCTTTAAAATGTCTCTGGGCCCTGCGGGAAAAGGGCCATGTGGGAGACCACCAAAAACAGGTTGCCCACAGTCCCATAAAGCCACACACATGCACATTGCACATTATGTGCACACACACACACACACTGCCCCGACCATAAACAGCCGCACCGTGTCCGTCCTTTACCCACTCAATGGCTGCATTTGTTCAGATAATATTCCTGGATGCACGTTCAGAACAAGAACGAAAGAAAACACGTACATATAAGAGGTTTCCATTGCCGCATTGTAAGGCAGAACAGAAGGCAGAGCAGAACATTACTCCACTCTGCTTTCCTGGATTCTAAAAAACAAACAAAAAGCAGAGCCTTTAGGATTCTGACAAAGAAGCTGCGATGGAGGGGGGAATTGTGAGCCAGGCCGGCAGCCGAGATCTGAAGTTTTGCAGTGCCTGCTTGGAACACTTTAACTCTGAGGTAGTTGACAGCTCTGTTTGGGAAAGGCAGTCTGGAGGAGCTTGCAAATGGGAACTCAAAATTGGAAGGGGTGCATTGCTGTGCTTTGACCGAGCTCAGCCTAATGACTCCTTGCAGTAGCAAAGTGGGGACGAGGCATATGGCTGTCTTGGGATTCTAAGAGCTGGTTTGAGATTGTCTCAACGCAACTTGAATGATGCCTGGATCCCTCCGAATGGGTCTCTGCAGTTTGGCCTCAGCCAAATCTGGTGCCCAGCCCTAGCAATAACAATAATCCGGTGTTTCAACATTTCTGTCGCCCTGCCTACTTTGTGAATCAAGCCAGTATTCTGGGTCATTCCCATAGATCAGATCACGAGGGCAATAACATAGATAGCATCACTTGTCTAGCGTCGGTCCATGGCGCCATTTTTACCCAGTGCTTCCTCCTCGGACTGGCAGCAGTCTCTCTCTCCAAGGTCTTACTCAGCTTGGCTACGGGAAATGCTTCACGTACAGGAAATCCATTCCTGCCTCATCGCTGAGAGGTCTCCATTCAACCTCTGCTTTAACAACAAGGAGAACCAGCCATCTTCCCAGGCAGTCTGTTCCACCGTCAGATGAATTATATGCAAGTTATTTCCTTGTTTGTTCTGTCAAACCCCCCCCCCCCTTCTTGCAATTTGGACACGTTGGTTCAGGTCCGACTTTCTAGTGCAACAGAAAAAAAAATTGCTCCCCGCCTACCCTGCAATCCCTTCAGACATTTGGAGATGGCTCTCATATCACCTCTTCATGCCACCTCTCCAGGTGAAATCTATCCAAACCCTCCTCAGGGGATACGCAAATGAGAGCCAGTGTGGTTCTAGTGTTTAGCATGTCGGACCAGGGCTTGGGAGAGCAGGGTTCACATCCCTACTCGGTCAGGAAGCCCACTTGGGCGACCTTGGGCCAGCCGCTGCCTCTCAATCTGACCTACCTCACAGGGTTGTTGTGAATATTAAATATGGATGGGTAGAACCTTCTGCACCACCTTGAGCTTCTTAGAGAAAAGGGTGGTATCAAAAAGCAGTAAGTAATAAGTAAGTAAGTAAGTAAGTAAGTCATCCTCTTCAGGCCCCACAGCACTGACAGCAGAGCCAGAACTGGGTTTGGTGGTGGTGAGGACTGCAGACCCTCCAAATGTCCCTATTTTCCAGGGACGTCCCTGATTTAGAGAAGCCATCCTGGTTTCTGATTTAATCCCGGAATGTCCCACTTTTCCTTAGAAAGTTCCTATTTTCAGTGGAGAAATGTTAAAAAGTATGGAGTTATCTGACCCCCGAATTGTCTGAAGGGAAGGTTTTTTAAAAATAAATAAATGTTTTATTATGTTTTCATATACAGTCATACCTCATGTAACGTTTGCTTCATGATACGTTTTTTCAGGTTGCGTCCCGCAGCGACCCGGAAGTACAGGAAAGGGTTACTTCCGGGTGTCATCGCTCGCGCATGCGCAGATGCGCAAAATGACATTGTACGCATGTGCAGAAGTGGCGAATCGCAACCTGCGCGTGCGCAAATGTGCCTCTGTGGGTTGCATTCTATTCATGTTGTGAACAGGCCTCCGGAACGGATCCCATTCGCAACCAGAGGCGCCACTGTATGTTGGAAGGTGCCCAGAGTGGCTGGGGCAACCCATTCAGATAGGCGGGTAGAAATAATAAAATTATCATTATGGAATGGGACATGGGTGTAGCCAGAATTTCTGTTAGGGGGGAGGCCTTTTCGTGGGGGGGCAGAACCTCAGTTTGCTATGCATTTTTATTTAATTTTATTGATTTAGGAGGGGGGGCTGTTGCCCCCTACCCCCCCTTGGGAATGGAATGGGACATCCCTATTTTCACCAGATAAATGTTGGCAGGTATGGGGCGGCTGCTGCTGGGTTTCCTGAGAGAAGCGGCAGGTCAGGCCCTCTTCCTTGGGAGGTCATCCTCCAATGGCCCTCCACTGGCTTCAGGGCAGGGCGACGGGGCTTTGCTTCACTCGCCACTCAGTAACTCAAACTGATAAGGCTTCTGAAAGGTGGAGAGGAGGCCAGGCCAGAGGACCCAACGCCAGACCTCTCTGGCCAGACCTCTCCCACATTTGGGTTGTCCCCCTCCCGCTGCTCACCCATTTCTTTGCCCCTGCATCCTTTGGGAGAGGGTCACAAGTGGGTCAGCCAAAGTGCCTCCACCTCCGAGGGTGCCTTTGGATGATTAAAGGAGAAGGAGAAGCTGGGAGCTGATCTGGCTTCTGTCAGGCGGTCCTGGGGGAAATGAACTCCTCTCTCTCTCTCTCTCTCTGCAATGTGGAAGCCACAGGGAGATGAGTGGGGAGGGGAGCAAGCAGGGAAATGCAAACATATGGCCAGAGGGCAGAAAAACACAGAAGAGATTGGGAATGTCACCGTGATGGACAGGAGTGACAACATGAATATTGGAGGGGGGGTGGGGAGCCCCACCCTGCATAAAGGCACTGAGATCTGCAGGTATAGGGTGGTAAAGGTAAAGGGACCCCTGACCATTAGCTCCAGTTGTGGACAACTCTGGGGTTGTGCACTCATCTCACTCTATAGGCCGAGTGAGCAAGCGTTTCTCCGCAGCCAGCTTCCGGGTCATGTGGCCAGCATGACTAAGCCGCTTCTGGCGAACCAGAGCAGCACACGGAAATGCCATTTACCAGTGGGAACACTGGAGCGATACCTATTTATCTACTTGCACTTTGACGTGCTTTCGAACTGCTAGGTGGGCAGGAGCTGGGACTGAGGAACGGGAGCTCACTTGCCGATCAGCAAGCCCTAGGCTCTGTGGTTTAGACCACAGTGCCACCCGGTACACAAATTGAAATAATAGCTCTAAACTATTAATTGAAATAAACCTCTAAACATTTTGTGAATCTTCATACTTTTGTCCATTTACTGTATTTATTTTTCCAGATTTGAACTATAAAATGGTGATTTTCTTGAGTCAAAATGAGAATATCCCTAAACATTTTTTAAGAAAAAAGCACTGATGATAATAATAATAATAATAATAATAATAATAATAATAATCACAAGCCACAGTGCGCACACCATTTGAATGAATATTTTAAGGAGAGGCGAAGGGAGCTCGGCCCCTAGGAACTGACTCCTATTGTGATGAACCTGGGGTAAGAAAGGTTGGTGGTGTGGGGACGCCGGGGCAACAGGAGCGCAGGCGGCCTGCAGAGAGTGGAGCAGGAGGGTAAGCTGCGGCAGCGGCATGTGGGGCAGATGCGGAGCAGCCGCCGCAGCCCCTCAGCCTCGACGCCCGCCTCTTTCCCTGGACCTGTCCAAGGCTCCGACGCCGGCGCGACAGCTCTATCTAGACGCGCTGCAAGCGGGCAAGCGGAGCGCTGCCGAGTGCGCGCCGGGGCGGGCGAGGTGCTGCCGGCGAGCGGGCAGGAGGCTCAGCCCTCCCTGTCGCGTCTCATCTCCAGACTGCCTCTTCTCCAGTCCGCATCAATGAAGATTAATGAGGATCTTCCATCGGGTCTGTCGCCAGCCAGAGCCGGCGGGGGGCGGCTCCCCGCGCCGAGGAGCGGAGGCCAGCGCGCACGTAGGGAGAAAGAAAGGGAGGATGGAGGGAGAAAAAGGACCGGGAAGATTTTATTTCTGCTATGGAACTTGGCAGGGGGTGGGGGCGCACAGGGAGCACCAAAAATCAGCCAACACATCAGTTAAGGACAGTGGGTTTATCTGCAGCACTTGGGTGATGTGAAGAATTTATTTGGTCAAGACTGAGAAATAATAACAATACTCGTAATAATTTCAGTAAAAGTTGTAAGCAGATTGGCACTGACATCCCGCTGTGGGGGCTGAGCATGGGCGCAGCCGGGGGGGTGTGCAGGGGTGCAAGTAATTAAATAAAAATTCTTAACTAATTGGCCAATCGCGTCGCAGATAGCTCGGTTCTGCCCTCCCTAGAATAAATTCTGACACGCCCCCAATATCAATCCTGGCTACGCCCATGGGCTGAGGCACAGAATTTTGCAACTTTGGGAGTGATTCCAGATGGGGGTTTAATTTGCAAATGGGTTGTTGAGATATGGCAAATGCGTAATTGGCAACAGGGGGCGTTGTGAAAAAAGAAACTTACTGGATTCATTCCTCTCCCCAGAAAAGGTAAATCAGGAATAAGTGGGTGGGGGAAAATACGGAGTGTCGTGCGGACTCTGCAAAAAAAAAAAAGAAAAAAAAAAGAACAAACCACCTTGCGTGTATGGGGGGTGGAGAGCACCCGTCCCATAATATGCAGTCATCCGGAAGCACCCCTAGTGTGTGGTTTTGCTTTAGGCTGATTGCTGCAATAGCTGGATTTGTTTGGCTCGCAGATCAAAGTGAATGCGAAGAACGCAGATGGAGGAGGGCAAGTTCTGGCCCCAATTTACTTGCATTCATTAGCATACATGAGAAGGAGGGGCTTCCCATGCAGTTGCTCATGAATGCATGTTGGTCACTGCAGTCATAGTCATCGGGTCCAACGAATCTCAATACGAGGTCTCCCATCCAATTTGAAACCTTACCGGACCCTGCTTAGCTTTGCGAATATGCTCGCAGTTTTATTGCTCCACAAATTGGATGACTTCAAAAGAGGAGCAGGCAAATTTATGGGTGGCGAGGCTGTCCATGGATACTTGCCACAACGGCTATTGTGTTCTCCCTCCTCTGTTGGAGGAGGTGTGCTTCATATTAATAACACCAGCTTCTGGGAATCTCAGAGCACTGTTGTGCTAGGATCCTGCTTGCAGTCTTCCTGTAGGCACCTGGTTCATTGCCATGAGAACAAGATGCTGGATTAGTCGGGTCTATGGCCTGATCCAACAGGTCTCTTCTTCGTATATCCACCCTGGATGTTATATTGGCTGCAATGAATCCAGAGTTGCCTGGATTGACCAGAGACTGGCTAAGGCTGTAAGCCCCCACTCAGCTCCATTGGACTTGTGTGTAGGATTGCAGGTTGTGCATGGCAGACCCTCACTTGTTTGAGCCCTGTGTTGTGTAGCTCCGGAACAAATTAAGTACGTAACCAGAGGTACCACTGTATAATAAATAAAGTGGGTCGCAGAAGGTGGTTTCTGCACATGCTGTAGAGGGAAGTGAGGGGCAGGTGGGGCTTGTCCACCTGGGAAAGTAGCCCATCTTGGAGAAGGAAAACTCTGATCCTGAACCTCTGATCCTAAACACTGCACAAATCTGGAGCGGAGTCCCTAAGACAGTTGGATGGCGCCTTGTACATCTCCTTCTGGCAACTCCTGCAGCCAAGCTGGTGCCAAACGTCTTGCTTTGCTCTCCTTTGGACCACATCAGTGAGGCTGAGAGGGGGAGTCTTGTCATCTTGGCAGCCCAGGACCCTCATACACACTGCCCAGGCTTGTGCCCCAGAGAGGACACTTTGGTGCTACTAAAGCAGCAGTTTAACTTCACCCCTGGATGTGCATGCCATTGTCTCCTGAGGCAGACAGATGCCAACAAGAAGAGGTATTTTTAGGGTATTTCTTTTACATCTATTTTCTATCAAATCAAGCCTCTTCAGCTCACTCTAGAAATGTCAGCCGAGCAATGCTAGCCGTCAGCAACAGCCGAGCATGCAAACGCTAATGAATTCCACACTTGACACCACTCAGCTGGATTCCTTTACTATACCTTACAAAGCCAGGGCCGGTTCTACCATTAGGCAGCTGCCTCAGGTGGCAGGTGCTGGGGGGGGGTGGCAGCAGTCCCCTGACCACTCCCCCTCAGCAGAAGAAATGGGGCACTTCCCCACCAATTACAGTCTGTCCCACCTGCATAGCTTGTTAATTATAACCAGTCAGCCTCCGCCTCCATCTACTATGCTGGGGGTCCCTGTCTCCTGCCCCACACAGTCCCAAGGAATCAGTTACCACTGTTCTTCCTGAGTCCCCTAAGTGGCCTGCTCTGTCCTTCCAAACCTAGCCTACTATCCTGCACAGCAAAGGATGCTGCCCTTTCGCTAGAGTTGGAACAAAGTTCAATTGCCCATCTTGCCAGAACCTGGGGACACCATCTTATTATTATAATTTATTATTGTTGTTGTTGTTATTTATACTGCCCCTTCATCTGTAGGTCTCAGGGTGCTTCACAACATAAAATTACAATATAGAAATCACAAAATGTTTAGTAAAAATAAGAACAAATGCAAATACATAATTCCCCCTTCCACAACACTTTTTAAAAGGTGTCGGATGTCAATCAGCCAAAGGCCTGGTTAAAGGGGAACGTTTTTGCCAGGTGCCTAAAGGTGTGTGATGAAGCCACCAGGAGAGCCTCCCTGGAGAAAGCGTTCCACAAATGAGGAGCCACTGCAGAAAAGGCCCCGTTCTCATGCCGCCACCCCCCAGGCCTCTTGTGGAGGAGGCATGCAAAAAAGGGCCTCAGCAGATGATCTCAGAATCCAGGTAGGTTCCTTGAAGTATTGCGGTCCTGATCCATTGTTCTCGGCCTCAGGCAGCAAAGCAGCTTGGGCAGCCCTGTCCGTAGCAGCCTACCTTCCAGGCTGTCGGAAGGATGAATGAGGAGCGCGGTTGTTGCATGCCTTTAATCCTAGCATGGACCGCAAATTAAAGGAAAGGGGTAAAGGCAGGCCAGTGTGTTGTAGATCCTTTGCGAAGCCCTTTCATTAAAAGCACACTGGGACTGGTCTGTTCTTCCCAGCACAGAAGGCGTCACCAGACTGCGCCGACTCCACAGGTAAGTTTGCTGCTACAGTTTCTCTCTGTCTCTCTGTCTCTTTTTTCCATGGCGTACGCGAGGAAGCCAACAAAGGTTACCTCATAAATTCCAAGCGCTGGCACAAGGCAGTCCTCCCTTCGTTGAGGGCGGCAAGTATGAAGTTAAGAGATAAAGAGGGAATTACACGATAAGGTCCTCTTAATCCCAGGCCGCTTCATGCAATTAAAATGAGCTTCACCCTCCTGTAATTGGGAGGCGGCAGCCTGCCAGACCGAGGGAGCAGAACATCCCTGGCGCAAAAGGAAGAAGGCTCCGAGATGAGAGCGAGGCAACTTATCACCCCCACCAGGAAAATAACAATAATAATAATAATTACCAAAAGTTTTAAAAAAGCAGCCAAGGGTACAGAAAGAACAGGGGGAGGGGTAGAGATGGAGGAGCAGGAAGAGAAATAGGAATTGATGAGGTGAAAGCAGAAAGGATTGACAACGGAGGATTACTTCACTTTCCAATTTCACAGGATAAATCCCTCTTTCTTTCTTTCTTTCTTTCTTTCTTTCTTTCTTTCTTTCCAGGGAAAGACGATTCACATTCCATACTGGGTGACACAACTCACACCTTGAGTAAGGGGATGGTAGGAGGGTCAGCCAAGAGCTGGAGCCCTAAGTGAATGTCTGCCCGAAAAATTCCATCGCTAACATTTTTAAGGAGAGGTTGGGTGGCCATGTGTCATGGCTGCTTTAGTGGAGATTCCTGCACTGCAGGGGGTTGGACTAGATGACCCTCGGGTCCCTTCCAACCCTATAAAATTCTGTGATTTGATGTATGCCACCTTGAGCTCCTTGGAGATAAGGTTGTATATGCCGTAGTACCTCTGGTAGCGAACAGGATCCGTTCCGGAGGCCCGTTTGCAACATGAAAAGAGTGCAACCCGCAGCAGCGCATCTGCGCATGAGCGGGTTGCGATTCGTCGCTTCTGCACATGTGCATGATGTCATTTTGTGCATCTGCGCATGCACGAGTGGCGAAACCCGGAAGTAACCCTTTCCGGTACTTCCGGGTCGCCACGGGACGTAACCTGAAAGAACGTAACATGAAGCAGACGTAACATGAGGTATGACTAAATGCAATAAATAAAGGCATGGTGAAGTGTTGCCTCAGCAATGACCCCCAAGGCCTGCCCCTCTGCAAATGCCAACTGACTGTCAGTGCTAACGAAGCCCACCCCCTCCCTTCCCAGCCTGTTTGCAGGCATGAGAAGTTTTAAGTGCTTGTGGTTATTTTAATACGATACCGGCATGCTACATATGGATTATTCTGAGACAGGATATGCATGAAAAAAAATCTCTCTCTCTTGGTATGTGGGAGGTATGTAAATTCACAGCACAGAGGAGTCTTCCCCAACCTGGTGCCCTTCAGAACTCCCAGAAGCCCCACCCACAAGCAGGGATTTGAATCCTGCCCTCCCAGCTCACAGTCCGCCACGCTAACCATTGCACCACACTGTCGCTGCATGTCACACGGGATTCAGGTGTGGGGCAGGTGGGCCCGGCTTAGGGAAAAACAGCCAGGTTTAGGCCTCATGATATTCCAAATCCTTGGTTTAAACAAATGCAAACTTAAATAAAACTGTGGGAAGCCATGAATTTTACTGACTACAACTGACTTCTTCCCGAATTCAATGGATTCTTTCCCTTCTTGGAGTTATGCTTCCTGCCTTATTACTATTATGTCTGTTTTTTAATTTTTTTTATATATATTTTATGCATTTTTGTTGCAAGCTGCTTTGATATTTATTTTTTTAAATGAAATTGTGGTCTATAATTTTTTTGCAAAATAATAATAATCATAATTATTATCTTTCCTTTAACTAGGGTACAACCCCCCACTTTTTAAACTGTTATAAAGTGAGAGTCAATACCTGGGGAAAGGGGTTTCTGGAAGGTCTGGGTCCGGCAGAAGTCTCGCCGCTCCCTCCCTCCCCCCCCTCCTCCTCCAACCCGGCTTCCTCTCTCTCCATCTCACCAGGCAGTGAGAACAAGTGGGGATTTACGAGTTGTGGGGAGCCGGGTGGCTTTGTGCGGGGATGTGAGGCGAGCGCTCGCCTTTATGGTTTTTAATACACTTTTTTTGATAATGAAGTTGAAATAGCCTCATAAAAGGACCCCCAAACGCAAGAGAAGCCTGCCATTTATTAGAGTCGTAATTCTTCTCCTGGCATTTAATCAATGTCCTTTTAATCTGCACTTCGTTAGTTTATTTCTGTTTAAGATTAGCGGCTGTAAAAATTACGAGGAGATTGTCTGAGGCAGCCAAGAGGGGGTGCGGCTGCTGCCATGGGGCTGGCCAGGGGCAGAGAGAGAAGGTCTCTTTGACAGTCACCTGCCCGCAACGGGCAGAGCTCGGAGCAGGGGTAGAGAAGGGAATCCCTGGCACAAGCCAAGCAGTGCCCTTGCTTTGGGGCAGCAAAAGATTTAGAGGGGCATCACTGCCTTCCTTGAGAAGGCTGGGATACCATCTAGAAACTGCGTCCCGGCATGCTGAGCTGCCTTGCAAGGGATTCAGAGAAATCCCTGTGGCGCCATGCAGTACACTTGGCACCATATTGACTGATTGCATTTCACAGAATCTTAGGTTTGGAAGGGGACCCCGGTGGTCAACTAGCCCAACGCCCCGTAATGCAGGAATCTCAACGAAATCACACGATCCTCCTTCGATCCCCGCAACCAACCCGTGAGGTAGGTTAGGCCGAGAGAGGCAATGGCTGACCCAAGGTCACGTAGGGGGATTTGAACCCAGGTCTCTCCTAGGGTACTGTAACCACTATACCAAACTGCCTTGGAGCGGTCCTGCAGAAGGATTGGCTTGGAGTTGTAGGGGACAGGAGAGATAGGAGGTTAGGAGAGCCTTTGGGTCTTCCAGGCAACTGTGTTCGCTAGTGTTGCCAATTTTTTAACCCGCCCATGTAGCTGTGCTTTTAGGGATGGTCTGATTGACACAGCAATGAGCAGGTGGCTACTGTTAGCACCATATCAGCCACTGGTGGGGCAAAAGCAAGCTGAGCCAGTGTTTTCTGAGGAATCGGCATCTTTGTGCCCAGTCCCCAGGTACTTAAGCCTGAAGATGGCCATTTGTCCTACTTTTCAGAGGACAGTCCTCTAATTTGGAGGACTGCAAGGCAGGAATCTCATCAGTGCCGGAAAGCATCAGTGACAGATGGACACCAAACTTCTGCTTAAAATCCTCCAAGGAAGGAGAGACCACCGTCTCCCGAGGAAATCTGTTCCACTGCTGAACAGCTCTTACTGTCAGAAGGTTTTTCTGAATGTTTAGTCAGAATCTCCTTTCTTGCAACTTGAAGCCATTGGTGCAAGTCCTACCCTCCAAAGCAGGAGAAAACAAGCATGCTCCCTCTTCCATGTGACATCCTTTAGGATATTTGAAGCTGGCTATCATATCTGCTCTCAGGGTCTTCTCTTTTCTAGGCTAAACATACTCAGCTCCTTCAACCGTTCCTCACCAGGCTTGGTTTCCAGACCCTTGATCATCTTGGTAGCCCTCCTCTGCACACCTTCCAGCTTGTCAACCTCCTTCTTAAATTGTCCGTCAATAGATTCCTCAACAATTTCGGTGGTTTCCTAAAAACTTTCGGGGTGTCCTGGTTTTTACTTTTGGAAATATGGCAACCCTAACTTACAGGAACTTCTGCTATTAGAAGGGAGGAAGTGCTTCTGAGCATGTTTAGAGTGCTTTCCTCTCCATCCTTGGTAACCACAGCCAGCCCATATGGCCCTGAAATTAAGAGTTCAGGGTTCCTGGTAAGAGGATGTCATGTCTAGATACCTTTGAGAGCCTCTGAAACAAAATTAGCATCCCTTCTCACCCCTGGCCTGGCCTTTCCGCCCTGGAGAGTGACTTATAGAGCCCCCGGGACTCTACGAAGGGAGAACCAAGTTTGCACTATTAATCTCTTACCTGTAAAAATAGCAATTTAAGAGGATTTCATTATTCACAGCTTCTCTGTCCACAGGGAATACTCCAACTGTCTATCACGTTATAGCAAGCAGTTAGAAAAACGAAGGATGTTAATAGCCCAACTTCCTCTGAGCTGCGCTTCTTATCATATTCTGTTTTCAGCTCCTGCAGTTGCCAGCAAACTGAAGGGGGTGGGTAGAATCCAGAATGACTTGCTCCTCAGCCTGGAATCCTGAACATGCTTCCCTTGCAGAAAGTCGTCTTTGCCCTCAATGGGTCTTTTGAGCAGGCACATACAGGGCTGGCTATTAAACAGGGTTTCCCGGTGATCCCAGACCCTATGAGTGTCCCTATTTTCCACAGACAGACCTGGATTTACAGAAGCTGTCCTGCTTTCTGATTTGATCCTGGAATGTCCTGCTTTTCCTGAGGACGTCCCTGTTTTCTTTGGAGAAATGTTGGAGGGTATGGAGTTATGCAACCCCCAAGTGAAGGAGATAAATAATTATGCAACCTTTAAAATAAAATAAAATAAAATAAAATAATAAAAAAATTCATTCCAGTAGCACCTTAGAGACTAAGTTTGTTATTGGTATGAGCTTTCGTGTGCATGCACACTTCTTCAGATACACTGAAACAGAAGTCACCAGACCCTTATATATAGTGAGAGGGTGGGGAGGGGTATTACTCAGAACGGTGGTGGGAATTGGTGACTGGCTGATAGGTGTGGTAAACCTGTTGACGACTGTTAATGACTACAGTGGTACCTCGGGTTACAGACGCTTCAGGTTACAGACTCTGCTAACCCAGAAATAGTACCTTGGGTTAAGAACTTTGCTTCAGGATGAGAACACAAATTGTGCTCCAGCGGCACGGCAGCAGTGGGAGGCCCCATTAGCTAAAGTGGTGCTTCAAGTTAAGAACAGTTTCAGGTTAAGA
The DNA here is from genome assembly GCF_964270895.1 of Podarcis filfolensis. Taxonomy (NCBI): domain Eukaryota; kingdom Metazoa; phylum Chordata; class Lepidosauria; order Squamata; family Lacertidae; genus Podarcis; species Podarcis filfolensis. Next base: position 7,822,911 of record NC_139608.1, read on the forward strand.
ACGGACCTCCAGAACGAATTAAGTTCTTAACCCGAGGTACCACTGTACCTACCTGTAACTTTACAACCTATATAGAAAACATCTGAGGCCAGCTCTGTATAGGAAAGTTTTTAAATGTTTAAAAATGGGTGTGCTTCTGGGGTACATCTGCCATGGACCCCAACAGAGGCCCCGGTCCAGTCGCCACTGTGATGCCGCAGAGACAGCCTGCAGAGAGAGAGCAGCGTGGGTGCAAGGTTACGTCATGTGCATCCAAAGTCTGGGGCCCAAGTAGGTTCCTCTGACATGGCCTTATCCTGATTCCAGGATGAGGGTGGGTGGCCTATTAAGGTAAAGAAAATAAATTCCACTCTGGAGTACGGCTCAATATTCTACCACTGCTTCCAAACCTAGAAGACGTTCAATACCCCCAACCTTCCTTTATTTGTGCCTTGTCCTTTTTTTCACCATCGTTAAATTGTTTCTGAATATGGGACATGGTGCTCAAGGCATTTCTTTTTAATGTTATCACCTCTTTTTTAAAATGAAAAATAAAAATAAACCCAAAGCGTTCTTTATTAGCGCTACAAACCCAAAGTTTGGATCACTGCATTCCGTCATGCAACTTTGCAGGAAGATCCATCCCCAAAACACAGCTATTCCCTGTTCTCTCTTGCAGATCCTGTTATCCCAGCCGTGGGCAATGAAACGCCGCGGTCTCTGTCCTCTCCCCACACAAGATCCAGAGCCTGCCTCTTTGTCTAGGCTGAACAGGAAACAAAGACTGAATGGGGCACAGTCAAAGCCGTTCCTTAATCCGGGGAAATTCTGATTGAGAATGGGGGAAATGTCTTATCCCAGAATAATTTGCCAATGGCCTGGAGGAAATGTGGGCAGAAGCCAGCTTTTCTCATCTGGTGGTCTGGTGTTAAAATTATCCTGATTCGAATCCCTGTGGTCCGCCAATGTGTTTTTAATTTACGAAACAAGAGAGCATATGAACACTTAAAACCATGAAGGCATGACGAGTTTATGTTCGGGGATCCCATTTTGCTTAGGGATGGATGACACTCTCAACTTCTGTCTTCGACGACGGATGAAAGAGGACATGGGTTTGCACAAGATTTTTCTATGCTAATTTGTAGGTGCAAACTCAGGAATAATGACTGTAATTTTAACAGAAATGCAATACATTTCAGCCTAGTGTGGAAGACTGTGGGTAGTATTCAGCTACCTTGTCCTCCTCTATTCTCCCTGCATATGCCCCCCACTCTCCCCAAATCTACCCCAAATTGTTGGGGGAAACCCTTATAGCAGATTTAGGGAGGGGAATAGGGGAAGGAGAGAAAAAGAGGATAAATCTTTGTGCTGATGGAACATTCATACAATGATATGTTGACTAAAAACCTGTGAGCAGGTGGCTTGTGTACCTGCTCTGTCTGCTGTCCAGGTTCAGTGTTTTTCGAATTTGACACCCAGCTGTTTTTGGACTGCAACTCCCATCATCCCTGACCATGGGTCCTGCTAACTAGGGATGATGGGAGTTGTAGTCCAACAACTGATGGGGACCCAAATTTGGGAAACACTGTCTGTTGATGGGCAGCTCCAAGACCTTTGTTGTGTTCTTTATCCTTAAACCAGACCTAGACAGATACACATTTTTTTTAAAAAAGCAAAAACATCCTAAAACAGATTAAAACAATTAAAAACAATTGCAATTTCTCTTTTTTTAAAAAAAAAAAGTTTAAAAGCAGTTATGGTTAAAAATATTCTTCCATCCAATTATCTTCTGGGTTGCCAAGAATATTTATTACTTATTGAATTAGTGAGCATGCAAAAATGAATTGTATTAGAGAGAATCGCTTGCCAAAAATGTGCCGGCTAAGCAAAACATTATACAAAAAAAGTGCATATTAGGGAAAATGCACACCGAAACGCCAACAATTTTTCATGTGGACTTGTTTTTATTATAAAACAGAAAAATCAACAAATGAATGTAAAAAATGTGGCAAAGTTTAATGTAAGACTGGAAAAACGAGAAAGCAAAAAGGGACTGATCCACCCATCCCTTAAAGAGGGAGCATGGTGTTGGTGCTGGAATGGTATCGCCTGCCTCCTTGTTTGCACATGAGTTGCAGCATGCCTGCGATTTAGCAAGCTAATAATAATAATAATAATTTATTTGTACCCCGTCCATCTGACTGGGTTGCCTCAGCCACTCTTGGCAGCTTCCAACAGAATATACAAAAACACAACAGAACATGGCACATTAAAGGTTCCTGAAACAGAGCTTCTTTCTGATGCTTACAGAAGGCCCTATAATAATTTATCTCCTTGGCATCTGATGGGTGTCCGTTCCATAGGGTGGGTGCCAGTGCTGAGAAGACCTCTGCCTGGTTCCTTGTAACCTCACTTCTCGCAGTGAGGGAACGGCTAGAAGGGCCATGGAGCTGGACCTCAGGGTCCAGACTGGACAATGAGGGTGGAGATGCTCCTTCAGGTATACAGGGCTGAGGCCGTTTAGGACTCTAAAGGTCACCACCAACACTTTGAATTGTGTTCGGAAATGTACTGGGAGCCAGTGTAGGTCTTTTAGGACCGGTATTATGTGGTCCCAGTGGCTGCTCCCAGTCACCAGTTGTAGTTTCCGAGTCACCATCAAAGGTAGCCCCACATGGAGCACATTGCAGTAGTCCAAGCGGGAGATAACCAGGGCATGTACCACTCTGGCGAGACAGTCTACGGGGCAGGTAGGGTCTCAGCCTGCGTACCAGGTGGAGCTGGTAGACAGTTGCCATGGACACAGAGTTGACCTGCACCTTAGAGCAGGGGATTTTCAGAGGGATTTGGTCAGTCCTGCTCTCCTCCTGGATTCCAGCTGGGGTGATAACTCTGGCGGTATCATGCAATGACTTACCAGGGGAGGAAATGAATGAGCTGGAGGCTGAAGGAAGCAGGGCTGACGGCCTGAGCTGCCTGGCTTGATTGGCAAAGGCTGATATCCCTCGAGCTGGAATCCCACGGGTGACATCAGGCGAGATAAAGGGAGCCTGCGAGGGCTCCGAGCTGGCAGCTTGTTGGGGGCTGACTCATGCCGTCACCTTTATCGGCGCACCAGCCCCGGCAGAGAAGGCGATCTTTGATCACTCCTCATTCATCATCCTGCCTCGCCGTGTTCTCCTGGGCTAAGCTACAAGGATCGGAAGTTGAGGGATCAGGAGGAAGCCAACCCAGCTAGCTGAGGCAGGCCTGCTCTTTAGGTAACCCATTGTCTCCCAGAGACGGTTACACCCACGGGGCTCTCAGAGGTTCACGTGGGGAAGAGTCAAGAGTTCATCTCCAAGCCGGCTGAAAAGAGCTGTGAGGATTTTTAAAAACATCGGAACATATGAAGAGTCCTGCTGCGTCAGGCCAAAGGACCATCTCGTCCAGCATTCCCCTCTCACAATGGACAGCTATATGCCTCTAGGAACTCCGCAGGCAGGACTTCAGCCAAACAGCACTCCACCCACCTGCAAACTCACAGCAATTGGCACAATTCCTGTGGCCATGGAGGCATCCACTGCGGCTAGTAGCCATTGGTCATCTTGCACCCCATATGCACCCACTTAGAACTCACAGAACTCCTAGAATCATAGAGTTGCAAGTGACCCTGAAGATCATCCAGTCTACCCCCCCCCCACCCTGCAGTGAAGGAATACGCAGCTGCCCCTTAAGGGGATCGAACCTGCAGCCTTGAGCTATTCATGACCGCTTCAGGTGGTGGAACTGGCCCTGTTATAAGTGCCGCATTATCTCCATTCCACATTTGTAAGAACTTGATGTTTTAGTATGAGCACCTGAACTTTGGAACTCCCTGCCTAGTGACAGCAGGCAGGGGCCTTCACTATCCTCTTTTCGGCGCCTGCTAAAAACATTTCTGTTTAAGATAAGCCTTCCCAGATGTTCAGAAAGCTGGTGCGAGATTTAATCTGTTTTCGGTCTCCTTTCCGAAAGCCTTGTTGTTAATTTTCCTTAGCGATCGTTTTATTGTTTTATCTTTTTGCAAACTGCCTTGAGGCTTGCTTTAAAAACCCCCGCAATTGAGCGGGCTATAAATTCTGTGAAATAAATAAATAAGTGAAATATAAAGCCCATCCTGCATTTATGAAACCAAATTCTATAAATAAGCAACCATAACATAAGCTGGTTAGATCTATGAAAAGGTGCTGTCTGTCATTCCAGCTCTGTGCTGTTAAAAAATAGAACTGTATTCAAAAGTATTTAACTTCACAAGCCTGAGCAGGCTACTCAGAAGCCCGTGTGTTGCTGAGAAAATAATGTTCCCGCTTCCACAGTATTAAGACCCAATTTATACACCATGTAGGCCACAGGGAAAGCATAAGCTTCCCATGCAGGTCCAGTCATGTTTCAATCCACCTCCACATAGAATCATAGAATTGTAGAGTTGGAAGGGATCCTGTGGATCATCTAGTCCAACCCCCTACAATGCAGGAATATCCAGCTGTCCCATATGGGGATCAAACCTGCGACCTTGGCATTATCAGACCATGCTCTAGCCAACTGAGTTATCCACAAGTGCTGCCCTATTCGTGTGTTGATATTGGAGAAGAGTGACTAGTGGGGTGCCACAGGGCTCTGTCTTGGGCCCGGTCTTATTCAACATCTTTATCAACGACTTGGATGATGGACTCAAGGGCATCCTGATCAAATTTGCAGATGACACCAAACTGGGAGGGGTGGCTAACACCCCAGAGGACAGGATCACACTTCAAAACGACCTTGACAGATTAGAGAACTGGGCCAAAACAAACAAGATGAATTTTAACAGGGAGAAATGTAAAGTATTGCACTTGGGCAAAAAAAATGAGAGGCACAAATACAAGATGGGTGACACCTGGCTTGAGAGCAGTACATGTGAAAAGGATCTAGGAGTCTTGGTTGACCACAAACTTGACATGAGCCAACAGTGTGATGTGGCAGCTAAAAAAGCCAATGCAATTCTGGGCTGCATCAATAGGAGTATAGCATCTAGATCAAGGGAAGTAATAGTGCCACTGTATTCTGCTCTGGTCAGACCTCACCTGGAGTACTGTGTCCAGTTCTGGGCACCACAGTTCAAGAAGGACACAGGAGTGTGGTGGAGTCTCCTTCTTTGGAGGTCTTTAAGCAGAGGCTTGACAACCATATGTCAGGAGTGCTCTGATGGTGTTTCCTGCTTGGCAGGGGGTTGGACTCGATGGCCCTTGTGGTCTCTTCCAACTCTATGATTCTATGATTCTATGACATGCCAGCAATCAAGAGCCATAGTGAGGGCACCTCGGGCATGTTGATGCCAACACATAAGGATATCAGAAGAGTCTGGCTGCTGGATCAGGCCAATGGGAAGTCTCTGCCTAGATGAGCTTAGGTAATCGGCGATGTCCTTTTGGCCCTTGACTCAGCTGCTGTTGTCGGCATGGGGCATTCCCAGGTGGATGCTATTTTCAGGTGTGATTCAGTCGCAGATGGGCAAATTCAAGTTGCACAAGGGAAGCTGATTTGGAGATCTTGTGCAACACATTTGCTTCCTCCACCACCCCAACTCATCCTGCACACTCTTTCTTTAGGCAGACTGCGGGGACCCACTTCATGAAGCCCACAGCACCACCAGTCTGAGTGGCTTTCTCCCCTCTTTAGCAAGGAGTGGCCATTGCCCGCGTCTGTGGGGAGAGAGAGGGCTCTTCTCTGAGATGGGAGGGAGCCAGAACTGGTCTTCACATCCAGCTGGAGGGGTGGAGAAGGAAGGAATCAGGAATAGAAAATCTACTCCCATTTTCATGGAGGTCAAGGGCAGTCTCTGGCCACTTCCTCCTTTATCATTCTATGAACTCCCCCAAAACTGGGCTTTTTGCAGCAAGGAAAGTGACAGGGAGATGTACTGGAAACCGTTTGTTGACGCAACGTGATCTGACCTCCTTGCAAACAAACAGGAACAAATGGTCATCAAACCGCCTTGCAAACTTTGTGCAAACAAATTGGGATGAATGCTCAAGGAACAGATCACCTGGAAGTGACCCAAGAACTGCGGATTGGTATCGTAGGGTGATTTCTGGCCAGACCGGCTCTGCAAGCAAGCATACTCCTGTCTCATCCTGTGCAGGGATAGGGAAGAGTAGCACCTTCTGAGCTGGGAGACCTTCTAGAAGCAATCCCAGGCCTTTGGAAGTGAGGCCGCCACAAGCTCTGGGCCTCCTTCTCCCACAGGGCCCTTAGAAGCAGCAGGTAGTGACCTGGGACTGTCCTACCATGGCTGCTGCTTGTTGCCCACATCTCTTTGCATCAGGAGTTACGTCACAGCTCTCAGCCGCCGGCACCTGCGCTGACCTAGATTAGGCGAACCTTGTTTTGTCGTCTGTTTCCCACGCGAGAGCTGAGGAAACCAAGATATATTTTGCCCCAGAGTTAATGTCAGGTTAATTGGCTGGCTCTGTAATTTTGTGGGGATGGGGGTTGGTGGGGAGGGAGAAGAAGAGGCTGGCAAGGAAGGAACCACATGAGCCCAGGGGCACAGTGTGGGGGACTGGGGGACCGTGGCCCTGGACACATTTTTTGCCAGATGCACGACCAGGCGCCCCCATGACAGGCTCACTCATCAGAGCCTGGCTCCGGCAAGCAAAGGAGCTGCAGAGACTGCTTCCTCGCACAACAGCCCAACACCGCCAGCTGTAGCTCCACCCTGGGTCAAGCCTGTTTAGGGGCAGAGAGAGAAAAGTGGACAGCACTGCTGCCACCCACTCTCCTGGGCTCACAAGGAAACTGCCGAGGAAACTTCTTTGCACCTGGCTGCAGTTCTGCTCCTGGGTGCACCCCAAATGCACTTTGCAAGGCGAACCACAGTGGGCTCCCTCCACGCCTGCCCTGTGGGGGGGGCACTCCTGCCGGCGCTAGCATATGCTCCGCCGTTGCATGAGCCAACTCAAATGTGCCAGCAGGAGAAGCAGTGTATGGCAAGCAACGGCACATGAGATAAGTGAGGCTGTTTCTTGGAGTGGGAGACATTTTCAGCCCAAGGCAGCCTGCCTGTTGAAACTCTGTCCGTTCCTGAGACCCATAAAGAGATGGATGTGTTTGTAGGGGTGGGAGCAGGAGCTCTATCCCAGCCTTTCTCAACCTGTGGGTCCCCAGATGTTGTTGGACTACAACTCCCATCACCCCTAGCTAGCAAGGCCAGAGCTCAGGGATGATGGGAGTTGTAGTCCAACAACATCTGGGGACCCACAGGTTGAGAACCACTGCTTATCCCATCAGGCTCATGAGGGAAGGATTGGGGGTTTTCTCAAACGTCAAGGAAGCAGGAGGAGGCAGCCGAGCATCGCTGGGGCAAGGCCTGGTCTGGTCCTCCTAAACAGATGTTTCCCTTGCAGCTCGGCCGGCCGTTTACTCAAGAAGCAGAGAAAGACGCTTGTTCAGCAAAGCCAGGCGGTCTGTCTTTGTGCAGCCAAGCATGCCACAGGGCTGCTCTGCCTCGCGCCAGGGTGCCAGTGGCAGGCAAGGGATCTCTGGAGATCAGGACCCTGGCCTTGGAGCAAGTCTGATGCCACAGAGACCTCTGAGGGCACCAGGAGATGGCACCGGATTTCTGTTTCCTGGTGGCAGGAAGCTGGGACGTGATCCCCTAGGAAACTGCCTCTTGTTGACTCGGCCCCGTGGGTCTGTCCAGAAGGGATGATTGGAACTTGAGTGGGACACAGAGGAAGAGGCTTGGAGAGCTGAGTTCTTGAAGTGCTTAAGCTGTGCATGGTTTGGTATTTCAAATTTCAGTGGCGCCCTGTGCAAGGCCAAAATTCAGGGCCCCCCCTCCCCTACTGCTTAAAGTGAAGGAAAGGAATGGTAGGGGAGACGATGCAGGAGGGGTGTATGAAGAACGCCCTGAGACAGGCGAGCAGTTTTGAGTCTACCCAGTAGATGGGAGTGGTGACATGCACACCTGGGCAGGTGCATCCACACACAGACACACACAGACACACACACACACACAATAGCAGCAGCTTGGCAGGGAATCCTGCACTAGCCTAGGGCAACACAAGCTGTCACCTGCTGGTCTGCCTTCTTTCTCCCTGATGTCTGTGGATTCCGAGCTCTGCAGAGGACTGCAGATATCTGTATCACAACAGCATCCCCTTGCCTTCAAGTTTGCTCGCAGTGGGTAGTCAAAGACTGACAGGAACTGAAATGTCATGTTCTTCTTTGGCCTGCCAGGAAGGGTGTTTGGAGTTGCAGGCGAGAAGGCTTGTAATCAAGCAAGGACATGACTACCAATGCTATCCTTGCAAATGCACATATATGCCCCCAGAGACATATAGAAGTGTTCTGTTGCAGCTGATGGGGTAGGTTGTGGTGCGTGTGTGTGGGTGGTGCCCACAACATTTGGCTTGCAGGTGTGTGCACAGACCCCTCCAAGGCCCCTCCAAGGTTGGTTACCCCAGTTTTGAAGGATGGCTGTAAGGAATTTCCTTCCTGGGACCCAGTAACGATGAAGATCACTGTATGGCTGGCATTTAACTGTTCAGCAGAGGCCAGAGGGTGTTAAGCAGTCCACTGACCTGAGTCTTGGTGCTGCCAAGAAGGAAGAAGTCTTCTCTCCAGATGTGCACACACCTGGCTGGGGCCTTTGTTCTTGACTATGCTCTGTCCAGCTGGAGTCCTTCATCCTTTCTTCAGCTGCTTCCTGGAACTCTGTCCATTGTAGCATTTTCTTGTAGCCTCCTGTGCCAGATTTTTCTCCCTAAAGCAGTTGAGGATCTCTTGCGTCAAGTAGCGGGAGACTAGGAGCTTGTACCTGGAGCTCTGATTCTGAAAGGGCTTTTAGCCGTGCAGTTCACAAGCACTTGACTTAAGCACCATACTTTAGGAGCCTGGCACTGATCCTGTGCCAATCACCATTCATCAGGTTCAACTGCAGTTTCTGCTAATTGAGGTCTATGGAGCTATATCATTTCCCTTTTGATGGTCTTCCAGGGAGCTGAAAATATGCATCCTGCAGGATGTTTTGGAGCAATCCCTTTGAATTAAATTAAAGCAATAGTTCCTAAGGGACTTGCTGTGCCACAGACCTATCTATATTACAAGCTTATATCAATTTTATACCTCTTTAATTATCCTCCTCCCTGCCAGTCCCATCACATCAGAAGCAAATTTGTGTAGTTTCCATTGTCTCATTTCAGGCATTCTAGTGAAGCTGTGGATGAAAGAGGGTTCAGAGATTGGTTTGTATACATGCTTCCCATCCCATATCAAAATTATCCACCGAGTGCATAGTTAAACTATGGAACTCACTGCCACAAGAGGCAGTGATGGCTTCCAACCCAAGAGGATTGGGCAAATCTGTGGAGGTGGCTATTGATGGTTACCAGCCAGGATGGCAAAGCTCTGCCTCCAAGGCTGCCTCTGAATACCAGTTTCTGGAAACCACAGGAAGGGAGAGTTGCTCTTGAGCTCAAATCCTGCTTGCTGGTTTCTCACAGGTTGGCCACTGTGAGAACAGGATTCTGGACTCGATGGGCCATTGGCCTGATCCTGCAGGCTCTTCTTATGCTCTTACATTCCCTGAGTTTTCTTTGCACCACATTCTGTTCTTGCGATCTGATTCTAAACAGGTTTCTAAGGCTTAATTTGGATGACTGACCATGCACACTTTGCTCTTTACACTGCTTTCCATTCCTTTCTTTCTCAGCTATGTCTCCTCTGAGTAAGTTGTGTGCATGAGTGATTGTGCTCCAGCTGGAGCAAAGGGAGATCTAGGGGAGTGCAAACAGTTGGTCGCACCTGGGGTGGAGCTTCTGGGGCGTCGCAGCAGGCGCCGAAACTATGATGTCCAATGGAAGGCAAGAGGCTGGGGGGTGTGTGCTGGATTTTGGCATTGCATGGGGCACTACTGAAATTCAGATGCCAAGGTCCACCACTGGCATGAGACCATGTCTACAAATGCATTTCTTTCAGTTACTAGGAAACACTTTTGTTGTCCTTGAAATATTGTGCAGAGGCACCAGCTATTAGTTTATCTATTAGAAAGCGGCTAGCTATCATATAATCTAACTAGGTACCAATTAGGAAACTAGATAACATGTGTAACTAGCTTACATGTTCTAAGGTTGCTTCCAGACAACATGTTCACTGAGCATTCATCCTGATTTTCTTGCAGAAAGTTTGCAGGGAGGTAATACAATTTCCTCTATTTATTGAGCATTCATTTTGATTTCTTTGCAGATACATCATACTATTGCATCAAGCAATTACTATTATACACTTTCCTATGCATTTTACTGTTACTTTCCTTCCTGCAAAAAGATGGATTAAAAAAGGAAAAAAAAAGATTTGTTGTACAAGAGAACCATTTCAGTGGTGCAACCTGAATTTGCTGGTATACAGTACAAGTGAATCCCATCTGCAAAACAGTGAAAGGAGACTATCAGTAAATTATTTCTAGCTTTCTAACACTGATCTATCTTCCAGCTGAAAGCATTCCCTAGCTGGCTAGCACTTATCTGATTCCCCAGTTGTTGTTGTTTTGTTATGATATAAAGAGGGTCCCTCTGTGTGTGTGTGTATATTCTGCAACACATCATTGATGCAATCTTTAGTGGTAAATTTTACTGGACCGTCCACAAACCATTCTGCTTTATTTGTTGTTCTGCGATGGCTTCCCCACTGCATACCCTCCAACATTTATCCAAAGAAAATAAGGTTGTCCCATCCCATAATGATAATTTTATTATTTATACTGCATTGCCCCACCCGCCCCAGACAGCTTCCAACATATATAAAAAATAATAAAACATTAAGAAAAGCTTCCCTATACAGGATTGCCTTCAGACGGCTTGGGGGTCAGATAACTCCATACCTTCCAACACTTCTGCAATGAAAATAGGGACATCCTAAGGAAACAGGGACGCGGGTGGCGCTATGGGTTAAACCACAGAGCCTAGGACTTGCCAATCAGAAGGTCGGCGGTTTGAATCCCCACGACGATGTGAGCTCCCGTTGCTTGGTCCCTGCTCCTGCCAACCTAGCAGTTCGAAAGCACGTCAAAGTGCAAGTAGATAAATAGGTACCACTCTGTCAGGAAGGTAAACGGCGTTTCTATGCGCTGCTCTGGTTCGCCAGAAGCGGCTTAGTCATGCTGACCACATGACCTGGAAGCTGTACGCTGGCTCCCTCGGCCAATAAAGCGAGATGAGCGCTGCAACTCCAGAGTCGGTTACGACTGGACCTAATGATCAGGGGTCCCTTTCCCTTTTAAGGAAACGTGGGGCATTCTGGGATCAAATCAGAAACTGCGATGGCTTCTCCTAAATCAGGGACGTCCCTGGAAAATAGGGGTGCTTGGAGGGTCTGCCAGTGTAATTGCATTATTGGCATCTGGATGGGCAAACTTGCACTATCTTGCACCAAAAAAAGCAGGAGGGGGAAAACTCTGGAACATGCAGGGTTTCAGCAGGAAGTTACAGGACATGCACAGATGGGAAACAAAGTAGTGCATGTTTGCCCAGAAGCTTTTGCAGGCACAGTTTTGGAAGCAGAACTACATATAATCATCCTGTTACCATCATGAGCACCAGTAACCCCAAATGCACAGTGAACAGGACATCTGGAGGGACCCCGAGTTTTATTCGTACAGCAACAACTACATACTGACTCAGCAGACTGCCAACTTCCTCTCTCTCAAGTCTCCCTGCATTGGCATCACCTAGCTGGCAAGCTGCAGAAGGCTTAGCCTGGGCAAGTGCCAGCATGCAGACCAAGAAGTCCGAATTATATACATGACATTTCAAGGTTGGTAAAGAAAGAAAGAAAGAAATTAATGGCTGTGCATAATATGCACACATATGCTTCCTGTTAACGAAAAGGAATGTTGATGTGATGGCGCACATGAATTTGTGCTGGGGGTGGGGGTGGGGGAATGTGATGCACACCCACCAACATTTCTCTGATGAAAATAGGGATGTCCTATTCAACAACAACAACAACAACAACATTTATACGCTGCCCATCTGACTGTGTTGCCCCAGTCACACTGGGCTGCTTCTAACATATATAAAATAATAATAAAAAAACATCAAATATTTAAAATTTCCCTATATAGGGCTGCCTTCAGATGCCTTCTAAAGGTTGTATAGTTACTTATCTCCTTGGCTTGGAGGTCGCATAACTCTGTACCCTCCAACATTTCTCTGATGAAAATAAGAATGTCCTAACAAAAAGCAGGACATTCTGGGATCAAATCAGAAACAGGGACGGCTTCTGTGAACCTGGGACTGTCCCTGGAAAATAGGGACACTTGGAGGGTTTGTGTGATGTGTCCAGTGATTTGTCCAGTGCGCATGACTGCCCATGCACATGACTTACCCAAAGAGGGGGGATTCCCACCCCACAAGTGAATGTAATGAGCAGAAAGAGCAAAATCCACCTCCATAAGCAAGCTTTCCAAATCCCGGAAACCGAAGACAGGAAAAGCCTTTTATGAAAGTGTGGATTATAAATCAATCAATCAATCAGTCAGTCAGTCAATAGCATAAGGCTTGTGGTGTCAGGAAGGTGGGTATGGCTTGGCTGAAAAATGTCCTCACCGGCCCAATGGACAAGCTATGTGCCTTCCTTACAATTCTTGCCATTCTGTAAATCAGCGAACGGAGGGATATTCCCTTTCAGGGTGCTGCTTGAGTTATGAACAATTGCACGCACCACACATACACACCAGGGCTTTCCTAGATGGTGGCTGGCTGAAGTCGAGGGAGCCTTGGATCTGTGCCTCCCTGCTTTTGCCAACTGTAAGCCAAGCTTGGGGAAAACACCCAGCCACTCCCGCCATCCTGGAAGTAATCCTTCCAGAATGGAGGTTTATTTGCTCAGCAATGAAAACATCGAATTGCATACCTCAGCATTTAAACACGCCCCACCGGATTTGCTCACACCCCTCCTGGTCTCGTTTGTGTAAGATTCAGGCTGCGTACACAAACAACCGCCACTCCCTCCTATGGGGATCAAGGAGTCAATTCGTTCCCCGGACCCTCGCCACCCCCATCTCTCGGTGGGCTGATGCGCCCATCACAGAAGCAAAACACAAACACACCCCCATTTGGCATGGAGGCCTTCTGAACCCAAGCCTTGACTGGCAGTCAACCTGCCCCATCCAGTTGTGGAGAAACAGAATGACTCATGACAAACAGGTCATGGTTTCAATAGGTTTGTCTTTCTTTCTAAACACTGCGAACAAAGAGCATTTCCCCTTCCTCCCCCAGCCTGAGCTGGCATTGTCACCCTGCTCAGAAACCCACACTTGAGAGGCACTGGCGGAAACCACAGAGACACAGGGGAGAAGTCACATTGACAGGAATCCATGGAAGTCTAGACGATGGCCAAGGGGAACTCTGGACTCCATGACTCTGAACCATGTCACCCGGTGTGATGGAAGAGGGGAAATGGGCGGGCTTGAGGTGCTTCTTCACGCAGCGCATCAACTGTGCGACTCACTCCCACAGGAGGCAGCAATGATGGCTCCCAACTTAGAGGGCTTCCAAAGTAGATGGGACAAATTCGTGGCACAGAAGGTCATCGATGGCCACGAGCCACGATGGCTGTGCTGTGTGTCCACGGTGGGGCGGCATGTTTCTGGTGAAAGCACGATAAGATGGGCCATTAAAAGGTAAAGGTAAAGGACCCCTGGATGGTTAAATCCAGTCAAAGGCGACTATGGGGTTGTGGCGCTCATCTCGCTTTTAGGATGAGGGAGCCGGCGTTTGTCCACAGACAGCTTTCCGGGACATGTGGCCAGCCTGACTAAACCATTTCTGGCACAACGGGACACCGTGACAGGAGCCAGAGCACACAAAAACACTGTTTATCTTCCTGCCACAGCAGCACCTATTTATCTACTCGCACTGGTGTGTTTTCGAACTGCTAGGTTGGCAGGAGCTGGGACAGAGCAATGGGAGCTCACCCTGTCATGGGGATTCGAACCGCCAACCTTCTGATTCAAGGCTCAGTGGTTTAGACCACAGCGCCACTTGCGTCCCATTGGCCTGATCCAGCAGAGCTGTTTTTATGTGAAGATGATTCAGATAAGGATTTTTGTGTTGGTGGTAGTGGTGTGTGTGTTTTTGTGTGTGTGTGTGTGTACTGGTCTCCTTTCGTATGCTTCTGTTTGACTTTAAGCAGTATTGGAAATTGTTTTTGTTTTGTTTTTTATGAGCTCTGAAACCCACATCTCTCCCACGCTCGGGGATTGCCCCAATTCAGCCCCCCCCCAACACATTTTGCATGTTGGATCATTAATTGGTTCAGAGAAAGGAAGCTCGTTAGTAGCCTCCAGTGAGTCAAGGCTGTGTGTGGGAAGGAAGAAACCAGGGAAGTCAAATCTCACACAGCTGCTCAAAGAAATGGGAAATATATTTTTAATAAAAATGGGTGGGAGGGGGCGGGAAGAGAGAGGTGCTTTCAACTTTTCCTTAGGGGTTTCAGGGTCTGATTCTGTCTTCCAGAGAGTCTTGAATGGCTAGGATATTGGTGGCGGCAGGAGAAATCTGAGCAGGAGCTGAAACTGCCAAAGGCATCCCTAGCACACCTCATTGTGTGCCAACATGAAAACACACACACACAAACACAAACACAAACACACCCCTGCCTGTTGGAGCGCTGGTGTCTTGTGGCAAAAGGGTGTGCCTCCTTACCAGCAGTGGACTGTCTCCATTGGATGAGCTTCTTGCCTCTCCACTGCATCTTCCAGTAGCCCCCAAGGTAGGGCCAGTGGTGCCTAATGGTAGGGACGGGGCAAAAGGGCAGGAGGACAACAGGAGGGGGAGCCAGAGAGCCAGTGCCTGGCAGAGCCAATGAATTCTAGTTTTGTCTTCCTCCATCTCCTCCTTCCTGCTGCATTCGGCAGAAGGGCAAAACTGAGACTGAGACAGAGGAAGCCGACAGGCAATGCTGGATTGGAAGTAGGCAAGAAGGAGTAAGAGCTCCTTTGTTGAAATGCCCCCTGTCTCTTGAGGATCTGTTCTATCTCCCCCCCTCCGTCCTAATTCCTCATAAGTATGTATCTGTCAAAGAGTGAGCCAGCAGTAAATCACACCAATTCAAGTTGGAGTTAACTCTTTATGAGCAAAAACACGATCTGCACATACAGTGGTACCTCGGGTTACAGACGCTTCAGGTTACAGACTCCGCTAACCCAGAAATAGGACCTTGGATTAAGAACTTTGCTTCTGCATGAGAACAGAAATCGTGCTCCAGTGGTGTGGCAGCAGCGGGAGGCCCCATTAGCTAAAGTGGTACCTCAGGTTAAGAACAGTTTCAGGTTAAGAACAGACCTCCAGAACGAATTAAGTACATAACCTGAGGTACCAATGTACTTGGCAGAGTGTCAGGCCTCTGAGCACAGCGGCTCCTCCTCTGTAGGTCCTGCCCCCCACAGACATCCAAGCCCCTCCTTTCCAGGGCTTTCTCCAAGCAATCAGAGACTGCGCCTGTCTACAGCCTGTCCGTTTCAGCCCTCTTCTGGTTCTGGCAGACAGGGTGGAGGGAGAGCACGTCACAGCAGGAGGGGAAGACACCCATGCCTCTTCCTAAGCAGGACCTATCTCTGCCTCTTGGCCTCTCTCCTCTTCTGCTTCTGGACTTCTCTCTGTCACAGACTCCCCCTGCTCACTAAGTCCTGTTACCTCTTCAGCTTCCAGCTCCTCCTCTCCCCAGTCTTCTCCCTCTGTCCACCCATCATTGCCCACCACCACTCCCCGGGCTCTGGGCCTTCTTCCCTTGGGGGTTCACCAACTGGTTCCACCCACCATTCCTCTGCGTCCAACCAGTCCATGATGGTATCGTTGTTCCACAACATAATGAACCATAGGTGGGGACCTTCAGGCCCAGTGCCCAAATGCAGCCCACCAGGCCTCTCTCACTGGTTCTGCTCCACACCTTTCCCCAGTTTATTTTGCCTGGCTGGAAAGTGTCTTTTTTGAACTGCAACTATGCTTGCCTGGATAGAGAGAGGTCAGTTGTAGAAACTGCTGGCATTTGTCTACTGGAGTGACATCCATCTAACTCTGGCATGCACTACTCGAAAGAAACATCACCCTCAGGCAGATAAAAGTTCCCCAACTCTGGAATAAACCACTGCCAGTGTTCCAGTGCTGATGCCTCTCATACACTGCATGTGTTTGATGGCTGTGCTGCACCTCTGGGCAACTTTGCTGCTTTTGATCTTTGCTCCGATCTGTAGGGGCCAGTGGGTGGCTCCTGGTGTCCAGCTCCTGGAAGCAGCCAGCCCCAGGTGAGGCACGGATCAGGTTTTGCTTTTCCTGGAAGGGTTACCCACCTGTCTCTTTCAGGTTGTTTTGTCTGTGCCTTGCCCATCCTCGTCTGTGTCACATTCCTTGGCTGCCGTGCTGAGGTGGGACCAGGCAGGAGCAAAGCAGTCCTTGCCTGCCTCGCCCCACTGGCTTGCAATGCTTCAGAGAGAGAAGGAGGCTATTTGGGGTCACCTTGTTTCAGCTGTGTGCAGCTGCAGCTGTTCATTCATTCATTCATGCATCCATCCATTCATTAAATTTGTATATCACCCGACACCCAGAGATCTCAGGGCAGTTCACAACGTAAGATGACAACTAGGGCCAGGGCCTTTTCAGTACTGGACCCGACTTGGTGGAACGCTCTGTCATAAGAGACTAGGGCCCTGCGGGACTTGACATCTTTCCGCAGGGCCTGCAAGACAGAGCTTTGGATTCAGTCTGACCCTTATGTTTTCCCTCCCCTTATGCTTTTGATCTATGGGCTACTTTTAAAATGAGGCTGCATTTTAAATTGCATTTTAACATGTATTTTAAATTGGTTCCCCCCCATTATGTTTTTACTGTAATTTTACTGGTGTTAGCTGTCCTGAGCCTGGCTCTGGCCAGGGACGACGGGGTATAAATAAAATTATTTTTTTTTATTATTATTATTATTATTATTATTATTATTATTATTATTAACAACACAAAATACAAAGTAAAAATAAGAACAAAAACAAACCAATAACCCTCACCACCACATACACAACACAACTGAAAGGGCATCGGGTGTCAATCAGCCAAAGACCTGGTTGAACACGCCGGGCACTTAAAGGTGTATAATGAAAGTGCCAGGCAAAACTCCCTAGGGAGAGCATTCCACGAATGGGGAGCCACTGCAGAAAAGGCCTATTCTTGTGTTGCCACCCTCATGTGGAGGAGGCACACGAAGAAGGGCCTCAAAGGGTGATCTCAGGGTCCGGGTAGCTTCATATGGAGAGAGGCAGTCCTTGAGGCACTGTGGTCCTGATCCATTTAAGAAGAAGAAGAAGAGTTTGGATTTGATATCCTGCTTTATCACTACCCAAAGGAGTCTCAAAGCGGCTAACATTCTCCTTTCCCTTCCTCCCCCACAACAAACACTCTGTGAGGTGAGTGAGGCTGAGAGACATCTGAGAAGTGTGACTAGCCCAAGGTCACCCAGCAGCTGCAAGTGGAGGAGCGGGGAAGCGAACCCGGTTCATCAGATTACAAGTCTACCGCTCTTAACCACTACACCACACTGGCTCTATAGCCAGACTTTTTAGGTGAAAACCAGCCCTTTGAATTTGGCCTGGAAACTAGTCGTCAGCCAGTACAGTCGGACCAGGATCAGTATAATATGCTCACACAGTCTTGCTCCAGTGAGCAACCTGGTTGCCAAATTCTGCACCAGCTGAAGTTTCCGAACCATCTTGAGAGGCAGCCGTACATATAATGTGTTGCAATAATAATTATTATTATTATTATTATTATTATTATTATTATTATTATTATTTATACCCCACCCTCCCTGGCCAAGACAGGGCTCAGAAAGGCTAACACCAAATATACAATACATTAAAAACACAAAATCAAACGATTGATTAAAACACAGCTCAAAATCGCAGTAAAATCAAAATAAAATTAAGTGGCAACCCATTTAATCTAATCTAAGGACCCGAAAGAATGCATTTCATAATAAGAAATGCACACAAACACACTGATGGTGCAGAAATAAGGAGAACTGGGCTTCAGACTGCAAAAATAAGAAAGGGAAAGTGAAATTGACAGATTTAAGTCTTGTCAGCCTTATCAGCTGCATACAGCCAGACTTGAAATGTTGATGCCCATATACTGAATTGGTGCATGGGACCTTCCCATGCATAGTGTGGTGAATGCTCCAACTTTGTAGGTTTTTTTTCCAAGGTGGAAAAGAACAGCTTGTTTCCAACGACCCAATTTCAACATGTGCAGAACTGTGTCCCCATCTTTAAGCATCCATATACTTTATCTTTTGCTGAAACTTACGGCCGCATACTCCCACCCTGTCTAGGGTGATTTAATCTCCCCACAACATTTCTGGCTTTGGGCCTGTACGCCTGTCGAAAAGACATGAGAAATGTTTTTTCAAATATATATATTTATAATAAGCTGTTTGGGAAGTCTGGATGGAGTCTGAGTTGTGGAGGTATCGAAACCATCTCCTGGGATCTGATGTAGCACTTGGGTTCGTCAAGATGGCATTTTCCCAGGCTCCTGGCTCAGCCCTGAAATACACACCAGCGCGACTGCAAGGAGCGTCGCAGGAAAAGGCAAGGGGACTTTCTCAAAGGAGGTCTGGGGAAAGGGCTGGAGCTCAGTGGTAGGGCAGAGAGCTCTTTTGCAGGCAGAAGATCCCAGGTTCGGTCCCTGGCATTTAGTAGTCTTTTAAAAGTTCACTTAGAAAAGTCGTGTTTGGTTAAGTGACCATTGTTTAGTGGGGAGGGCTCTGGTAAACTCTGGCCTAATTCACACAAACACACACAACAGATGGGGCAGCCAAATTATGCCTGGGCAGGACCACTTTGGAATGCTGATGCAGACAGGGGACTAAACTGCCTGGAACCTGTCCCAGTGCTAAATCAGGGTTTCTATTCTGGGCCTTGAGGAATGCCGTTGTTTAAATTTGATTAGAGGGGATTCCTGGAGTTAAGATCACAGAAACAGAGGACAGAGTATATCTCCATCTAGTCCAGCTTCCTGTTCAACTATGGTTTCCCATCAGGGCAAAGATTTCCACTTGCGCAACAAGACTCCCTCCATTGCACACAGGCCGCCTCCTCCCCAAATCTGCTCCGTTGGGTTGTGGGAAGCCGTAAACAAAATTTGCACAAAACAGAATGACACTGCGGCACCAAGGAGCCTGCGTTGGCCTTGTTTGGACCTGTGCAGACAGACAGCTGTCGCATGAGTGGGGCCCATCCAGAAGGGGATGTGTCTCATGCGTAGCACCCTGTTGTTCATAGGGAACCTGGTGCTAAATCATTCATGCTATGCTGGGTACAACCAGTGCTTTTTTCTGATGGTACAAGGCAGTACACAGTACCTGCAACCCCCCCCCCCCAAATCAGAACCTCATGCCTCCTTCCCAAAGCCCTGGTAGCTTCTTCTCAGCTTAGGGAGGGAGGCATGATGCTCTGGCAGGGTCTAAGAGCCCTCCCTTGCGTGGCGAGTACTGGCAACTTTTTTCCTAGGCGAAAAAAAAAAGCATTGGGTACAATTCCCTGTTTTCTCACAGTGGTCAGCTGGATGCTTGCAGGAAGACCTTAAGTGAGGCTTGGAGGCAATAGCTCTCACCTGTCATCGCTCCCCAGGAACTGGCATTCCAAAACCAGCTGGAGAACCCCCACGAGAAGAAGGCTTGGAGCCCAGGAAGTGGTGGTGGGCAATGATGGGTGGACAGAGGGAGAAGACTGGGGAGAGGAGGTGCTGGAAGCTGAAGAGGTAACAGAAGTTCTGTTTTGTTGATATGCTTAATAGCCAGCCATTGATCAGCCTCTCCTCCATATCTTGCAGTTGCCACTCTTCTAGGCTGAACTTCCTCCTTGCAATCGATCCTCCCTTGAAATCGAGGCTGTTCTACACAGACTTTTCATGGAGGTTTAGGTCCCGTTGAATTCAGTGAGGCTTACTTTTGAGAAGATGGACAGAGGATTATGCTGTAAACCTCTGTGTGGGGATGGATGCATTTTTGTCTCCCGGCGTACCTGCATGTGTAAATAGCTTGTAGGCCAATTATGGGGGGTTTTTTTATAGCGTATCTTTAGCATGAAGAGCAAACACCTCCTTGGCATTTATTAAAAGAGTGCAGGACTGTTGCAGAGTAAGTGAAATGAATACAGCACACAGAAGATGGATTAAGAGCCTTTCACAATGCACAGTGCCAGGCTTCAGAAGTAATCTTTGGTATGAGGATAGAAATGTTATGAGCAGGGCCCTGTTTTCAGGGTGCAGGATCAGGTGAGGGAATCACATGGCTGAAATAATGAGAGGGCCTGCAGCTGCCACGCTGAGACCCTTCCCACCATCTTCCCTGGGAAGAAGGTATTTGCATCTGGCTGGCAATTAATTATTGCAAACCAAGGCCACACTTTAGGAATGGTTAAGCCGCCAGCTCTTACAAAGCAACAGGAGCACACCCCACCTTTTGCAATGAAGCATTAACTATGCTCTGGACTTAACCAGTCAAACCCCCATTTGCTAGATTTAATAAGCCAGGAGGGAAAGGGTTCACGAGGGCATGCGGTCAGGCATCTATAGCCACGAACACCTTGAGCTTCTCATCTGGCTGCATCAGGTGGAAACGATCCTGCAACACATCACCGGTGGCTGCTTTGGGTTCGTTGCTTGAAACTGCAATCGGTCAAGTCAAGGTCACTCTGAAGTCAAGCAACTTATCCTCAGAATGTGTAGCCACATTCTGTGGCTCCTCAAATGCTCCAGAGGTAGTAACCTCCAGGTGGTCTGAAATAACTCAGCCAGCTGGCTACTAGAGGATGCAATCCAAGTTGTGAAATGCACACGGTAGATGCAGTTGTATGCACCACAACGGCATAGCATGGGGGGCCACAGGGGTAGTTGCTTTGGGCGCAAAATTGTTAGGGGCACAAAATTTCAACACCCAGTGTTGCCTCAATACAGCTGGGCACTTCTGTCACTGGACTCCATTGAAAACAGCTTCTCCATGTGAACCAGGAAGTGACCTCTCAAAAAAACGGAACAAGTCTTCTTTCCTTATCTCTCAGTCTGTGATCTCCTGGGTGACGTGGATGCCGTTAGGCATTGAATGTGCATGCAAGGTATGCAAGGAGAAAAACACAATCCTCCCATTGCCAACCTTCTCCTATTCCTTCTGTCTTGGCAAATGTGGGGCTAGGATTCCACGTACAATGGTACCTCGGGTTAAGTACTTAATTCATTCCAGAGGTCTGTACTTAACCTGAAACTGTTCTTAACCTGAAGCACCACTTTAGCTAATGGGGCCTCCTGCTGCTGCCACACCACCAGAGCACAATTTCTGTTCTCATCCTGAAGCAAAGTTCTTAACCTGAAGCACTATTTCTGGGTTAGCAGAGTCTGTAACCGGAAGTGTGTGTAACCTGAAGCGTATGTAACCCGAGGTACCACTGTATGTTAATTTAACATGTAGTTTGGCCCCCGTCTGTTGCTGAAGGCCTTTTCAAATGTACCTGCACCAAACGCACAAAAACTGATGCTTGAGCAGATGAAGGCAACTGAAGACGGTTGCATCCAACTCCAAACTAAACCCTTTGCATGCAGGTTCAAATTTCTCCCTTTGGTCCAGAGCTTTTGGTAAGGAATGCATATTATTTTGAGGGGCTTGGCAAGAGAGGTAAACATTGTGCCCACCAGACCTCCCTGCTTCCCCATCCTCCAGCTTCGGAGATGTCAACAGATGTTATCGATGTGCTCACGAGCCCGTTTCTCAGTCTTAGGGGCTAGCACCTTGGCATTTTAAACGTGAAATGAGATTCTCAGGAGGCTGAATCCTGGCTCCCGTGCCAATCCCATCCCTGCGCAATGCAGCTGCAGAATGCACGCACAGCCCAGCCTTTGATGAAGCAATTAACCTAATCGACCTCTTTTATTAGTAGTAGTATTTGGCTCTGCGGCCCGTGGGAATCTTGCAAACCTCGGGGCTGTTTATGCACAGATCCACCGTCAAGCTGTCCTGGGCGAAAAGGATGATTTGCGCGAGAGGCCCAGCAGAGGGGAGGCTCCCCATCCCCCAAGCAGGCGCTAAAACAGGGTGGCCAAAAATAAAATAAAATAAAATGCACATAGGTATGGAAGGGCAGGGGGCAGAGAAGCAGCCCTCCTTGTGAGTGAAGGAAGGGAGGCAAAGTGTGCCTGGAGGTCACACGTCTTGCCAGTTTGAAAGGGAGATGTAGAGACTAGCAGAGAGCATTTTCCCAGAGGGAGGTTAGCGCTTGCCTTCCAGTGCCAAATGGAAAAAGATGCTGCATTTCAGGCCTGAAGGAGAGGCGGGCGTGGGGTGGGGAGGAAGTGCCTGCTCTGTGCATGGGTTTTTTTTTTACCTCCTGGATGATATTTATGGGTCAGGCCTGGCTTTGACCAGGTGCCTTCTCCCCCTCGCCGGGCTCCATTAGCACAGGAACCCTTGCCAAAGCCAGACAGGGGGAGGGACCAGGGACCCAGATCTCCTTTCAGAGTTTTATGCTATGCAATGGCTCAGGTCAACGCCTGGGAGTTGTGGTTTAGGTTTTTAGCATCTCTCCGGTTCCTCGTTATCCCACTCCCCCCTGCAGTTGGTTTCTGTTGTGTTGTTTTCCCTCCACCGAAGATATAGCAGAGATGCATTTCAGACGTCACTTTCATTTCAGCCACAGACACACACTTTTAATCCAGTGCGACTACTTGAAATGTGTGCCCTGCTTGACAACAGAGGGCCCTCCTGTTTTTTTAACAACCCGCAAGCAGGAAAGAAGGATTCTGTGTCTGCTTCTCCCACAACATCACTCCTCCTGTTCCTGTCACACACAAACACCACACCCGTCAGGAGTGCAGTTAGGTAATTTTAGACTTAGTGGTCTTTTGCAAGGGATTTGAAATGGCAATGGGTGTTCTTTCACTTTCCCCAAAAAACATATTAAGCAGGTCCTGTAGTGTCTGGGGCCTTGCTGCTGAGTTGCGTTAGGGATCTCTGCCCCAAATTCCAACTGCAATGGCACCATTGTCTCCTCCAGCAGCTGGGATGTTTGCGTGTCTTGTTCTGAGTAGACTTCAGTATTGTCTGCACTGACCGGCAGCGACAAAGGGCATAAGAAGAGCCAGCTAGATCAAGCCAGTGGCCCATCTAGTCCAGAGTCCCATTCTCAAGGTGGCCAACCAGATTCCTGTGGGAAACCTTCAAGCAGGACCCGAGAACGAGAGCAACTCTCCTCTTCTGTCGTTTCCAGGGTGGCTAGTAGCCATTATCATAGAATCACAATAATTGTAGAGTTAGAAGGGACCCCGAGGGTCATCTAGTCCAACCCCCTGCAATGCAGGGATCTCAGCTAAAGCATCCGTGACAGATGGCCATCCAACCTCTGCTTAACTGCCTCCAAGGAAGGAGAGTCCATCTACTCCCAAGGGAGACCGTTCCACTGTCCTTTCTTGTAATTTGAAGCCATTGGTTGCCTTGTTCTCCATGAATTTGCCCAACCCTCTTTTGAAGCCATCCATGCTGCTGGCCATCACTGGTTCCCGTGGCAGTGAGTTCCACAGTTAAACTATGTACTGCACTTTCTTTTCTGTCCTGCATCTCCCAACATTCAGCTTCCCTGAATGTCCCTAGTTCTTGTTCCATGACAGGGAGAAGAACCTTTCTCTATTCACTTTCTCCACACCAGGCATCATTTTATATACTTCTATAATCTCCTATGCAACGTTTCCCTGAACAAAAAGCTCCCAAATGCTGCTTCCTTTCCTTACAGACTCTCCAAGGTCTCAAATCCGGAGATTTCCCCAAGCCCTACACTGGACTTGCCAATGCCTCTTGCCTGAAACCTTGGAGAGGCACTGCCAGTTAGAAAAAGCAATATCTAGCTAGATGGACTAATAGTTTTGTTCTGTGTAAGGCAGCTTCCTGTATTCCTATGCCCCCCTTTCATCTGTTGTTTCCCTATGTCATTGTAAGCTCCTCAGGGCAGGGACCTTTCCTCCGAAACTCTTCAAAGCAGCAAGAAAAAACACCGCTCTTTCCTTCCTTGCTTACGTATTTCAGTGTCCTCCCTGCTCATTTCATGGAAGAAGGTGATTGAGAAGCAAATTTCAATAAGACACAGTCGATATGTTTTGAAAACACACTGGGAAGAGGACAATGATCCGACAATGAAGATGAATTAGAATGAGCATCTTGATCCCTCGCTCTCCTTTTTAATCACCAAATGATGGTGGGCTCTGTTTACCTTTCCCCTGAGAGCTATTGGTGAGCTTTCAAGCTCACCAGCTGGAATCTTAAAAGTCTGAGCCTAAGGTTGCTGACTAATCCTGTGGGTCCAATAAATATATAATAATAGGTGCCTTGCTGTTTTTATTGTAATTATTGGTATGGCTGCAATTGATTTTATATGTGCATACAGTTTCAATTCAAAGTAAATTTTAATGATTGTTTTCTCTATGTTTTTAGTGGTTCCTATTTTTACACGTAAGCGGCCTTGAGTCCCATCAGGGGGAAAAGCAGGGTATAAATAAGAGTTTGGACTTGATATCCCAGCTTTCACTCCCTTTAAGGAGTCTCAAAGCGGCTAACAATCTCCTTTCCCTTCCTCCCCCACAACAAACACTCTGTGAGGTGAGTGGGGCTGAGAGACGTCAAAGAAGTGTGACTGGCCCAAGGTCACCCAGCAGCTGCAGGTGGAGGAGCGGAGATGCAAACCCGGTTCCCCAGATTACGAGACTACCGCTCTTAACCACTACACCACACTGGCTCTCATATAATATATAAGTATATAATAATAGAAGAAGAAGAAGAAGAAGAAGAAGAAGAAGAAGAAGAAGAAGAAGAAGAAGAAGAAGAAGAAAATAATAACAGTACAAAAGGGGCAAGTCGGGGTGGCCACGAATTTGGATGGCTTTGAAAGAGGATTAGACAAATTCATAGAGGAGAGAGCTATTGATGGCTAGTAGCCATGATAAGGTAAAGGTAAAGGGACCCCTGACCATTAGGTCCAGTTGTGGCTGGCTCTGGGGTTGCGGCGCTCATCTCGCTTTATTGGCCAAGGGAGCCGGCATACAGCTTCTGGGTCATGTGTCCAGCATGACTAAGCTGCTTCTGGCAAACCAGAGCAACGCACAGAAACGCCGTTTACCTTCCCGCCGGAGCGGTACCTATTTATCTACTTGCACTTTGACGTGCTTTCGAACTGCTAGGGTGGCAGGAGCAGGGACTGAGCAACGGGAGCTCACCCCGTCGCGGGGATTCGAACCCCTGACCTACTGATCGGCAAGTCCTAGGTTCTGTGGTTTAACTCACAGCGCCACCCGTGTCCCAGTAGCCATGATAGGACACCCCTATTTTCACTGGAGAAACGTTGGTGGGGAATAGGATGTCCCTATTTTCACCAGAAGGTATGTGATGGCTATGCCCTGTCTCCACAGCTGGAGGCAGCAATGGTTCTGAATACCATCTGCTGGAAACTGCAGGAAGGGAGAGTTGCTCTTGTGTTCGAATCCCGTTTGCAGGTTTTCCCCAGGCATCTGGTTGGCCACACTGAGAACAGGATGCAGGACCAGATGGGCCCCCTTTGGCCTGATCCAGCAGCCGGGCTCTCCTTATGTTCATCAGCATCCGGATTTGAAGGAGTCAAGGAGAGGAACAGCAATAGGAGGGAACAGGAAGAACAAGCCTCTGGTGCAAGCCGGAACCAAAGTGTCCCAGGAGTGGGTGCCTGGAGGGAAGCAGTTCTGTGGAACACCAGCGGAGGAATGAAGCCTAGTGTGGCACTGGTGGCCATTTTGAGACTGGCCAGAGAAAGAGTTGAGCCGGTTGCACAAAGCTTGCGTTATTGCAGTCTCCAGGCTCCTATGGCATTATTTCGTAATGGCTGCAACAGGAAACGTTTTATAAATAGAATATCTGGGGATTGACCAACTCTGGGGTGGGGAAGCTGCTTCAGCCAGGCGGGGGGCACATTCCCTTCCTCGGACACATGCCAACAGTGGGTGAGGCCAGGAGCAAAAGCAGGTGGGGAGACAAACGCAACATTGCATTTATTTATTTATTTGAAATAGCCATAAATTGTAGTTTCCTAAGAAGCATAGCAAGGCAGCATATAAGGTCAAAACACAATACGATAACAGCATCTGTAAAAAAAACCCCCAACAAACCAGCAACAGCGTATCAATAAACTGATTGGTTGAGGAACCAAAAAGTCAAAGTTCCAAAGAACTGTCGGAACAACAGTAAAGTTTATGAAACTCTTTTGAAAGCAGGAATGACATCTGCTGGACTTCCAGTGGCAAGGAGTTCCCCAGGGCTGGGCCCACCACACAAAAGGCTAGTTCCCTGGTGAAGGCTGACTGAATCTTTCGGGGGAAAGTGCTCTCTTGGCAAAGGACTATCAAATGTTGCCACGGGGCTCTGCCTCCCCAGCTGGAGGCATCCATGCTTCCATGTACCAATTGCTCGAAACCACCGTGTAGGCTTTCCGCAGGTATCCAGTTGGCCACTGTGAGAACAGGATGCTGAACTGGATGGGAGATTGGCCTGAGGCAGCTGGTCTCTCCTGGTGTTCGTATGCTCCTGTGAGCAAGTCTGGCCTCAGCACTCATCACTCGTTGCAACTTCTACCTTTGTGCAGCTGCCAGTTTCTGCACAAACACATGCAGCCTCTCTGCCTTCCATCCAGGTGAGCAAAAGGCATTATTGGAATTCAAGGGTACATCCCAGTCAGAAAAAAATGCTCAAGGATGGTGTGAAACAGGGCAGGTGAGAGGCATGTCCTGCAGAGCCTCCAAGTGTCCCTATTTTCCAGGGACAGTCCCAGATTTACAGAAGCCGTCCCGGGTTCCCATTTGATCCTGGAATGTCCCGCATTTTCCTTAGGACGTCCCTATTATCATCAGAAAAATGTAGGAAGGTATGGACTCGGATGTCCCTATTTTCATCAGAGAAATGTTGGAAGGTATGGAATAGGACGCCCCTATTTTCATCAGGAAAAAGTTGGAAGGTATGGAATAGGACGTCCCTATTTTCATCAGAGAAATGTTGGAAGGAATGGAATAGGACGTCCCTATTTTCATCAGAGAAATGTTGGAAGGTATGGAATAGGAGGTCCCTATTTTCGTCAGAGAAATGTTGGAAGGTATGGAATAGGACGTCCCTATTTTTGTCAGAGAAATGTTGGAGGGTATGTTCCTGGAGAAAGACTGTGATGTCAGGAAAGTCCTGACAGCCAGAGAAAGAGAGAGGCTTGGAGAGAGGCATTTGACCCCGGTGTCAAAGATTCCTCATCCTGGACTAACTGCTCCAGCTAAGGGAAGGGCAAGAAGCGTTAAGGGATGGGTGAGAAAAAACAGAAACACTATTGGGATACGGGAGTTGCCCAGCCAGAAGTCTGAAGTCCACCATCTGGCCAAGGTTTCGGTTTGTAAGAAGCCGCTTAACAAAGCCTTCTACCAGGCCTGAAGCCATAGGTACCACCCTCTTTCTTCTGTGAAGCATTTTAGTGAATAGAGCCTGCTATGGGCACTTGCCATCGCTCAGATAACCCCTTCACAGGTTCTGGAATAAGCACACACCTGCCCTCAACCACCCACCTCCAGTCGGCCACTCGATTTGCGGTGAATCATCAAAGGAGCCTCCAAGTTCAATAAAAAAGGTAATAACGGGCAGTTGCAACTTCCTGCATCTCATAAACTGACAAAACGTCACTTTGGGACAGAGACTTATGAGAAACAAATTTCTCAACGTCTTCCTTGGAACAGCGAGTTCCAGAAGGTGAGCAAGGAGAGGCTGCGGAGAGAGGATGCTTAGGAAACAACCAGGAACGGATTCAAGCAGGAACTGGAGATAAGCCGCTAAATCTCAGAAGACCACAGAGTAATAATTAAGATTAACGTTCTCGAGGGGTGGATTTGTCCCAGAAACTAACAGGTGCCACTCAGCTATACAAACGGTGGATTTTCCAGAAGAGAAAGAAGGAAGCTAATGGGTTTTTTCTCTCTCTTCTTCTTCTTTCAAAGCCCCAACCCAGAACTTCTCTAACATGCTTGAAGAGGCAGAACCGCACAGCGACAATGTAAAAAGATAAAAGGCAGACTCTCTCTCCAAACGAACCCCCATAGTGTGAAGGAGGGCAGAAGAGATGCCAGGATTTTATTTTTAAAAAATAAAAAGCAGTCTGATTGGAAAGCAGAAAAGGATGTAGAAGCCAAGCAGGTATCTGTCGCTCCGTATAAATCCATCTTTGAAGGCTGATAACAAGAGTTATAAAATGATGGCAGTTATTGATAAGTGATTATCAGTGGACTTAACTAGCCAATGGCAAAATAGAATCCCAAGGCACCAGTGCTTGCCACTGATTGCAGGCTTGGGAGGAGATCCAGCAGCAAAACCCGTCTTTGAGTTTCACATGCACAGAGGAGGGCCAAGGTTTTCAGCCCTGCCTGCCTCTCGGAGGTGACTGTAGGGCAAGCAGGGACTCAAAGGTGGTGGTGTCCGTCTTACCGCCATGACACTTGGTAGTTGCATTGAGTTGCTGTCATGTGCCTAGCCCTGAATGATGGAAGCTCCAGAGTCTGGAGAAGCTGCTGCGTTCAGATCTTCCTTGTTGGTTTCCCATGGGCATCTGGTTGGTCAACTCTGAGAACAGGATCCCAGGCTAGATGGGCTTTGGCCAGATCCAGCAGGCCTTCTCTGTTTGGGTGCTGTCATTATTAATTCATTTAATTTATATCCAGCCTTTCCTCCAAGCTTAACATCTATGTGTCAACATGGATGTTTCGATGTTGGTTAGAGCATGATGCTGATAACACCAAGACTGCGGGTTCAGTCCCCGTATGGGACAGCTGCAGATTCCTGCATTGCAGAAGTTTGGACCAGATGATCCTCAGGGTCCCTTCCAACTCAACAATTCTATGATTTCATTCCCACAACAACCCTGTGAGGTAGGTTAGGTCAAAAGCCAGTGATTGGTCCAAGGTCACACTTCATGGCTGCATGGCGAGTTGAACCTTGGCCTCCCAGGTCGTTGTCCAACGCTCTAACCATTACACCACACAGCTTTCTTAAACCTATGCTGCCCAGTATTCCCAGATGGTCTCCCATCCAAGTACTAGCCTCACTGACTTCATGTGAGATCAGGTGTTCAAGTGCTCCAGGGAACAACCCTAGCATGAGAAGGGGGCATTGCACATTCATCTCTTTATTCATCAGTGAACATGGTCGGGTATGAAACAGTCTGGGGGTTCAGCGGAGGAGGAGCCTGGTCACTTCCCACTGCAACTGGCTGCTTCCATTGAAGTGTGTCCACATATTCAGAAGATATAGCTTCTATACTGTGGTGCACACAAGAATGGAGGGTTCTCTCTCACCTGATTCCCCAAATTGGGAAGGTTCCAATCTATTCAGTTTGTTAGCGCTCCATAGGGTTCTCTCACCCACTGAGTTAATGCCTAATGTAAGACTTCTCCAGAGTAGGGAGGGGGGGGAATCATAGATTTGGAAAGGACCACAAGGGTCATTAAGTCCAACCCAAGCACTGCTGGAATCTTTTGCCCAACATGGAGTTCAAACTTACAACCTTGAGAGTCACAGTCTCACACTCTACTGACTGAGCTATCTGAGTCTCAAACTTGTGTCCATCCAGACATGGTTGGACTCCAGCAGCTATCAGCCAGCATAGCCAGCGGTCCACAATGATGTGAGTTGTAGTTCAGCCACATCTGGAGGGCAGCAGTTTCCTCAACCTTGCCCTAGAAGCATCCTGGGACACAGGCTGCTTTCTTGGCCACAGCAGTGCATCACACCCAGCCAGATGTTTTCAGGGAGAGAGCATGTGCAGTGAAGCAGAAGCCGCTTTTCCTGTTGCATGTCTCCATACAGATGCAGCATGCCTCTGGATATCAGAAGTGGCTAATGTTGTGGGCTCCCCACCAGCACACATCAGCCAATAACCACCCCTTTCCCAGCTGGGAAAATGTTTGGATGCATGAACCCCAAAGGACTGACCCACCCACATGCTTCTGGGACTCACCCACATTTTGCAGTGCTGTGACATTGAACTGCGGGGAAATGTATGGGTGCATGTGCAATGGGGACCTATGTCACACCGATGAACAGGGCAACTGGATTTTTCCAGGGAGCAAACCCTACCTGGAGAAATTTAAAGCCACTTCCATAAGTGCAACCGTTACCTTTCCTCTAGCCACAAGCTATCTGCACTGTCGGCTTTCTGGTCCCAGGTAGAAGGGAGGGCTGTTTTGAAAGCTACCACTTTGTTTAAAAGAGCAGGCAAATAAACAAAGGATGTTTTCCCGCATTTCTGAGTTGGCGTTAAAGCACTTCAGTGAGGATGTGAATAGGTTCCTCACAGCAATTGGGAGCAGGAAGTCCTCCAGGTAATTGTCTGGTCCTTGAGGTGATCAAAGTGTAAACAAAACAATTACATTGAGGAATCTAAACATCTTCCTTCCCTTTTCTGTTCTCCTTTCCTCGCTGCTGGAGACCCTGAAGAGAAGCAGGCTCTTGTCAGGTAATTAAAACTGGAGGGATTGTCCTTGGCTGAGGTGTCAAAGAGGAAGTCCTCGACAGAGTGTGAAAGAGCTCATTCCCACCTCCTCGGTTTAAGGGATGGAGTGCAAACAAATAAATGACTGGGACTCTTCTGTTGTCCCCAAAATCTTTTATTCACCCCATTGCCTTTAATGCCTGAGATGCCACGGCTGCAAAACTCAGGTTGTGTGTGTGCAATTGGGCAAGGAGGGGATGGAATGTGGGGTTTTTTTATGACTCTCTCTTATAGAACCATAGAGGACAAGGGTGGCACTGTGGGTTAAACCACACAGCCTAGGGCTTGCTGATCAGGACGGGGTGAGCTCCCATTGCTCGGTCCCTGCTCCTGCCAACCTAGCAGTTCAAAAGCACGTCAAAGTGCAAGTAGATAAATAGGTACCGCTCTGGCGGAAAGGTAAACAGCATTTCCGTGCGCTGCTCTGGTTCGCCAGAAGCAGCTTAGTCATGCTGGCCACATGACGCCGGCTTCCTTGGCCAGTAAAGCGAGATGAGCGCCACAACGACTGGACCTAATGGTCAGGGGTCCCTTTACCTTTTACTTATAGAATCATAGAACTGTAGAAGTCAGAAGGGACCCCGGGGTCATCTAGTCCAACCCCCCCAGCAATGCAGGAATCAGAGCTAAACCCTCCATGACAGATGGCGCTCCAACCTGTGCTTATAAAAACCTCCTCTCTTGGAAGATGTGATAAATAAAAAAGGATCAGACAAATGTGTGGAAGATAAGGCTATCCATAGGCGTCTTCACAGATCATACTTTCACACAAATGCTTGTAGATATGTAGAGAAAGCTTGCACCTGTGTAGAGTGTAATGTGTGAACAATCCCAATGGCTATGAGCCTTGATGATTATGGTCCCTGCTGGACTAGCTGGGTCATTGGCCCAATCCTGAAGGGCTCTTAGCTGCCGATCATCCAAAAACTGTCAGAATTTGATGTTTCGAAAACGGACCCCACAAGGTGGGAGGAAGCTGCGGCAGGAGGGCTAATGATGGAGTGACAATGTCAGGTGGGAAAAGGGGTTGAGTGCGTCTCCCTTTGTTGCATCTCTGCTTGAAAACTGGCCCCTCCTAATTGAATCTTTTCAAAAACAAAAACAGGAAAAGGTTTCATGGCACAAGTTTTTGTGTAGGTTGTAGTTAAAGTTTGAATTTAGATTATAACAGTGTAAACACTTTTGAGGTAATAATTAGGAAGGGAGGAAGGGAGGAAGATATGAACATCTTCAGAGGAGACCTTAAGACAGAAACCAGGGGATTTGGTTTAACAAGGAACCTTAAGCCTGATTCTGTGTAGGGAAAGGGCTTGTGTCCATGTAACACTCTTAAGAAACTGCTGCTAAGTATCCTTGTTTTGCATTTCCAAGTCTTAGTAAGCATGGTGGGGAACAAGCAAGCAGGAAGGAAGAACGCCAGAGGCAGGTGTGAGCATAAAAGCTGAGGTGAGAAGCCTTTCAGTTGGATGAAACAAATGGAAACCCAAACAGCTCCATGCAAGTCAACAAGTAGTCCTGGAACACTTGAAAAATAAAATAAAGTCATCACACAGCAAAACTGGCCCTTGATGTGAGGAGAACAATCCAAACTCATGGCTGAGGAATGCCGTTGTGGGCGCACTCAGGTTTGCACAGGTGCACAGTGGTGATGATGCCAAATGTGGGGGGGCAGGAGGGGGCGAGTACACACTCTGCCCGTCTGGCTCCGTAGAGCGTGTGCCAAACATGCAAGCAGCCCTCTTTTCTGAAGTGGTTTCTCGTCTACTCAGGGTGGCGAAGAGGCAGATTAAGACACTCCAGTAAAGGATTACTCAGGTTTTGTTTAACAATCCCAAGGACTCTTGGGCTAACCCCTTTTTCAACTCGCGCCGGAGGATGCCGGAACCATGATTCAAGACTGATGCATTGGCAGCAAACCTTCTTGCCCTCCTGCGGGGCTGCCAGGGACACTCTCAGCTCCAAACCATGTTCTGATGAGGGACATGTCCTCTGCGCATGAGGTGGGAGGCGTGGCTCGCTTGGCGGAGTGCACACTCAACTCAGCACGCATGACTGAATCACAGAATTGTAGAGTCGGAAGAGACCCCGAGGGTCGTCCAGTCTAACCCCCTGCAATGCAGGAATCTTTTGTCCAGCGTGGGGCTCAAACCCACGACCCTGAGATTAAGAGCCTCATGCTCTACCGACTGAGCTATCCCAATAGCCTGAGCCTGGTTCGCCCCATCTGCAGTGGAAAAGATGTCAAGGTGCAGGTTGCAGGCACACAATAACATCCAAAGCTACCTTCAACCAAGGAAGGCTTTTGGTCCATCTCACTTAACTCTGCCCACACTTACCGGCAGCCGCTCTGCAGGATTTTCAGACAGGATACTTATCAGCCCTTCCGGGAGATCGGTGGTGGCTGAAGGGGCAGACAGAGCAGAAGGCAGGGAGGTGGAGGCAGAACCAATGGAGTAAAATCTAGTACCTTCTGAATGCCAAGCAGATGTTCTGCTGCTGAGCTAAGGTTATTTATCATCATCATATTATTATTGTTGTTGTTTTTATTGTTTAAAAGAGATTAGAACTGAATAACAAACAAAACACAGACCCACTGGCCATCTGTCAACAATTCTGTTGCATACTGGAGGCGCCCCCACGCGGAAGGCACTTTCCCTTATTTTGTTTGGTGGGAGCAGTCAGAGGAGGACCTCTGAAGATCTCAAATGCTCTGGCAGATACAGCTGTGTGGACAAGCTCTCAAAGCAGAGAACTCAACTGACGGGGCTGCATTTTCAGCGACCTTATAAATGCTCTGATTTCAGCTTGCATTCTCCACCCTCACCCTCCAGGTTTGATCGCAGAACAGCCATTTTGGGTGAATGGAGCTGCTTTCAAATGCTTCCCGGGGTTTCATTATGATCAACTGCCTTCCCCGCTTTCCAAATCCGTAAGAAAAAAATCTCAGAATGGCCTCCCTCCAGTACTCAACAGGGCAAACCTTTTCTTTTAATGCTTTTTTACTGCTCACCCCAACACCGTCTTTGTACCCAATAAATCTGCAGACCTGGCTGAGAAACAAAAAAGAGAGTGGCCAATTCTATTAAAGGCACATCAGTAATTTGTTCCTGCCAGTCAGAAAAGACTCGTTTCTGTAGGTTGCAAATGGTTTTTGTGTGTGAATCCCAGGAAGATTTAAAACTCTATTCTTGGATACATTCAAGATCAGACAGTAGAAAAACGTGCAACTTAATAGCATTTTTCCCCAGGCTACTTTTAATACCGCATCATAGAGACATTGTCCAGGGGTGAACAGGCTTCAGGCTTACATTAGAACCTAAGAAGAACTTGCTGGATCAGGCCCATCTAGTCCAGCATCTTGTTCTCACAGTGACCAACCAGATTCCCTAATGGGATATCCACAAGCAAGACCTGAGCAGAAGAGAACTCTCCTCTACTGTGCAGTGACGTAGCATGGGGTGTGTGTGGCCCACAGGGGCGGTTACCTCGGGTGCAAAATTGTTAGGGGTGCAAAATTTCAACACCCAGTGCTGCCTCAATACAGCTGTGCACTTCTATCACTGGGCTCCATTGAAAACGGCTTCTCCATGAAACAATGGAACGACTCTTCTTATTTCTGCATTTGCGATCTCCTGGGTGATGGGGATGTCGTTAGGCAGTTGAATGTGCATGCATACTTCGTCCGTTTCCCTCCCTCTCCATGCAGCCCCGGGCATTGGCAACCCACGCTACACCACTGCTCATGTTGCTTCCACCGACTGGTGTTGGCAAGCCTTGTTGCCTCCAGCTGTGGAGGCAGAGCAGAGCCATCAAGGCTTGCAGGATCAGTCTCTTTCAGAGAACCCCAGGACTCCTGGATGATTCTCAGGGAGGGCTCTTCAAGGAGAAGACCTGTGATGAGGGTCAAGCTTTGGTGAAAGACGGCTTGCTTGCCCACTACTCAGGGTTGTCCCTGGGGTGTCCCTGGGGTGTGGGTCTGTTCATGTGATGAGAGCTCTGTGCTTGAGGGTACCGGTGCCTGACAGACAATCTGGTGAGCCCTGCTGCTTCCTGCCCTTCTGCTGAGGCTTTTCACCTCTTCCCTTCCTAGAGCAAAGCATAGTGTTATGTACTGAGTTGAATAGGATCCAAACTGCAGCAGTCTGATTGGTCCTAGAACAATAGGATCCAAATTGCAGCAGTCTGATTGGTCCTAGAACAATAGGATTCAGAATGCAGCAGTCTGATTGGTCCTAGAGCAATGCAGCAGTATGATTGGTTGGCAGGAACCACCCAATCATGCTCCAGATATAAGTGAATCCACAACCTGATTGGCTTACAGTAGAATTCCAGAATTAGCCAGTCATGTGCAGCCCATTGTGTAAATAATGTATATAAAGCAGATACTTTGAGGGGACATTCATTCATTCATTCCTCCTCACCACTATGAGCTGAATAAAGAGCATGAAATCACTTTGCGACTCTGAGTATATTTCACATAGAGAAAGGAGGTGGTGGCCCAAAAACAGCTGCAAAAGAAACAATTCAAGTGGGAAGGGGTGGGGAAGAGAGAGGAGCCTCCATCGCTGCCATCTGGATAGAGTATGTACAGCACAAGGGATGGCAGAGGCAGGGTGGGAAGATTAAGTGTGTGTGTGTTTTGAGGGTGCCGGCTGGGGCTGATAGGAGTTGCAGTCCAAAGCAGCTGGAGGGCACCAACTTGGCAAAGGCTGCGGCGCAGGACGCAAAGTGCGACCTGAAAGCGTGACCCCTGGGAAACTCTGGCTTATGACAATAGTTCCACAGTTCGTACAACGAGTGATCTGGTGAGAAATAGCGGAATAATGCCCCCCCACACTAGTAACCATAAAACAGGCACTAGGGAGAGGCTGCTTTTGCACATAACTGGAAGAATGGGACGACTCCTTCCAGTCCCCAAATATTATGATCAGTCAGGCCGGGGGAGCGTGAGTCTTTTCCCAAATGGAAATTTAATTGGGCGCATCTCCATCCTGCAGATTCTTATTTTAGGCTTTCCAAAAGCCTTTAAAAGCCACAAGGCCAGTGATAAATAAAGTCATGTGTGGCGTCTCCATCTGTTGCCAAGATGAGCTCTCCTTGTGAAAGCAATAACCAAACAGGGTGGCAGGCGGGTGGGGGGAGAAGGGTCTGACCTTTCTAACAGAGATTTGGTGCGAGGCCTGGGTGGCTTCGGAAGAAGAAATGGGGAGAGGGAAACAATCCAAAATGTCCTCTGAGCCTGTGACTGGGGGCTTACTCACCTTCTGCACTGCCACACTGCTCAACTATCCTGATTTGAACCCCAGAATTACATCCTGGCTTCTGATTGGATCCTTGAATGTCCCGGGTTTTGGTCTGGTGCTCTGAAGTGAGTCAGCTAGCTCATTCCAGGGCACTGGACCAAAAGATGCTCAATTTTTGGTCTTGCGCTCGCAGGCAAATGAGGACCAGAAAAAAACTAGCATTCTTATTTTGATCAGCAGGATGTTGTAGGATATACCCTTCTGTTTTGAGGCACGGGTCCATGCTTTAAAGCTCAATTTTTTATTTTTTATTTTTTTTGCTTTCCTGCAAAAACCCACTCTTTAAATCTGAAGTGCAACAAACAGCAGTTTGGGTTTCCCATGGATTGCCATTTGCTCCAATTCTGCTTGAAAGAGCAGGTTTTCATGGGGATAGCTCTGGAGCAAGAGACAGAGCGCTTGGACGCAGAGCTTTACAGTATGCACCATGCCTGGAAAGCGTGGAAGAAAGGTAAATTTGGATAAGCACTGAATGGGATGCTGGGGCAGCAGGCTCAGAGGTCATGGATGCTCTGTGGGAGATGCCATGGCAATGTAAGAAACTCGAGTGAAAGTCAAAGCCACAGTGGAGTCGGGCCTCAGGTGGTAGAAGAAGGAATGGCTTCTCCTCTCCAGCAATGTCCAGCCTTGGCAAGCTTTTGACGGGCGGCTAGGAGAAGCCAGCTCTGTTGGACTGCTCCCTCCATCAGCTGTCTCTTAGCAATAGCCACTCCACCAGGCTGCAGCAGAGCAAGCATTGCAGTAAAATAAACTTGTGTGAAGAAAGGGCTGTGCCATACATTAAAAGAGTCCATTGCAGGAGGGTGAACTCTGGTACCAGACAGAAACACCAGGCTCTTCCCTCGCTTATTTATCCTCATAGCGACCCTGTGACATAGATTATTTGATGAGACACAGTGACTGACCCCAGGTCACCTGATAAGTGGTCACTTTGCTTCCTAGCTGAGCAGGGATTTGAACTCAGGTCTCCCAGGTCCTTGTATGACCCTCTAACCACTACACCATACCTCTATGTCTTTGTCCACCCTCTCCATCTCTCTGCCCATATCCTGACACATCCCTGCCTGTGACCTTTGCTCAAACGGTTCGGCAATCCTTGTCAGCCGCAACTCTGCACTTTCTTTCTTCTTGCCCCCTCGTGATTAGAATTCCCTCTTCAAGGACCTGTTGCCTTAAAAATTAATTACTACAAATACAAAAATTACAGATGCAAATACATATGCAAAACCATGCAAGATTTAATCTTCTTCAACAAAGAGAAGTGCAAAATTGTAAAAGCACAGAGTTAAAGAAAAAGGGGTAATTACCATAATGCTGTCACAATGTTCCTGATAGGATCTGCAGTTCAGCATTGCCCTGCATTTTATGACACTTGCACACCATAAAAGGACTCCATGGGTGTGCACGCACCATACGCAGCACATTCAAAGCACATTCGCTTCCCCACAAAGAACCTTGGGAATTGTAGTTCACCCGCCCAGTGCTACAGTTCCCAGCGCCCTTAGCAAAGGACAGTTCCAAAGGTTATTTGGGAATGTGCTTTGGCTGAGCTTTCGAGGTATGGTCTGTGCACGCAGACCATCTCTGAACCAAAAAATGTATCTATCTCCCACCTTTATGGTTCAGGACCTCAATGTCTTCTGGAGTGGGTCTCCTGATATGAACCTACCCAGACCCTTAGGTCTTCATTTTAGGCCTTCAGCAGAGGCTTGGGGGATGATTACAAGGGAAAGGGCCCTTTCAGGGCCTTCCTCAGTGAAGTCTGCTTGGCACCTTCATTGCCATCTTTTTGGTAGCAGGTAAAAATGTACCTTTCCCTCCAAGCTTTCGGTGGATGTTGATGGTGTTATTTGCTGTTAGTTTTGCTGCTGAAGCACTCTGCTAGTTATATTGCGAAGGTTGCTTTACATGCATGTGTATTTTAACCCAGTTGCATGTACTTTTGTGTAAATGTGTTTTATTTTATGTTACAATGTGTTGTTGTTGTTGTTGTTTTTACTTATGCTGATGCTCTCAGATATGCTGCACATTGCTTGGAGACAGAGAACAAGTGACTAACAAGTTCAGCAATGAACTAACTACAGTAATATGTAGAGCACACATTTAGCAGATGGTGAGTAGCTAACCAGTACACCTACTTGAGTCTGTCGTTCGAGTGCTAATTGTTGGACGAGGGCCACATAAAAACCTCTGCTGCTCTCCCCCTCTTAGGGTCCTTAAACCAGAACTGACCAGGCAACATTTTAAGCTGAGAGATTGCAAGGAGAGATTCCCTTGATTAGATGCTGGCCAGCGAAGGGACCCACCACTGCCTGGTCCACCAGGGGGCACAACACTTGCCCTGTGCCAGGTGCCAGCAACCCATGCTACGTCCCTGCTTACATATGAAAATAAAAGGAGACCAGGTTTCTACAAATGTATCTCCCTTTGGAACACCTTTAGCTGCTCTTCTAAGACCAGTTAGTCACTTAGTTCAAAGGCAGTCTATCTTGGAGTACTGGATTCCGGGGTAAACTATCAGGGACCTCATCACTGTGAGCACCTGGAGGCATCTATTGGAGAGCTTGCTGAAAGGTTGGTCCGATTGTGGGAAGCCCTTCAGATCCTCTTCCAGATGTTGTTGATCAAGGTGGGGGTCTTGTGTTTTTCCTCCTGCCTCTGCTTGCAGCTGCTTGCCCTCCTTCCCTGGACTCAGATGTTTTGGGTTTGGCTCCCTCCCCCCAACCCGCCTCCTGCTCTTTCAAACCCCTGCTCCCCCATCTCATCTCCTGGGTTGGGGTGTTTGCAAGGCCAACTCCTGATTCTTTCCAGCTGTGCTCGGCCTAAGCGGCTGACACAGTTCCTGAAGACTCTCCCTGCCAAGAAACAGGAATGTCAGCCAAGAGTTAGCAGCGAGCGCACGGAGAAAGCCAAAACCCCTCCGCCAATTAATCCCAAATCTTCCTCTTCTTGTCAGGGGGAAGAGACTGCAGGGAGAGGTACGTGTTTGCGTTCCCAGCTAAGACCTGGTCTCTCAGGAACCAGAGGCCAGTTCGGCCAAAGCACACGGTGTGGGAACTGGGAATGGCTGAGCCCGATGCTCTTCCCAAACAGAGGGGAAAGCTACCTCAGGTCAAGGAAAGCCCTGTTTATTCTCTGGACGGACACCTGTGTTGATAGAAGGAGTCCAGGCAGGATGGGAGGGTCTCTTTCCACTGGCTGCTTTCTCTATCATCCCTTGAAAATGGCCAAGGTCTCTATCCAACGCCAAAGGGAAATGGTCTTTCCAAACCATTTGCAAGGAAGGACATCACACAGCCTCCAATTTTGTGCTCCGTCTTGAGGGCAACAAAAGCGGAGCATCGGATCATCTATGGCTCATACCCTCCTAGTGTCCTGATTTCCCATCCTGGAATTAAGGAAGGCACCCTAGCTTCTGATTTGATCCCGGAATGT
The DNA here is from genome assembly GCF_964270895.1 of Podarcis filfolensis. Classification (NCBI taxonomy): domain Eukaryota; kingdom Metazoa; phylum Chordata; class Lepidosauria; order Squamata; family Lacertidae; genus Podarcis; species Podarcis filfolensis. The sequence continues at coordinate 7,862,250 of NC_139608.1, forward strand.
CCCTGTTTCCCCCACCAGTGCTGCTGCCACCAAGCTCAGGGAGGAGAATGAGCTGACATTTGTCCTGAGTGGCTGTAGTGTTGCAGGAGGATCCCATTGCCACTGCCAACCTTCTCCCTTGGGCAGCTCATAGCAGCTGCTGTAGAGCAGAGGAAGAGGAGGAGGAGGAGGAGGAGGAGGAGGAGGAGGAGAGGCTGCTGCCACAGAGGCCCAGCCCTGTGTGATGTGCCATCTCTGTGATGCACGCAAAGAGCGGGACCACCCTGGGCAAGAAGAAAGGGGGAAGGGAGGGGAACGCAAGGAGTTATTATTATTATTAGTAGTAGTAGTATTTTAAACTGCTTTGTGTGTCTGCATCTAATCTGTCCCTTTTCTAAAATTTATTTATTGGCATATATTTTCATTTCATTCAGCTAATTCTCCCCTGGCCTCCTCGCTGGCCCAAGTAGGACCAATTCAGCCAGCTAGCCCTGGGCATTATCTAATTGATTTTTGACTTTTATTGTTATTCATGTTTTTATACTGTATTTTCTGCTGCTTTTATAATTAAGTGTTTTAAATTTGTTGTTAGCCTCCCTGAGCCCGGTTTTTGAACCGGGAAGGGCCGGGCATAAATAAAAAAATATTATTTATTACTTATTATTATTATTATTATTATTATTATTATTTTAAAAAAAATCTACCAAAGCAGGATTAAGGGTTTTTCTCAGGAGGGTGGAGGCTACATCCCATTGGTGTAGTAGTGGGGCTACTTGCCCTTCTTCTGATAGGTAATAAGAGATAATAGTAGGTAATGCTCTGCGGGGGGGGGGGTGAAACATTAAATGGAGGGTCAAGGAGGGTCAATTGGGGGGGGATGAGAAATGCCCCTATTTTCATCTGAGGAATGTTGGAGGGTATGACAGCAAAGGTGTTCGCTGGGTACAGATCCTTGGGTAGCCCAAATAGCCGCATGTGTACAGAAGAAGGAGGTGTCATCAGGGGTAAAAGAACTCCAAAGTTTGCAGATGTACAAAAATGAAAAGAAACTATGAAAACACACACACCCAGCAGCTGAATGGGAATGGAAAATGAAGCAATGGAATGGAGTATCTGGGAAGAAGACAGGGCTAATAAAGCAGATTGATGTGCGGACATCCCAGTATAAACCCGCAAGACAATGCACTATTATTGCATCAATGACACCTTGCAGAACAGCCCTGTAAACAAGCACCATTCTAGAGGGGCCCAGAGGCATCTGGGTGGCCATTAAAGGGTTTGTCCAAACTGCTTGTTCATCTGTGCTCTGTGGCTTTCGTGCGCGGCACCGACTCATCTCAGCGCGCATGGAATCGGCCCGAGCCGAACTGCCGGCGATGGGACTGTTAACAGCTGCGCTGGTCTTTCTGCTTGCTAATCACTTGGCGCAGCCTTTTTGGGATGCAACGCGCTTGAGAACCTTATCTCTGGCATGGAGCCTGAGCCAGCCAGCCGTGCGAAGGTGGTTTGGGGAGGAAGGACCAGCTGAACCGGTTGCCAGTGACCCAGTTCCAGGCTGTCTGCTCCCACAGCAGCAGAAGTCAGGGCGCAGGAGATCTGGGGCTGAGCCAAATTGCCAGCAGGTGGGTTGGGTGGCTAAAGCTCACTTATTCTGAGCCGTGGCGCAGAAGGTCTCATTATGGATGAAAGCAAGCCAGGTGGAGTGACCCACGAGATGCCTTGGGGGCCAGCGTTGGCCTCAGGCAGTTCCCATGCTCCTCATGGCAGAGGGTGGAAAAGTATGTCAGTGGAGAGCTGCTCTCTGGAAGAAGACAACAACCCGAGCGGCAAAACAAACAAACAACCCCTCGCTGGATTAGAGAAAACAGCACCCAAGTAGCTTAGAGGCCTTGAGGAACATGTTCAAACAGCCCCAGCTGTTGCCGCTGCCCTTGCCAGCTCCTGGAGGCCCATTTAACCATGTGGTGTCCAAATGATGAGAGGCAGAAGTCTGATCTTTGGAGGCACGTTGGATATTGTAGATGTGATTCCCAGCAACTGGGAGCACAGCCGTCATGGCCACTGGCCATTGATGGTCCTCTTTGCCATTCAAGTTGGTGGCCATCACTGCCTCATGTGGGAGTGAGTTCCATAGTCTAACTGTGTGCTTCATGAAGAAGTCCTTCCTTTTGATTATCCTGAATCTTCCAACATTGGGTGTCCCCATGTTCTGGTTTTATGAGAGAGACTTTCTTCAGGACAGATAAAAAGACAGGATGCTAGACTAGATGGGCCACTGGCCAGATCCAGCAGACAATTCTGATTTTCCTATTTTATTGTGCCTGCGGGATAGCACAGTCGGTAGAGCAAGAGGCTCTTAATCTCAAGGTCGTGGGTTTGAGACCCACCTTGGGCAAAAAGCTACAGTGGTACCTCGGGTTAAGAACTTAATTTGTTCTGGAGGCCTGTTCTTAACCTGAAACTGTTCTTAACCCGAGGTACTATTTCTGGGTTAGTGGAGTCTGTAACCTGAAGTGTCTGTAACCTGAAGCATCTGTAACCTGAGGTACCACTGTACCTGGATTGCAGGTAGGGGCTGGACTAGATGACTCTTGTGGTCCCTTCCAACTATGATTCTACTCTCCACACTGTGCCCTCTTTGATAGACTGGTTGACTTATCTGCATTCAATCCCTGGGCTATTTTAAGCGGAACAAGTTCCCAGTCCTCATAGATGGGGGGTAGTCACTGGCAAAGGGGGCAGTTTCTGTGTTTTAAAAGCTGTAAGCTACAGCTGAAACGAATGTGCGGCCAGGTTTTGGACAGGGCAGCGTGAAGCAGAAGAAGAGGGAATCGCTCCATGACAAATCCTCCTACGTCAAACCTACAGGCACAAACGTATACTACAAATCTAGAGGGTTCCAGTTCAAATGTTGAGGTGAGGGAGTAGCATTCACAACGGCAGATGTTTCTTCAATGTGTAAACGAATGACAATAATTCAGGGTGACTGTCAAGCCGCTAATTACTGAATGTCAGCATGTTAAGACATCCTTGCAAGCCTGCCAACTCTGCTGCTGACAGTTGTTCTCCTACTGCGCCACAAGGCAGGGGGAATGGAAAAACGGGAGCCTGCCTGCTCTGCCGCTGAAAGCTGAGGTCTTATGGAAGCCGCAGGGATGAGAAATATGCAGAATTGTAGAGAGGGGGGGACCCCAGGGGTCATCTAGTCCCTCCCCCTGCAGGGCAGGAATCTCAATGTTTACTATCTCAGATTCAATCCCTGGCATCTCCAGGCTAGGGCTGGGAGAAAAAACTTTCTCAAACTCTGGAGAGTCACTGCTAGTAACTGAAGAGAACATGGGGTTAGACAGACCAATGGTCTGACTCAGGAGCAGGCAGATTCCTGTGTTAAGAACATAAGAAGAGCCAGTGCTGGTTTTGACCTATAAAACATTTTTTTAAAAAAAATATTTTTATTGGGCAAATTTAACAAATCAAATTATAAATCAATATAACCAATTACCGTATTTTTTGCACCATAACACTCACTTTTTTCCTCCTAAAAAGTAAGGGGAAATGTCTGTGCGTGTTATGGAGGGAATGCCTACGGGTGGCATGCCTACGGATTTTCCTCCTCTAAAAACTATGTGCGTGTTATGGTCGGGTGCGTGTTATAGAGCGAAAAATACGGTACATCACCCCCCTTCCCTCCCTCTCCCACCCTCCAAAGACTTACCTCAGCTCCCCTCTCTGATTTGTTTATACATATTATTCTCTGCATGTTGTAAAGTTGTACATATCACTGCCTTATCTGTCATATGTTTTACCAATAAATTTGTGGGTGTTTATTCAAAACCTGCTAAGGAGTCCAAATCCTTTTCTTGTCTTTTTAAATAGTTTCTAAATAATTCCTGAAATATACTCAGAGTCGCAGAGTGATTTCATGCTCTTTATTCAGCTCATAGTGGTGAGGAGGAATGAATGAATGTCCCCTCAAAGTATCTGCTTTATATACATTATTTACACAATGGGCTGCACATGATTGGCTAATTCCGGAATTCTACTGTAAGCCAATCAGGTTGTGGATTCACTTTTATCTGGAGCATGATTGGGTGGTTCCTGCCAACCAATCATACTGCTGCATTGTTTTTGGACCAATCAGACTGCTGCATTCTGAATCCTATTGTTCTAGGACCAATCAGACTGCTGCAGTTTGGATCCTATTCAACTGAGTACATAACAATTCCCATTCTTCCTTAAAGTCACGGTTGTCCTTCTCACTCACGCAATTTCTGTGTTAACTTTGCCAACTCCACATAACTCAGGTTTTGACCTATAAAACCTTAAATATTTCAGGACCGCAATACCTTAAGGACCACCTCGGACTTTACCCAGAGAGCCCTTCTTCGTGTGCCTCCTCTGTGAGAGGTCCAGAGTGCAGAAACATGTGGCATGCTCTCCCCAGGGAGGTTTGCTTGGCACCATCATTACATACCTTTAGGCGCCAGGCAAAAACATTTCTCTATAACTAGGCCTTTGGCGTTTAAGTATCTGTGGCCTTTTAGAGGTCCAACTTTCTGTCTCCTGGCCTGCGCATAGTTCCCATAACTGTTTTTGAAAGACTCTGTGCTGCGAGGAGGGACAGGGGCTATCAATGTCTTTGGAGCCCCACCTTTTGAGATTCTCTCTTTCTGTTTCCAGCAGCTCCCGAGAGCTTTGCAGAAACTCAAACAATCCCATCCTTTGTTTTCCCCTCCTTAAGCCCTAAACAGGAGATTAAGGGGGAAACCAGCAGCACTAATAACTCCTTTGCTGGGGGGTGAAGAAAAGGGGAGAGCAAGCAGAGAAAGTGAGTGAACATGGATCCCTTGGAGACGGGGGCCTAGAGGGAAACAAACACATCCCAATCTCTTCTCTCACATCACCTCTCTGTCTCCTCTTCTCCAGGTTAAACGTACCCAACTCCCTTAACCGTTTCTCGGTAGGCTTGCGTTTCCAAACACAGTTCTGTGCTGCACACACACACATAACTTCTGTTGAATCCAGGCTACTGTTGTCAGTTCCGGTGCTTAGCTATGGAGCAAAATAATACAGAAACAAGTGCCTCTGATCACGTGAAAAGGATCTAGGGGTCTTAGTAGACCACAAGCTTAACATGAGTCAACAGTGTGAGGCGCAGCAAAAAAGAGTCAACGCTGTTCTAGGCTGCATCAACAGAAGTCTAGTGTCCAGGTCAAGGGAAGTCATGGTACCACTCTATTCTGCCTTGGTCGGACCACACCTGGAATACTGTGTCCAATTCTGGGCACCAAGATTTAAAGAAGGATATTGACGAGCTCGAAAATGCGCAGAGGAGGGCAACCAAGATGATCAAGGGTCAGGAAACCAAGCCTTATGAGGAATGGTTGAAGGAGCTGGGTATATTTAGCCTGGAAAAGAGGAGGCTGAGAGGAAGTATGATGACCATCTTCAATATCTGACCATCTTCAAATATTTCAAGGGCTGTCATGTGGAAGAGGGAGCAAGATTGTTTTCTCCTGCTCTGGAGGGTAGGACTCAAGAAAGGAGATTCATTGGGAAGAACTTTGTGACAGTCAGAGATGTTTGATAGTAGAAAGGACTGCAGGGGGTTAGACTAGATGACCCTCAGGGTCCCTTCCATCTCTATAATTCTACGATTCTATGTTTCCTTAGCCACCAAGCACCCATGCTCCAATCAGCCAACTGCCAGGACAACTGACATTTTGACACGTCAGAGGCACGAACCTCCAGGATGCAGTTCACCTCACCCCAAGTTTCCCTGGAGAAATCTTTCCCCTGTACATCTATCAGATTCAAGTCCTCTCCCACCCCTCTGTTTCAATAAACACACACTTGCTCCAGAGCTCCGCAAATTTCTTAAATAATTTAATTGAAAAAAGCATTTCTTTAAAAAATATTTCTACAAATGCAACTGCACCTTTTCTTTTGTCCCCCCCCTTCTTCAACATTAAATACATCTCAATATATATACTTAGATATATATATATATGTATATGTACCTATATATAAAAGTTGCAGATACAGTACACGAGAATCAGCAAGGGTGCGACACCTCTGCACAGACAACTTCCAATAGTCACTGAAGCCAAACTCGGTGCAAGCCAAGCTATTGCAGGTGGTGGGGGCAGTGAGGTGGGCAGAACCATCTTGGGAGGGGGAGAGGGGAGGAGGGGAGGGCAGTGAGCAGGTGGCCTGCAAAAAGCGTGTGAGAGCCCTCATAATGCAACAGGAGCAGGGCACGAGTAGACGGCACAGGCCAGCTCACCTGCTGACCTCCATCCCTGTCCACTGCACCTTGGAGGGCTGCAGGTGAGCCTCTGATAGTATCAGTCAGGGATCCACGGGTACTACAAGTATCCTGGTTGGATGCCTATCCTGAGAAGTAACAGGAAGTGGAAATAGGTGCTGGTGAGACAAATGGAAGGATCAGGTGTTCACAAGGCACACCCCTTGCCCGCTGTAATAAAAACCTGATTTTAGCACCAATCTGCAAAATGGATAGCGACCTTGTGCTGCATTGCCTCTATGTTTTTTTTTGCTATTAAGAAATAATGTACACAAGAGCGAAAGGAAAAATTTGGCCTTGGAGAATTACCAAAGATGGAAACGAGGCACGATAAAATGATAGTGGCAAAACGTTGCGGGAGGTGCATGGAGCTGCTGGAAAGTTGTGACTCCCGGCCGCTAAGTATTAAAGTAGCTCCTTTTGCTCCCATCCCTCCCCCCAAGTTTCCGAGACTCTTAGCAAAAAATTAAAAATGAAGCCCTTGCATGTCTCTGCAGTCCAGGAGGGTCTGACACTTGCTTTCCTTTTCTTTTTAAAGCAAAGCAACCAAACCACTTTCCGTGACTCACAGCGTTGTTGCTTGATTGTCACAATGTGGAGTTTCCCCATCTTTTCCTCCTGTGTCTCAGGTTACCAAAAACGAAAGCCAGGCTGCCCCCAGAGAGCCATGCCACATAGATTCCTGCCTTGGATGTTCTCAGAAGCCCTTAGAGAGAGAACTACTTAAGGGAGAACCAGCACAAGAGTAGCTGCCTGGGAAGAGGCGTCTGAAAGACAGACAAGAGGAGATGGAGGAGGGAAAGCCGGCAGGCAACTTGGGATGCCTCAGAGGCAGCGGAAGAAGGGACACCAGAACATATATACTGAGTCACGACTGGTCCATCAAACTCAGTATTGTCAACACTGGCTGGCAGCAGCTTTCTCCAGGGTTTCAGGAAGGGGTTCTCTCCCAGTCCAATCCAGAGGTGTTGCCAGGACTTGAACCCTGGACATTCTGCATGCAAGGCAGCTGCTCTAGCTTTGAGCTGCAGTGGCGTAGCGTGGGGGGTGCAGGGGGGGCCGGCCGCACCGGGCGCAACATCTGGGGTTAGGGCAAATCCACGGGTTAGGGGGCGCAAATCCATGGGTTAGGGGGCGCAAATCCATGGGTTAGGGGGCGCAAATTACTTGCCTTGCCCCGGGTGCTGACAACCCACGCTACGCCACTGTTGAGCTACGGCCCTTTCCCAAGGCCAAAGGGGAAACTCAGTTTACCCTGCCATGTAGCAGTTGCCAGAGACAGGATGAGGCTACTTCCGAGGTTTATTATCACTTTTATATATTATTTATACCCCACCTTTTCCCCAACAGGGACTCAAGGCGGCTTACAGATAAAATAAGAACAGCTAAGCAGATTTGGGACTGAAGATCTGGGATCAGTCAACGTGGAAGGAAACACCAGCAGGCTCACGCAAGCAGCCCTTTGACTCAGGAGCAATTGATGGGCAAGCTTAGACAGCAGTGCTTCCTCAAGGGAGGAAATGAGGTTATTGGCACTCTGTCTCACCCTGACACCAAACCAAGGCTGTGCTCCAGCACTGGAGCGGGAAACCCATTTTTGTCAGGGTGGGGTGGGTGGCCTACAGCAGAATCAGAACAGGCAGGAACTGTCCCCCTTGCTCCTTCATTTTCTGCCAGCTTCTCTCTCTCTGCCACCCGCTTCTCTGCCTTCCTTGCTGCTCGCATGAAATTAGACTGAGGGCTGACCATCCCTGCTCCAGGAGCTGAGGCACACCACAAACTGAGATGCCCAGCGGCTCGGCAAAGCACCAAATAAAGGCACCATGTGGAGGAAAGAGGTGGGGACAGGAAGCCCAGAAGAACCTGCAGAAGTTCAGATGTTTAATATCCATGGGGAAAACTCCCACTTAGCCAGGACCTTTAAAGCCCTATGATTGAAATCAGCTTAGCACATGGATGGAGACCCTGTTGTCCTCCAGACTTAACCAAATGACAACCCCCAGCATCCCTGACCATTGGCTCTTCTGGCTGGCGTGGATGGGAACCAGAGTCCAACAACATCTTAAGGACTACAAGTTCCCCATCCCTGGCCTAGAACTTGCTGAACTCCCACTCTGGGGCCTGCAAGTTATATTTGGTTTATGCAACCAGAATATCCCTGGAGAACTGCCCAAGCGAAGCCCTCCCCTTCCTGCGTTGAGACAAAGCCACGTTCTCAGGGGGCTTCAGTGTTTCCCCATCACACTCTCTTCTTCTCTGCCCTTTCTCAAACTTTCCTTTGCAAGCACAAGGACTAGGGGGTATTATTCCTGAGCTGTGGTTTGTTCAAGGGATACGCGAAGGAATATGATGCATGCAAGCTTCTGTATTAATGGAAGATGCTGTCGATGGGTCTTTGCAAGATGGGCAGGCATGAGGGAGAACGGAAGGGGTAAAATGTGTGTCGCACGCTTGCCTCTTCTATCTCAGGTAGAGCTGAAAGTTGTCTGCTTCCGGTAGTCAAGTTTGCAAATTCCTGACCTCAGAAACGGGGGTGGAGGGCTGGCTCAGGAAGTGTTGATGCCTGAGGTGGAATGGTGGAATTGCTGGTGCACAAAAATCTGTTTGTTGTGACAGAGTTCAAGCCAAAGGTTCAGGTTGCAATCCCCATACATCATCTTAACACACAAGAAACCAGCATTATAACCTAAAATCGGCACACTTTATGGAACAGAGAGTGAAGGCACAGCTACAAGACCATTTCAAGAACTTTGTGCTTCAGTGTTAAGATAGGCTCCCCACCTTTTTCATGCAAGCAGAAGACAGGGTCCCATATTCTGGGAAGAGGAAATCATTAGTTGTTTAAAAAGATCATATTCTACACCCAGGTAACCCACATTCCTACACGGTTCTGTGACCTGATGCACACATTTGCTTTTATTCTATAGCACAGATAATGCTTCTCCTAATCATTCGTAGACAAGGCCTGCCCTAAAAAAATTGAAGAGTAGAAGCCCTTGCCCGACTTCTGAAGTTTTTGAATGGCACAAACCTTCTGCTAGCAAGTCCACCTCCACAGCCTTGAGGATTAGAAACTAAACAACAACAAATGCAAAACAAAACAAACAGAAATCCAGGCTGATGAATTCAACACGATTCCAAATTACAATGTTTGTGCAAAAGCAGAAAATAAGAGTCTGGTCTATAGCTCCCTCTCCTTCTCTCTCCCTGGGAGCAAGAGAAAGAAGGTATCTTTAATAAAGAAAACATGTTCACTAAACCATACAATGAAAAACAGGTATGCAAGTTGTATGCGAGTTTCACTCTTCTTGGTAACTATGTATGCCTGCATGCCAAGAGTGTAGACCTCCAGATGTTGTTGGACTCCAACTCCCATCAGCCCATCCTGCATAGCACATGGTCAGGGATAATGGGAGTTGTAGTCCAACACCAATTGGAGGACCACAGGCTTCTCCATCCCGGTTGTATGTGGAGGTCTTAGTTTCATTTTAAGGTCCCTGCCCTATATAGCAAACTATACTGTTAAGAATAGGGTAGAGAACATCTTTGCGATTCTTGAACCTTTCCTTGAAGGGGGACTCATTGTTGTGGCAGCAGGTCTTTGTCCAGTGGGCCATTTTGCAAGACTGATGGGACTGATGGGGAAACCATGTCACAGACCTAGGCAATGGCAGGACTTGCCGGGCAGTTGCCACTGGCTTCTCCACACCTCTCCTTGTCGTGCTTGCCACCCGTGACCCTTCTGAATATGGCTGCATTTACACACGAAGAATCCTATGTGCGTATGCCAAAAGGGAACAACCGCTTCTCAGATAAGCTCTGAGAACCGATCACACATTTCTGAACTATGTACATAGGACTAACTTCCTGCATGTAAGACATAATGTACAGTAATTTGGACAGGCTGTTCCCACACAGAGGCATGAAGAAGCATGATAGACCAGATTGGCATTGTCTACGCTGACCCTTGAAGGCAGAGGCCGATGTCTTGCGGTTGCCTAGCAACAGCAAAGTGCTTCCTTCTAGGCCTTATGACTCACCAAGCTGAACAGGGCCTACCTACTATATATAGTTGCCAGGAATTTGATAACTCTTGCCTTCCATCTTTTTGCCTTATCGAGGGTCTAGTAGGTTGGTTGCAATATATGGCTGCTCAGCATTTAGTTGGGGGGGGGTGTCTCAAACTAATAGGGGCCTGCTTCCTTTTGTCCCTAGCAAAGTAAGAGGCTGGACCTGAGGTGGAGACAAAGGAGTCCACGTGGCAAGGTGGCAAAGATATTGTAGGAGAAAACCAAGACAAGCTTTTCCCAAACAAACCTCAAGGAAGTTTTGCCTCCATGTTGGATTTAAGGAAATGAGGAACCAGGCCCAAAGTGGAAGAAATTGTGGGCAAGGAAGACCTGTTGTAGCCCTGAGCTCCCCAAGGATGGGCCATGATGTTCCTCAAGCTATCTTCAAGCCACTTAATCCTTCTTCAGGCGAGTTTCTCAAACTTAAGTCTCCAGCTGCTTTTGGACTACACCTCCCATCATCCCTAGCTAGCAGGACCAGTGGCCAGGGATGAGAGTCCAAAAACAGCTGGAGATCCGTTTGGGAAAGCCTGTTCTTCAGGGAGGCCGTACCCAGAAAGGAGGTTGTAAAGGGTGGGGGGAAGATATTGTTTCAAAGCTGGGCTGGGTCCCGGAAAACTGTGTGGTGATGGAAGGAATCCTAGAGACTCCAGCGAGGAGACAAGATTATGAGCAGGCTTAATTGGCTAATTAGTGGAAAATTAAAAACAGGGCTGCATCTGGAAACCACACAAAGCATACTCAAGCTCCACTGAAGCATGTTTAGGTCGGCAAGTATGTGCACTCGTGGTGCCAGAGGCACCTCAACTTTCATTTTTCAAAAGGGCCACTAGTCCTCCTGGCTGCAGAAAAGCGTTTGCAAATGGGCATCGTCTGCTGATGAAGGCTCAGATGGCAGCAAGAAGCCTTTCAGAGACCAGGAGATGGCACTTTGATGATCTTTAGCTGGACCCCATGAATCTTCCTCCTAATCACCTAAGTGCTTCTGCTATCCCTGCAGGACTCTGCATCATTATATCAGAGCACAGCAAAGGGTATTTGCATACGAAGAAGGGCGGGGAGATGCAAACCTGTAACTTCTGCCTTCTGATTTTGGTGGGGACATGGCCAGCTTTAAAGTGGAGGTTGCCTTCCTTCCCCACAGGGGGAAAAAATGGGTGGGGAGGGCTTGAGTGGAAAGTCCAGCAGCCCCTACAGGACCGTCTCTTTCTGCCGAATGGGTAGTCTAAGACAGGTTGAGCAGAATGAACCAAAACACAGCCAAGCAATGTGAACTAAACGCAGATTATTAGGGTAATGTTAGGGTTGCCATACGTCTGGAATTTCCCGGATACAGCCTGAAAACTGCAGTCGGAAGCAGTTTCTGGCTGAAAATCACTAAAATATCCAGGAAAATCTGGATGTATGGCAAGCCGTGTTGGCAGTGCTGTTTTGGGTGGTTTTCCTTAAAAAATAGCTCAATAACTTCTGGGTGGGGTTTTTTTTTTGGCAACCCTAGGTAATGTGTGTGGTAAAAATGCATCTTGGTGGATATAGCAGACAAAAATACATATTAGGGAAAGATGGTTGGCAAAAATGTGCCTGTTAAGGCAACATTGCATGGGGGGGGGGGGAATGTGCTTATTGGGAGAAATTTGCACTGAAATCCTGCTAATGAATTCTCATGAGGATTTTCGTTTTTAAGAGAATGCAAAACCAATGCAAACCAATGAAGAAATGTGGAGATCTGCGAAACTGAAATGACCATCCCTGCTGCAGAGGCTGTGGATTGTTCTGGATGTGCTCTAGCTGTAAACTTCAGCCCTCTCTCACTGACACGCTCAAGTAGCGAGCTCCCTAGTCACACTGGCTGCCTTTTCCAGGAAAGAGAATAGCCACTCAGAGAACAGCTCTGGGCGACTGATGAGCCTGCTCTCTTTCCAGAAGGCCTGACGAAAAGGTTTTATTGTCTGCTCTGAGTTACTTGGGAGACAAACCAAAGGTTCCATCCTTCTTCCGAGTTACTTGTTGCGGGGGGGGGGGGAGGAAGGGGGAGGCAGAGCAAATTTCCTTGCTATAAATTTGCAATTGTGCCTGTTTCCCAAGGAAAAGAGAGCGGGAATTAAGCTGCCTCGTCCAAAGCAAAATGCTGCAGTAATGGCCAAATTTGGCCCTCCAGCAGTTTTGGGACTACAGTTCCCATCATCCTTGATCACTGGTCCTGTTAGCTAGGGATGATGGGAGTTGTAGTCCCAAAACAGTTGGAGGGCCAAGTTTGGCCATCACTGGGTTACAGCTTTGGAGAGAGAGTGGAGTGGGGGGAAAGGAATTAGACTCATCACCTTTGCAAAACAAACAAGCTCTGGAAGCACACTTTGGGTGAGCTCTGGTGAATCTCTGCTTCCTACAGGATTAGCTGGGCAAACCGAAAGGAGTCGCTCTCTTCATAGAATCATGTATTTGGAAGGGATTCTGGAGGACATCTGGTCAGTGACGGAGCTTCACGCTCCAGCACTGGGGGGCGGAGAGCAGGCAGGGGCATGGCGCGCCACCCGCAGGGGCATGGCGCCCAGCGCGGCCAGTGGGGCAGCCATGATGGCACCCTGGGGATTGCGCTGCTGGCGGCGGTGTGCTCCCCCCGCACTCCTCTTCCTTCACCAGTGTATCTAGTCCAATGCCCTGCAATGAAGGTACGGGAGAAGAAGGAAAAGCCATTGGCAAGCCACCTGCCACTGGTCTCCTCTCAAGGCTATGTTTTGGTGGGAGAATGTTCAGAAACTGCAAGAGTGAAGTGTGTGCCTCTGTGTATGGGTGTGAGTGCGCATTTACCTGACAATGCATCTATGGGATGGCCTCCTCCAACTCACAGGGGTATGGGAATTGGGAGCATGGGCTTGTATCTGAAGGGCAGCCTCCCTCGCTCCTCAACTGTCGGGCCCCCTTCTCCACAGAAAGCCATGGGGGGAATTGCAAAGGGACCCCCCCCATCAGTTTTTTTCCCCAAGCCAAGAAGGATGTTGCTGCACTGGAGGCCTCTGATGGAGGCGGGATATTAGATTCTGCTAAGCTGTGCTGTCAACCATCAGGCTCAAGGTCCTTGCTGTATCTTAAGGTTTTCATAGAATCATAGAGTTGGAAGAGACCACAAGGGCCATCGAGTCCAACCCCCTTTGCAGCTAAGAGCCAGGAAATGAAGCAGTGAAGAAGGATTTGGGGCAGGGATTGGGGGGAGGGGGACACACACCCTATGAGAACTCATGAGGATGCTGCACTATGACTCCCATCATCCACTGGTGGGGCCAACTGTGGGATTCCAAAAACACGTGGGGGGCCACTCCAACAAGTTCAGGTCTGTTTTTAGCTTTCAGTTTCTACCCAAGTTTGTCCTTGTACAAGGACTAAAAAAAGGAGAATGGGGCAGTGACAAGAGAGATTTGGGCCTCGCCTTGCAGGCACAACTTTCCCATTCCTACCCAGAGCGCCCTCCTCTGTGTTTGCTCCTTGCAGTCCAGAGCAGATGAGGTTCATCCCTTTCCCCTGCCCACCCTCTGCCCTCGCTTCCTCCAGGTCCAAAACCAGGGACCACTGTGGCTGGGCAAAGCTGCGCAGGAAGAAGAGAGGCATTGTGGGTAAGGGAGACAGTGGTTAGCTGGACACAGACGCACAAAGCAACTCTGTGATACCAGCAGGGCGGGAGGAGGTGGGGCCGCACTCTGCAGTTGCCTCTGCCACCCCACTTGCAAGGTCCTCCCAATGTCTCGTTGCTTGTAGCCTGCGGCTGGAAGGAAAGCGTTGCCTGCTTCCTTCTGGAGGCAAAGGGAGGAAGAAAAACTCTGTAATAGAGGAAGGTAGGAAGGGCATGTGCCTGGCATTTTGTGTGTGTTGCGGGTTCTGTACAGTGGAGAAAGGGAGAGGGGAGACAGGGAGGGATCGATCGAAGGAAACTCAAGTAAAATTGTTATTGCCTTTATTCGGCCCATGCCTTCTTGCACGGTCCAGACGGCCAGTACACGCACTCGTACACATGCAAGCTCGCCACCTCCGCGAGGGAGCCTCCTGCCCCCTCGGCTCAGGGCTGCAGAGGCTTTCGGAAGAAAGCAAAACAAAACGGGGGGCGATGGGTGGGTGGGAAATAGAGGGAAGTGTTCCAGTCTTTTTGGCAGCGATCATAGCGTGTGTCAAGAAAAGGATCCGCAGAGATGGGCGTGCGGCTGACAGGGCCTGCTCCTTCCTGCATAAAACATGAGGTGGGGAGGAAGTCGTGGCGGGGGGTGTGGAGTGGGGGGGGTCTGAGATTGCAAGGCTCCTCTGCTCCGCTTAGCCTCCCCTTTCTCTCGAATCCTGCTGCCTTTCAACGTCCGCCTGTCCGTGTGATCTCTGTGCAAACTCGCGCTGACGGGTCTCTGGAAACACCCAAGGCTGCGATTGCAAGACGCGGAGCCGGGTCGCCCAACTCCTTTGCGTAGAAAACTCGCCGGCGCCGCCACCGGCTTTGTAGTTCCAGCGTTCAGGGTCCCAAATGGACCGGCTGCCATCTCTCCCTGCAGACGCCCCCTGCCGGCCCCGGAGAGCAGAGCTGGCCCTGGCGCAATCGTCTCTGGGCGTGCGGGGAAAACGCCCGGCTGGATGCCCCTTTCCTGGGGAGGAGAGCGGCTCTGGCAGGTGCCTTTTCCATTTGTTTGTTGGCTGGGGATTCCTTTTCCTCTTGGGCAGCGTGGAGTCGGAGGAATCTTCCGCAGCGAGGGCTGAGATGCCCAAAGGACAACGATGGCACCATTGGAGGGCAGTGGGGGAGAGCCTCAGTGAGAGGGGAGAGCTGGCGCCTCCATCCCCGCCCCATCCATAATGCGCCTTCAATATGAAGACTCCGCGTTGCTGGCACGCCATTGCGAGCACGCAACAGCGAAATAAAAAAAGGGGGAAAGGGGGGAAAGAAGAAAAGGCAGGGTTTCCTTCAGGCCTCTCCCCCCGCGTGCCGTTAATCTAGCTAGGACCACCCTAGTCCGTCCCGCCAGAGGTCTGTTGACAAGCCAATAGGCTCCACGCAAAAAGATGGGGGTGGAGGGTTGTGGGGTGGAGAGAGAACGACACCTCTTCCCGCCCCACACTCAGGAAGCTGGGCAGCACCACAAACTAGAATCCCAGGGAGGTTCCCCCGTCGGGTCCATTCCAAGCCAGAGTCCTCAGCCGTCAAACCTGAACTGGCAACGTCTGGTTCATTTGTAACCTCATGTCCTGTATGCTGCTCAGAATCTTCTTCTGGTGTCCTGCCAGCGTCACTCCTATCCTGAGCAAGTCCCTGGAAAGACACAGGGAGCAAAGGAGTTAGCAAGGCACAGAAAGGGGAACTCAGCTTTTGGGGGGGTGTGTCAGTAAGCGCAGGAAAGGGAGTAAGTGCAGCTGACCCATGGAACTCCCTGCCACCAGATGCATCAATGGGAGGGCTGGTGGAGAGCAGTGTGTTTTTGCTCAGAGGCGTGAGTTGCGTTCAGATCTCTCCCTGGCCATGAACTCACTAGGTGCCCTCCAAAATGATGCAACATGGAGGGTAATAATAATGACCTATATTAAAACACTGTGGTCAGAATCACTAACACACAAGGTGATCAGTGTTCTCAAATGCAATACAATTTTTAAGGCAGAAGTTCCACTCTGCAATCGTAAATCTTTGTCCTGATGGATCCACTGCGCTGGATGGAAACGACTCTATTTTTAGTGGTGTGAACTGACTTCCATTTTATGAATTGACTTTTTCAGCAACAGTCCTGCCCATCCCCTTCAGATGACCTTCCTCCTCTCCACTTGACACTTGGGGAGTACTGTGGTTAGTGTCCCTGGACCTTAAGAATACAGAGTCCATGTTTAAGCAGCCAGCTGGGGATTTTTTATTTATTTTTTTGCTGGGTGGGGAGGTTCTGTGAACAGTCCACACACAGAGGACACCTCCCTGCCCCGGACAGGACCATTCTTGAGCAGCGGTGCCATCAAAGAAGGTCTCTGGGGCAGGCGTCCAGAGGCCCCCATCTAGCAGAACAGAAAGGAGAGCCCTCGATGCAGCGGGGCTGGCTTGGCACATTCCGGAGAGAGTGACTCAATGTACATGGCCCTCTGCAGAACCCACCCCCACCCCTGCAATAAGACATTTAAATCCAGAGCACCACTGTTCTCAAGCGAAGGCACGGAGGGATTCTGAGTCCCTGGCCTAACAAAGGGCCAATTCAAAGTCTTTCTTTGCTTTTTTTTGGCAGTGCTGAAGTCAGTACAAGAGGATTGACTTGATGGAATGCATGTCCCATGAAGGTCTCAGCAAATACTCAAGTGCCGGCTCGCCACATTTGGCAGCAGCAAGGATCTTTCGACTAGGGGCTGGCACCAGGAGATGGCGAGTTCTGACCCCGGACGATGAATCGTCTACAAAAGACCGTCAGCTCCCCACCCCCACCCCTGCCCGGTGGGCTGTTGAGAATTTCATTCCACAGTCCAAATGCAAGGAATGAAGAGAAGCTCTCTGGACAAGGAAGACAGCATGATGGAGGTCAGGTGTGGATGATCAAAACCCAAAAATGTTGAAGTGAAATGTAGGGTTAGGCAAAGGCTCCACCTGGGACAACACTCACATTTAAAGGAGTCGTGACTTCCCTGAAAGAATCCTGGGAAGTATAGTTTGTTAAGGTCATTGAGGGTTGCTAGGAGGCTACAATTCCCAGAGTTCCTTGCGCAGAAGGACTGCCTGTTAAACCACTCTGGGAATTGTGGTTCTGGGAAGTGAACGGGGTTTTTCTAACTGTTCTCAGAACCCTTTAAAAACTCCTGGAATTCTTTTAGGGGAAGCCCTGGCTGTTTAAAGGGGTCTTACGGTGCTTTAAATATATGGTGTGAATGTGGCCATAGTCCAGCGTCGGACAGTGGCCAGGCAGTTACTGGTGCTTAAAAGCTGCAAACACAGGGTACAAAATAAATTGGACAATTCCGGGAGTCTAATGTCAAAAGTGGAGCCAGATTTTCAGAGCGCAAGGGAGCCCCACACTGTCTCCGCCCTTCCATAGGACTGGAAGAGCAATGTGTAATAAACAGACATATTAAAATGGGCATGATTTTGAGAGGTCACAGAATCAAGGAGCTGGGAGGGGTCTTAGAGACCACATAGTCCCTGGCAGGAGGCTATCATGCTTCTGCTTCTGCAGGCCCAGCAAAGGAGAGATCACGACCGCTTCCCAAGGTTGTCAGTCCCCTTCTTAAGGTGCCATAACCATTGGGGTGTTTCTCCTAAAGTTTCACCCAAATCCACTTTCTTGCCATTTCCCACCCCTGGAAAGATGTCTGTTTCCCATGATGCAGAGCTTTTAAAGAGGAGAAGAATACTCAACCTACTGCAAGAACTTTAGTCGGGTGCAGTCCGCTTTTGAATTAATTATTATTATTATTATTATATACAGTGCTACCTCTGGATGTGAATGGGATCTGTTCCAGAGCCCTGTACGCATCCTGAAGCGAACGCAACCCGTGTCTGTGTGAGTCGCGATTCACCGCATCTGTGCATGCGCGTGACGTCATTTTGAGCACCTGTGCATGTGCGAGCAGCGAAACCTGGAAGTAACACGTTCCGTTACTTCCGGGTCACCGCAGAGCGCAACCCGAAAATGCTCAACCCAGAGCTACTTTAACCCGAGGTATGACTGTACTTGACTCCTTGCTGTCCACCAATGTGTCTCACACAAACCACGGCTGCATATTCAGGGACGTTTAACAGCTCCGTCCTCTGTGTTCAGGGGCCCTGGGTAGGCACTTTCTTGCTTAACAGCATCAAGAAGTCTCAACTGTATACCGTGTCCAGCACACTCTGAGCACATCCTAGCCAGAAGCAGGCGTTAGGTTGCTACAAGCCCATCCCTGTTCCCCTGTGGCTTGTAGCATCCCTGGTGAGGATGCTCCAGTCATCACCTGGCCCCTGAGATCGTACCCAGGTGACATAATGTGCCAATCTCGGCCTTCCCCTGCTACGTTGTCTGGCTTAACCAGAAACTGCCCCGTCTCCTGGGGCCGCTGCGTGCTTTGCCCCGCCGCCCCGCCCCCTCGTACTTACTCGGCTGTCATTTGGGCGACCAGGTCGAAGGAGGCGAATCCGGCGTTGACGAAGTTCTCTTTGTACCGCCCCATTTTGATGGCATCGAGCCAGTCGCCCACAGTCGTGAAGGTGGTGTAATCCGGAACGGTGCGGTCCAGGAGGGGCTGGGAAACGCTGCGAAGGATGAGAGAGCCCAGAGGTCAGGCAAGGCTCAGGAGGGGGAGAGCGGGCTGCGTGTGGGGCTGAGCCGCAGGGGGGCAATCCTGGCAGTCCTGTGTCGCGCAAGGAGGCTAAAGGCGGCTGTGCGCTTCCCTGTCCACCCTCTTTGCTCGTCGCTCCAGCCCCGGTTGCTGCCCGACTCCAGCCCCCAAGGCTGGAGATCCGAGGTTTGCTTATTTATTTTTCCTCCATGAGAGCTAGAAACTTGGCACAGTTAGTCCAGACACAGCAGGTTGCCTGTGCTTGGAGAGGGTGAGGGGGCGAACGGCACTGACCCAGATTGCACGCTGGCGATGACCTTCAGGCTGGCTGCGTTGCGGATCAGCTTGTCAAGCGTGTTCACGATCTGCGAGAACTTGGGCCGGAGGTTGCGGTCGCGCACCCAGCAGTCCAGCATGAGCTGGTGCAGCGCCGTGGGGCAGTCCATGGGTGGTGGAAGGCGGTAGTCTTGCTCCACAGCGTTGATCACCTAGTGAGAAACAGGCAAGGGGTCACGTAGGGGCGCTTTTGCTCCTGCACCTCTCCTTCTCCTACACGGGAGGAGGCCGTACTTACATCCTGGTTGGACATATCCCAGTAAGGTCTTTCGCCGTAGGACATCACCTCCCACATGACGATCCCGTAGCTCCACACGTCGCTGGCAGACGTGAACTTGCGGTAGGCGATGGCTTCCGGGGCTGTCCACCGGATCGGGATCTTGCCGCCCTGCGGGAAGAGACACTTGACACCGTTAATTAGCGCCAACCCCCCCAGGAGGGAGATGGGGTCAGCCTGATTATGCTGGTTACGCTGGGCTAATGAGAGTTGCATTCCAACTTATTTATTTTTAAACTGTAATGCATCAGGCTCTCCCAAGTTTTCAGACAAAGGGTCTCTACCGGGAGACACTATTGGGGATTGAACCTGGAAGCCAAGCAGCGGCTCTAACCACTGGGCTATGGTCTCTCCCCAAAGCTGTGGACCTCCCACTGGTTCTTCCCTCGGCATATTTTTTCGCGCTCTTCTTAATTCTAGTTCTGGCCTCATCGGGGTAACTCTTCTTTCCCCGCAGGGTTTCCTTGTAGCGTGCATGTGACCCTAGATATCTCTGGGTGGAGAGACCAGTCCTTGGACAGGGCTTCTGCAACCTTCTCTGCCAGGCCTCTGAGAGGGGAGGGACAGGGCATGGCGGCGAGGGTGTCACATACCAGCGAGCTGGTGTAGGTGGGGTCCGCGGGGTCATCCTCCAAGAAGCGCGAGAGCCCAAAGTCGGACACTTTGCACACCAGGTTGCTGTTGACCAAGATGTTGCGGGCCGCCAGGTCCCGGTGCACGTAGTTCATCTCCGACAGGTACTTCATGCCAGCGGCGATGCCGCGAAGCATGCCAACCAGCTGGATCACCGTGAACTGTCCGTCATTCAGCTGTTGGTGGAACAAGCAGAGAGGGGTCAGAAAGAATTGCTCCCTTCGACTCAGGTTTGGAAAGATCAGCTCTCCATGTACTGCTTCCCTGCCTATCCTTGGGAATCTTGCTGTGATGACCTGGGACTTGGGCTCAGACTCGGAACCAGAGGAGACTCAGTCTGCACCGGATCCTTTGCCTCAGGCATCATCTGAACCAAGTCTGGGGCCTGATCCTGAAGAGTCCCAGTCTGCACAGGTTCCCCTGCAACAAACACCAGCTGGGTCGAGTCAGGGGCCTGAGCCTGCCCTGGCTCCAGATGTGGGGATTACCTTGTTGCCTTCAGCTGGGCCATCACTTACAGCTGCTCCACTACTGGTTGGGTCAGGGGAGGCTGAGGCGGCCCCTGGGTCTAGTAACCCACCGACGTCTCCCAAGCTGCAGAAACTGAGGTCTGAGAGACGGAGAGACCCGAGTACTCGCAGGAGGAGTGCTCGCCCTCCGGTGAAACAGGGAGGTGAGTCGCTGGGGGATCTGGACTGGCTGCTACACCGACAAAGATAAAAGGCTGTTGGACCCTGCCCCAGGTTGCGGGAGCAACATTGCTGTGTGCTAGATCCTGCCTGAGATCCTGTACCTGTCCTTGTCTGGTTTCCTGCCTCGGCCCTGTCGGACTGACTCCTAGCGGAACCTTTGGATTCTGGTCCGGTCCTGGACCGCGTTTCACGGGTTACCCCTGGGCCCAGCACACTTGCCATGGTGCGTGCATGTACACACACACAGGCACACACGGCTTGTGCAATATGTAAGATGACAAGCAACCCCTGCCAAACATTGGAGCAACCCATCCACATTTGATGGGTTGAATACGTCTCAAATCATAGAATTGGAAGAGACTACGAGGATGATTATATTTATAAAGCCCAAAGTGTTTGATAGGGGCTGAAATCTCCTCCCCCCCAAAAAATGTTAAAGTTGCTTATGTATGCACCAACAGCAGCTTGGATTCTATATGTGCAGAAATGGAAGGAAGAAGAAGCTCCAGCCAAAGAAGAATGGATAAGAAAGATAATGGAGTCTGCTGCTGGCAGTTCCCACACTGCAAGAAGCCAAGTTACAGGGAACCAGGCAGAGGGCCTTCTGGGTAGTGGCACCCACCTGCCCTGTGCAACGCCTCCCACCAGATGTCAAAGAGAACAACAACTACCAGACTTTAGAAGACATCTGAAGGCAGCCCTATTTAGGGAAGCTTTTAATGTTTGATGCATTACTGTATTTTTGTTGAAAGCCGCCCAGAGTGGCTGGGGAAGCCCAGCCAGATGGGCGGGGTATAAATAATAAATAATAAATTATTATTGTTGTTGTTGTTGTTGTTGTTGTTATTAACGTCTGCTGGAAAAGAGCCCAGGAAGCTCTTGGCTAGACCAGGGAGTCCTGCTCACCCGCAGGAAGGAGTCAAGGGCGCAGTTCTCCATGAACTCCGTGACGATCATGACAGGTCGGCTCTTGGTGACCACCCCCTCCAGGTGAATGATGTTGGGGTGGTCAAACTGCCCCATGATGCTGGCCTCGCTCAGGAAGTCTCTCCTCTGCCGGTCCGTATAGCCCACTTTCAGTGTTTTGATGGCCACAAAGATCTCCCTCCTGCCTGGAAGCTTGAGGCGACCCCGGCAGACTTCTCCGAATTCACCTGCAGGAGGGCAAGATGGTCACATGACGGAAGTGAGTGGCCACACCCACCGAGAGAACAGCCGGACCCCGCCTCCTCCTCTTCCCTTGGTGGAAGGGAGGAGCTGGGCTGCCATCAGGTGACTTGCCTGCTCCAATCACCTCCTCGATTTTCACGCACGAAATGTCGATTTCCTTGGCAAACTCCCGGACGGCTTCATTGGGGTCCTCATAAGTGAAAGGGTCGATATAAACCTTCATCCCTGGAGTGACTGCAAGGACAGAGAAGCGATGGATAAGGACACATGCTTTTATCACAATAGATAGACATATCTGGGGCTCATTTAAGTTTGACTCGCCTAGGTTCTTGATTATCCCTGAGATTAAAGGTAAAGGTAAAGGTACCCCTGCCCGTACGGGCCAGTCTTGCCAGACTCTAGGGTTGTGCGCTCATCTCACTCTATAGGCCGGGAGCCAGCGTTGTCCGCAGACATTTCCGGGTCACGTGGCCAGCGTGACAAGCTGCATCTGGCGAGCCAGCGCAGCACACGGAATGCCGTTTACCTTCCCGCTGATAAGCGGTCCCTATTTATCTACTTGCACCCGGGGGTGCTTTCGAACTGCTAGGTGGGCAGGAGCTGGGACCGAACGACGGGAGCGCACCCCGCCGCGGGGATTCGAACCGCCGACCATGCGATCAGCAAGTCCTAGGCGCTGAGGTTTTACCCACAGCGCCACCTGCGTCCCATCCCTGAGATTAGAATCATATAATTATAGAATTGTGGAGTTGGAAGGGACCACGAGGGTCATCTAGTCCAACCCCCTGCAAGGCGGGATTCTTTTTGCCCAATGTAGGTCTAGTGGCAAATTATGCAATTATTTTTCTTTTTAAACTAAAAAGGCGGTTTTTACATGCCTTCAATTCAGTGACACCCGTAAAGGAAAATCCTGTTCTGAATACTATGGACAGTTTTTCCTTATTACAATGAGGGCTGGAAACTTGTAATCTCTTTTGTCAAAACGGAAAGCAAAGGTCCTTGGGGTTGGAAGAATGCCGCCAGGAATTGCCATAAGGAAGCACAGTTGTGAGGATACATGATCCTCACCGCTATGTACCACCTTTCCATGGGAGAAAGAGGATGAAGAGGTTTACATGCAGCTGCAACAAGGGTGACTGCCTCCTTTGGGGCTGCTGAGCAGACACAGGCATGCAGGCATCTCTGGGAAATAAATGCAAGCTTGAGAAAGCAGAACCCACAAAAACAATGTTCACATGCCTGTGTGACTCAGGTGCTCATGCCACCCCTGGCTTGATACTCACTGTATTGCTGCAGCTTCTCCGTATACTCCGAGTCTGTGTTGTTTTGTTGCTTCCTGCCCAAAGAGAAAAGAAGGCATCAAACAGCCTGCAACATTACCCGCCTCCTGGTCATCTTTCCACCAAAACCTGAGCACTGGAACACTGAACACCATTGCACACAGAGAGCCGAAATCTACTCCACCCATCCTCTTGGTCTGTTATCCATGCACAGGTAATAGCTGGATCCCCAATCAGCCCTGGGGATACCATGAAGGCAGGGTGCTATAAAGGGCTTTTGTGCTTAAGTTGCATTGCACCTCTAACTGAAGGGCCACAGTCTGCACTTTCCGCATTCTGTTTCCCTCTGACCTCGCAACTTATAATTCCCCTTCGCCTCCGTGGATATACAGATATCTATACAGACATGGATAACTGAGAATTGCACACCATGCATCTGATGAAGTGGAATCAAGTCCACGAAAGTTGGTGAGATGGGGGCACCTGCGGTTCTTCTAGAAGCTGTCAAACTGCAACGACTATCGACCCTAACCAGCATGACCCCTGCAGTGTTAGAAACTCATATACAGTGGAACCTCGACTTACATACACCTCGTCTCGCAGACGTTCCAAGTTGCATTCATGGCGAACCCAGAAGTAAACACTGGGTTTGCCACGATTCGCACATGCGGCTTCTGCCACCTGCGCGTGTGCAGAAGCGCACTACCACCGAATGCGCACATGCACAAGATGCCTCTTCTAGCATCCCGTTTTGACCAGCGGATGGACCTCCGGAATGGATGATGTCCGTAAGTAGAGGTTTCACTGTATATATATAAGGTGATCACCAAATAGCACCTTAAGCCATGGTTGAGGTCGCTACAATGGAATGTCTAGGCACCTCCCCCCACCCCTGATGAGATCTTTATTGTTGTTGGTTTCATTTCTATACCACTTTATATTTTAAAGAACAAATCTCAAAGCAGTTTACAATACATCAAAGCATCAAATAAAACAATCCAGAATAAAGCAAATGCAAGCTTCGGGGAAAATACTTCAAATCTTTCCATAAGTGACGTTTTGCTTTGCCCATCTGCCAACCTGGCATTCAGAGATCTCCCTGCAGTCGCAATGGGACTCGCACCAGTCACAAAATGTGCCTTGCAACTGGCTAATTTCCAGCACTGGATCCATGCTCAGGGACAATGCGAAATGGGAGTCCAACAACTTCTAGAAAGGCGAAGTCTCCCTGTCCCCAACTTAAGTCATAATCAATCAGTCTTGGAGGTGCCGCAAGACTTTTGCTTGTTCATGCAAGCCAGGGATAGCCAACGTGGTGCCCTCCGGACCCTGTGGATTACCACCCCTGACCACTGGCCATGCTGGGAGTTGAGTGTCTAGCAACATCTGGAGGAATGGGGGCCATAGTCCAAAACATCTGGACAGCACCACAAATTGGCTACCACCAATATAGGCAGATCCAATCCTTGACAGAATGAATAGTCACGCCCCTCCCTGGAGCTCAGGCTCTCCCTCGTCCCCGCCAGTACCTGAAGCAGACAATGGCTATCACCACGACCGCGATCACGAAGACGAGGCCTGCGGTAGCCGAGCCCACGATAAGAGGCAGTTCCTGGAAGCTCTTGCTACTGGAGCCTGTTAGGAGAGGAAGAAGAGGGAGGAAGAGTGTTGGAAGGTGGGAGTGGAGAAGGAAGGGATGCTTGGATGGCAGAAGCCTGTGGGGAAGGGAGGGGAAGGTGCAGAGCTCATACCATCCTCCACTGGTGTCCGAAACTCCATGGGGAGGCTGTACATCCCATAGCCAGCCACCGTGCGAGCCCGGACCTGCACCATGTAGGCAGAGTTGGACTTCAGCCCTTCCAAGCGCACGTTGTTCTTCTGGCTGGTGACGGTGTTGGCGATGCCGTCGCTCTGCTCCTGCTGCAGGGGAAAAGAAAAGGGGCATCTCAGGGTCACATCCAACCCTTCCTCAACTTGGATGGTTTTAAAAGAGGAGTAGACTAATTCATGGAGGAACGCCAGTCAAAGACTACTAGCCCTGATGGCTGTCTTCTGCTTCCACAGTTGGAGGCAACCATGCTTCTGAAGACCAGTCACTGGAAACAGCAGGAGGGGAGAGTTGCTCTTGCGCTCGAATCCTGCTTGCTGGTTTCCCACAGACATCTGGTTGGCCACTGTGAGAACAGGATGCTGGACTAGATGGGCCATTGGGCTGATCCAACAAGCTCTTCTTATGTTCCTGACGCCTAGAGGGCCAAAGGTTCCCCACACCTGCTTTAGGCATCTCTACAAGAAGGGACAGGGCGTGGGTGGCACTGTGGGTTAAACCACAGAGCCTAGGACTTGCCAATCAGAAGGTTGGCAGTTCGAATCCCCGCGACGGGGTGAGCTCCTGTTGCTCGGTCCCAGCCCCTGCCAACCTAGCAGTTCGAAAGCACGTCAAAGTGCAAGTAGATAAATAGGTACTGCTCGGGCGGGAAGGTAAATGGCGTTTCCGTGCGCTGCTCTGGTTCGCCAGAAGCAGCTTAGTCATGCTGGCCACAAGACCTGGAAGCTGTATGCCGGCTCCCTCGGCCAATAAAGCGAGATGAGCGCCGCAACCCCAGAGCCGGCCACAACTGGACCTAATGGTCAGGGGTCCCTTTACCTTTACAAGAAAGGGACATGCAGAGCGAAGGCATTCAAGGTCCCCCCAGAATTCTCCTTTGCACAACTTTCTAGTGGTTTTCTCTAAAGAAAGGCAGCCTGGGAAGGCTGTGCATTGATAAGATACTTCCCCCCATTAAATAACCTGCATTCTTTCCTCCTTATCACCGCTAACCGTCATTATTTGTTGCTGCTGTTATTAACCGTTGCTCTGTACTGCACCTCTCGTTGCTAAAGTGTTTCGTTAGATATGGAATATAATCTAGCACCCTCCAGATGATGCTGTTCCCCAACTCCCACCGTCCATATTGGCTGGGGCTGGTGAGAGTGGAGAGTCCCACAACGCCTGAAAGATTCCCCCATCTCTGCAGCAATCATCACAACCACCCCTGTAAAGTATGCCAGCATCACCCCAGCCCGCTACCTTGCAGACAGGGCGGCGGCACAAACAGCAAGATTTGAACGGAGGTCTTCCTGTTTGGCTGGCTCACCTGCTTGGCTACCGCAGTAGAATTCAGCACACTAATTCCCCTCTCAGCGGGAAAAGAAGTGCGCCGAGTGTTTGTCAAGCTGAAGTGTGCCCGCCACGTCCCTGCCAGAGGATTAGCTTTACCTTCTCAAAGTACTTTATCTCGTAGTCCAGGATGATCCCATTGGGCTGTTTTGGAGGCTCCCAGGAAAGAGTCATGCTGCTTCCCGTGCTGCCGTGCAGATGCATTGTGGGAACTGCTGAAGGAGCTGTGGGGGGGGGGGGTGAGAAGAAGCGTCAGCCTCCCTCCTTATCAGCAGAAATAACACTGATTTGGTTCCCTTGACAGACAACTCGGGGCATGAACATGTGAGTCACTGAGGTCCTCAATGCAGCACCCGAAGGCACCATGGTGCCTCTGCCCTCCCCCCATATTTCCCTTGGGGTCCATCAGGGCTCCCCATCACTCCTGATTTTCAAAATGCTTTTCACAAAGATTGTTATTCTCTCTCTCTCTCTCTCTCTCTCTCTCTCTCTCTCTCTCTCTAAGAAGCCGGCTTCCAGCTTCCTTTCCTTTCTCTAGGACAGCGGTTCTCAACCTGTGGGTCCCCAGATGTTGTTGGACTACAACTCCCATCATCCCTGAGCTCTGGCCTTGCTAGCTAGGGGTGATGGGAGTTGTAGTCCAACAACATCTGGGGACCCACAGGTTGAGAAAGGCTGCTCTAGCATCTTCTGGGCCTGATTTGGGTGCTCAAAGGAAAGAAAGCAGCCTGGTCTTCCAGCTCCCATCCAAAACATTCAAGTAAGGGGGGGGAAAGGCAAACCTGCAGGTGCTTTGTAAGTTTGAGGAATAGCCATTTCCTTGGATGCATTATTGTTTCTGAAGATGGGGGCCACCCTGGTGCTTTTGGGGTGCTTTCCCTGTATTTTGGGCAGTTGGGTTTTTTTGGAAGCCAGGGGTTCACCTGCAATTTTCTTATTAGGTTGCGTGTGTTTGCGCTGCCTGTTTTGGGGGTGAATTTTGCCTGTCTAGTTCACCTGTGTTTTGCTTGTTTTGTGGGGTTACATGTCGGTGTTTTGCAAGTCTGAGAATCACCAGTATTTCTTATGTGAATTGTTTTCTCCAGCATGAATGTTAGATTTTCCAAATGTGTTCCTTGGCCCCAAAAAGGGTGGGGCTCCTTGGCCAGATTTCTACTGCCATTTTCTAAGATTTCCAGGACTCAAATAAAGCTGGAGGCACAACGAAGCATTCGCAAGGCCACTAAAAATGGCTCAATTCCACTGGAGAGCCAACTGGCGTTCCATTCGCTGTGTCAAACAGGTCACTGTGAAAGGCATGATAGGCGCCAACGTGTCTGCTAAGTCACTGGAATGCAGGACCTGAGCTGGAAGATCCAGTCCATCATCCAGAACGGAAACCCTTTTCGCTTCCTCTATTGCATATCCCAACAGTAGCAGCCTTCTGGAAAGGTCGGTAGCCCTTCATCAAGCTCCACCAGCAATTTCCCACTGGTCACATCGGAACAGCTGTCTTTGGGGCAACATGGAATGATGCCCACTATCAGGGCCAGCTCAAGACATTTTGGCACCTGAGGCAAACCACAAAATGGTGCCGCCTTGCCAGGGAAGAAGAGGGGAGTGAATATCTATGCCATGAGCAAGCGGGGGTGGGATGAAGATCAACATTGGTAACAGAGGGTGGGAGGAGAGCAGCAGTGCCTCCTATTCACCGAGACGCCGCTGTGGAGAGGGTTGCTGAGGAGACAGCAGGTCTAGCAGAAGCAGTGAGCAATGTGTTCTTGGATACCAGATCTGCCATCCCTGGGGATCTTGCTGCCTGTGGCACTTGCTTCACCTTGTCTCATGGGCGAGCTGGCCCTGGCCATCCTGACTCCACAACAGGAGCCCCCAATCTCTGGAGGTCAGTGGACCCACATTTGTATTTCTGAATGAGTGTTGGAGCCACTCATCTGGACACTTCCCTTCTGCATATCACTCTCCCCTTGTCCCAAGAGACAGGAGAGAATGAGTGTGTGCACATACTTTGCTCTCCCATGAGATCTGGGTAAAATCCAGCTCCAGGAGAATCAGTCTGAGCCTGGAAAAGGGCATAGAGATGGAAGAAGTTGGAAAGAACATCTCTCTTCCAAACTTCCTCCTTCAGCTCTAGAAAGGTGTCTGGAAGTCTGGAAGACCATCGCACTGGCTCATTTCATCGGAGGGGAAATGTGTACAAACTCCTTAAAAATAAACAAACCTCGGGCAAGATTTTAGAAATAAAGGACGGAGTTACCATAAGGCTCCCTCCTGATTCTTTAAGCAAGAATCACCAACACCCTTTACGTTCTCTAGAACAGCAACCTTAAATCCTTGGCTAGATGCACAATCAGACACACTTACAGGAATTCATGGCAGCTCCAGGACTCCAAGTTCAAGGCCTGTTTGGCATGAAAGGGCCTCAATCCCAGAGGTTCCTGCTTCACCGCTGGCTCGGCAGAGATTGCCAGGGAGAGCCTAGGCAGCTGCCCTCCCTTTCCCATGAAGCACTCACCTGCCTGGTTGGTGGTGATGTTGACAGAGGCAAACTGGGGGTTCTGGAGGCTCTTGCTGGAGACCCCATTGACGGCCTGGATCTCGAAGGTGTACTGCGTGTGAGCCATGAGGTTGCTGATGTAAATGTGCCTCTCGGTAAGGCCGAGTTGGCGGGGGACAAACTCCACGTTGTCATCGCAGCGCATGCACAGCCGGCGCTCCACGCTGCACTTCTTGCAGATGACGTTGTAGAGCAGGTCGTCCCGGCCCCCAGAGTCGCGGGGCTCACTCCACTCCAGCACCAGGGATGTTTCGTTCACATTGGATATGACGTTGCGCGGGGCCGACGGGACACCTGCCACGGGATCAAAAGAGGCTCAAGTCCCCGAAAGACTTACCCTCAAAGCTGGGCTTTCCCCAGAGCCTTTTGCCACCCCTCTCCAAAAATAAAATAAAACGTTGCTCAGCATTTACACAAAGGCACGTGAGTCTTTGACGAGTTTTGCATACAAGTTTCTCTAGTCATCTTTACAACCACCTTGTATTGGAGGAAGCAGAGGTAACGCTTTTAGGCGTGGCGTTTTGAGTGGGTACAATGCAAATGTACCCTTTTCTCTCCCGAACTAAGCTCTGAAAAAAAGAAGACTGGTTCTGCAAGTCTGCAGCATGGTTTAGTCCGAGCCAGGGTAAAGCTGGCTGCAGAGGGCACCGATTGGCTAGTACCTGTGACATCAGAAACCGCTGGCTGGGTAGAGCGGAGGTTCCTGGCAGGAAGGTTGCCATTGCTCATGAGGAGGGAGATGGGGAAGGAAATTGGTGTGGGGCATAAACATCGGCAGAAGCACAGGATTGGTTCTGCCAGTGCGTTTACACCACGCCAACCTCCCGGCTACCTTTCCTTCCAGTAAGCAACAGCATCCCAAAGCTAGCGTAGAGGCTCCACCCCACCCCAAAAGCCATTTCTGTGTGGCGTTACCAGCATACCTCTTCTCCCATCTTCCCAATTCCCGAAGCAGCTTTGCAAATCTTTTGTAAATTGTTAGTTTCGTCAACAAAGCAATGGGCGGAAGTATAAACGCACTCATGTGCTACCTTAGAGGATCATCTCACTGGCCTTGGTACCCTCAAGCTAGAGTGGAAAAATAAGCCCAAAATAAACACATTTTGAAGTGAAAACGAAACGCCAAGCGGCAGAAGGGCAGACTTACTGGTGCAGGCACTGTCGGGTGGGTCGGTGTCTGACCGGAAATAGTTGTTCTGGCACATGCAGAGAGTAGCTGCCCCAGAGCTTGTCCGACTGTTGGGAGGGCAAGGGGTGCACCGACTTTCCCCCTGCTTTGACTTGAAGGTGCCCGGTCCACAGGCTAGAAAGGGGGTGGGGAGGAGAGAGAGGAGGTCTCAGTTACTGGCACACAACAAGAGATCCAATTTAGCCCCATTACACGCAAACGCAGAGCTGGTACACATATGCAAAAAACCAAAATGCTTCATATTTCAGCCTACTTTTTTGTTGCAACACCTCACCCAAACGAATGCCCTCGCCCGGCCGGGCAATAACAAGCAAATCCTAAAATTAACAATCACTGTGGCATGTTGGCCACAGCATGGAGCGATGGCTTGCATATTATTAATCATTATTATTGTCATCCCAGGACAGGCTGCAACAACATGAAAACACAAGGCTGGGATCAGTTAAAGCAATTTATATGCAGAAGAATATGGTGTTGTGAGACACAGACAAGCACACCCTGATCTTTATCTAGATAAATGAACCATCACAGAGCAAACACTGGTGGCGCAAATTCTGGGTTGCCTGCAGCACCTGAAGTCAGGTTCCTAATGGTGGCTGGAAAAGGGCCTTGGTGGTGATGGTGGCGGCCTGTATCTTCCTCTTACCTTTTTAGCTGCGATCTGAATCACAGTCCTAATGGTGGCAACAATTGAAACTCTACTGCTAAGTACCATCCTCTCCCCCCCCCCCCCCCCGTGAGAACATGAAGACCTTGCCCTCGTTCTGAACTAGCTTTGGCCACAGCCAAATCTAACTGGCTACGTAGCGTCATAATAAAGCCAAATCAGAGCGAGGGCAGTGCTTTCTGTCCACAGCATCACCCCAGCTAGGAGAACCAATGGTGAACGATATTGGGAGTTGCGGTCCAACAACATCTAGAGAGCCACAGGCTCTCCTGCCTGACATTCAAGGCTGCTCCATTCCTCTCACCCACAGTTCTCCCAGAGTCCCCTTCCTTCTTCCTTTTATTTCCAATCACTTCCAATGTCCATGAATGCAGAGAGGATGGCACTGACGTGGATGTGGATGAAGACGCCAGATCCGAGAGAGGTTCAACGAGGGAGGGCTGTGGCCCTGGGCAAAGTTTACCTCTCTCTCTCTCTCTCTCTCTCTCTCTCTCATTCACTCAGATCCAAGTCTCCTGCCCCTTAAATGGGAGTTGGATACAGCCATGTATCACATGTATACATGTACATGTACACATGTACACACACACACGTGTGTGTGTATATGTATACATATACATGTATATATGTATACATATGTATACATGTATGTATACATGTACTATGTATTCACAGGCATGTGTGAACCCAAAACGGGGGAGAAATTGCAAAGAACTTTCCAAATTTAAATTGTCAGCATGTCAACCTAACCAAGCTCTTTCTCTTCCACAATGATTTGAACAGTATTGCATATTTTTTTTATAAACCACCAACTCGGAGGGAGAAATCCATGGCAGTGTACAGTAAAAACATTAAAACGTCACAAAATAATAATTTTAAAGCCCATAAATGTACACCCCACCGTCCAGCCATGGTCAGCTTCAATTTGGTGGGCGGCTTATGGTGGAATCTGCACCCTGAGGGCTTTGGAACTGCCCCCAGGCCGTGTGGGAACATTTCCCCCCAGCTTTTCTTCCCAGAGCCCTAGAGGCAGTGCTGCCAGGAGGCTCCTGCCTGCTGAGTTTTCCCCCACGTCTTCTCAAACTACTGCAGGAATCCCGGGAGAAGAGCGAGAAGCATCTCGCTCTGGGATTCCTGCTGACCTCGGAGCTGCCTCCGTGGACCAGACTGACAGTTGTTGAGCTGTCAGGCTGCGAGAGCCAAGACATTTTTTCCTTTCCACCCTCCAATCCCCGGGGGCCTGGAACAACCGACCACGTCCCAGGCCGTCTTTGCCTGGAGGGCTGACTGAGCCGTTTTCCACACAGCTCCTTTCTTTCCTCTCTCCTGCTCCTGGATTTGGTATTTATTATTGATTATGGTTATTATTACTACTTCAAATAAATATAGGGAAGAAAGAAAAATATGCAAGAGTGGGAGAGAACGGGGAAAAAAGGAGAGGGACAGGCCGAAAACACGAACCTTTTGATCTAATAACTTCATGGCTGCCAGCTTTGATTGATTCCCAACCATACACACCAGCTTCTAGCAACTGAAGCAGTTTCAGGCCCCCCCCCATTTTTTAATATATATACACATATTTTTAGGGAGCCAGGCCCCCTCAATGTTCAGATGGTGTTCAGTTCTGTCCCCTGGCTCCTCACAACGTCACATGTGACATCAGGAAATCACACCGGGGCCCCTCAATCAACTTGATTGGGGAAACCCACCCAGATGGGCGGGGTATGAATTAATAATAATAATAATAATAATAATAATAATAATAATATCATAGAACTGTAGAGTTGGAAGGGACCCTGAGCACTATGTAGTCCTGCAATGAAGGAATACGCAGCTGCCCCGTGCAGGAATCGAACCTGTGACCTTGGCATTATCAGCATTGCGCTCTAACCAACCAAGCTATCCACATGGCTCCTCTGTTCTCAACAAAAAACATTGAATGCAAGTTAAAAAATTGGCCCAACGAATCAATGGGACTGAGACTGGAGAACAAATGGTCATTGCATAAAGAGGATGCCCGTGATATACGCACACACACACACACACAGAGTGACCCAGATTTGAAATGCACAGAGCTGATCAGAAAATGAGATGCCAGAATCCTGGACTGCACATCCAAGGGGAGGGGTCAGGGCTGGAGTCTTTATTTCATGCTTTCCAACCCACCCCACGCCACATCTAAAATAATTCCATTGATGGAGTGAACTAGCACACCCGGCTAGCTCTGAGATAAAAACAGCCGAGTTTGGGATTTTGGAAATGTTCCTGAGTGCATGGGAGTGAATTCACTGCCTTGTTTTACCTTTGGTAGTGAAGGTTGGTGGACACACGATCCTGCCTTGAACTGAACCAGACCACCAGTCCAACACACTCAGAATTGCCTTTTTATTAGTAATAGTAGTATACCGCCCTTTACCCATAGATCTCAGGGCAGCTCGCAACATAACATTTCAATATAAAAAACACAAAATACATAACAAAAAATATGCCTTCCCTAACTGGCACCAGCTCCTAGTTTGGTTCATATCAAAATAGGAAGTACCTGGGTACTTTATTAAATACTGGGGACAGGGAAAGGAAAGTTATTGTTGACGGAAAGAGGTGCAGGGTGGGAAGATAAGAGCTGCAAGGACTAAGCCTTCCCTCTCCCCAAGATGGGCTCATTCTCCCCTTGAGTCTATTTGTAGGCTCTCCCTCTCTGCCGCCCTGAGGACGAGATGCTTTCCCCTTGTTTTCCTAAACGTTTAAGCTTCTGCAAAGATGCAGCAGATCCTGCGCTGCAAGTTCCGATTTCAAAACCTGTCGTGCTTTTAAGTGCAGGCTTCCCAGACTCCCATCCTGTGGCCAGAGCAAAAAATCCAACCCACCCAGGGCAGGACATGAGTACACAGCAGTAAACAGGAGGGGTGGAGGAATTCTCCCCACGCGTGGTCAGGCTCAGGGGCCCAGCCCTAGTGCGCCGACCCCGGCAATGACTGCCGAGGCAAAGCCCTCTTCATCCTGCCTAACCACAGAGAAGTGCCACAGGAATTTGGAGTGTGACAGGAAACTGCCAGGACTGCACCGAAACCGGAGTGGGTGGAATCCAGAGGCAGCAAACGCCGTCCTTGCCCTCTTGCCAAGCGCAAATCAGATGAATAATTTCCATATCCCCCTACCCTGCCAGATTTCTGGCAAATATTTAACAGAGCCTTTTGACTTTTCCATGTTCCCTTTCCAGTTGTTTGGTGAGGAAGGAAGGAAAGTGATTAGACCCGTAATCCATCATCTCTTCCCAGGCTCCCCTAGATCTCAGCCCTGCTCTAGCTTCGAGGTGCATGAATCCTGTTTCATGAATAACATTGTAAGACCTCCGGCTCTATGTGCAACCTCCTCGCTTAGGAAATTTATGCCTGCAGCATCTCACCATCCTGTAGTGGCCTGTTCTGCCTTCATGTATCTTGCATTTTCATGCCTGGATAGCTCAGTTGGTTAGAGCGTGGTGCTGATAATGCCAAGGTTGCAGGTTCAATCCCTGAATGGGACACCTGCATAGTCCTG
Organism: Podarcis filfolensis; assembly: GCF_964270895.1. NCBI lineage: Eukaryota > Metazoa > Chordata > Lepidosauria > Squamata > Lacertidae > Podarcis > Podarcis filfolensis. Next base: position 7,896,348 of record NC_139608.1, read on the forward strand.
CATCGCGGGGGGTTGGACTAGATGTTCCTCAGGGTCCCTTCCAACTTTACAATTCTGTCATTTCATGATTCTGTAGATCTGAGATCTACAGATGAAGGGTGATATACAAACAACAACAACAACAACAACCATCTTGGCTAGTCTGTGCTAGAGAGGTATCCCTTTCTAGAGTTGTACCTTATTTACCCTGGGCTGGGCCCGAATCCCGGAAACGTCTTAATGTGTCAACTTGTATTTGTTTATTTCTTCTTGCTTCCTGGGCACATGATGTTTGCTGAATGTGAGGAAAAGCATTCATGGCATTGACTCACCCTGGATGTGCAAATCGTGGCTTTTCGCCGCATGGTTATTACCCCATTGCAGCTACTACATCTCCCAAAGTGGGTTAGCCAATTACGGCGCAGTAAATGTGGGACAACCTTCAATCCGGAGGAAACAGGGAATTCTTTGTCACAGTGGTGTGGCTGTCAAGGTGCCTTCTTTCCAGATCTTAGCTCCACTGCCCCGAGGAGCCATGGACTGAGAGGGTCCCCAGAATAAATGATGGCCTCTGGCATCCGGGGGACTTCAGCACCCAAACACCCCTTTCCGGAAGCCCATTGGTTTCTCTTGACCTTGGAAAGATGCTGGCCCAGACCTTCTGGATCAGGTCTGGGATCTGCTTGGGCAACAACCAACGCTGACCTTGTCTCCTCTGACTGTCTGCCCAACTTCCCTCAGGCTCTGTTCCCAGCCATTCGTGTTTCCTTCTTCCCACCTTGCTGGCATTCCAGACTATTTACAGCCCAGGCTGTCATCAATAATTAACTTCTGGAATCCATTGCCACAAGATGCAGTCAAGGCCCTGGTGGCTCAGCCGGCTTTTTTTTTAATTTAAAGGATTAGGCAAATTGATGGAGGGCCGTTATGAGTCACAACAATGGAAGAGCCAGCTGCGAGCCAATGGCCAACCGGAGTAGCCAACCAGAGGCTTGTGGGAAACCTGTGGGCAGGCTCGGAGCACGAGAGAACTCTCCCACCTGTGGTTTCCACCAACTGGTATTCTGCTTCCAACCGTGGAGGCAGGACATAGTAATCATGGCTTGTAACCATCCATAGCCTTGCCCTTCGTGTTATCTCTGCCTCCCGTAGGATAAGTTTACCAGACATCCCTGTTTCCTGGGGCCATTCCCTGGATTGACAAATCAGTTCCCTGACAAAATCCATCTATTTAGTAGGAAGTTGAAAAGTGCCCCCAGATTCATTGAAAAAAATCTCGTAACTTTACTGTAGGAGCGAGATCCATAGTTTAAACTATGCGCTGAGTGAAGATGGACTTTCTAGCTGGGAATGGAACTTTGATGCTCAAAGGCCTTTTGATCACCACACCAGAAGCCAGAGGGTGGGGAAGGCTCTCTCTCCCCACCAGGTCCCAACTGGCCACTACTGGAGACTGTGTGCACTGGGAGACAATGGGTCTTTGACATAAAACAGGAAGGCAATGCTTATGTTTTTAATGCCAGGGTGATTCAGCATTAAAAGTCTAACTGAATTGGGCTTAAGAGTGCTGCCAATGTGTTCCTGAGGACAGTATATAATAGAATAATAGAAGTTGGGAGGGTCATCTAGCCCAATCCCTTGCAATGCAGGAATATCAACTAAGGCATCTATGACAGATGGCCATCTAACCTCTGCTTAAAAAAACTCCAATGAAGGAGACTCCACAGATCTTATTGTCAGACAGTACTTCCTGATGCTTAGTCAGAATCTCTTTTATTGTAACTTGAAGCAATTGGCTTGGGTCCTACCCTCTGGATCAGGAAAAAAACCCCAAGCTTGTTGCATCTTCCATGTGACAGCTCTTGAGATATCTGAAGATCATACCTCCTCTCAGTCTCCTCTTTTCCAGGCTAAACATACGCAGCCCCTTAAACCATTCATCATAAGGCTTGGTTTCCAGACCCTTGATCATCTTGGCTGCCATCCTCTGCACACCTTCCAGCTTGTCAACACCCTTCTTTAACTCATGCTGCCCAGAACTGGACACAGTATTCCAGGTGTGGTCTGACCAAGGCAGAATAGAGTGCTACTCTTACTTCCCTTGATCTGGACACTAGACTTCTGTTGATGCAGCCTAGAATAGCATTGGCTTTCTTTGCTGCTGCTGCGTCACATTGTGGACTCATGTTTAACTTTTGGTCTACTAGGACTCCTAGATCTTTTTCACATGTGCTACTGGTAAGCCAGGTGTCCCCCATCGTATATCTGTGTAGTTTTTCCCTACTGAAATTCATTTTGTTAATTTGGGCCCAGTTTTCAAGTCTGTTGAAGTCATTCTGAATCCAGATTCCGCCTTCTGAAGCATTAGCCACCTCTCCCAGTTTGGTGTCATCTGCAAGTTGGATGGACACCCCCTCAATTCCTCCGCCCAAGTCATTTATAAAGACGTTGAACAACAATGGGCCCAGGCAGAACCCCACAGCACCCCACTTGTCACTTTTTCCCATAAGACTTGGCGAGCCAAGTAAATCCTTGCCAGAGCCTTAATACCCAACACAATGTTCTCCAGATGCTGTAGGAATCCAACTTCCATTGGCTCCAGCCAGCATAGCCAATGATGAAGGATTATGGGAGTTGTAGTACAACTCCATCTGCAGGGCACCACACTGGCCACCCTGGAGCTAAAGGGCAATGAAAATAACTTGATGACAGCACATAAACTAACAAACCACACCCTTTCCTCATTTTCAGTTCATCTGCTTAATGGCTTTGGCCCGGTTTCAGCTAAACACTTGCCCACGGGTAAAATGGATCCATCCTGGGGACCCAGAAGGTCCACGGATAATTATATTCTGCCCTCTCAGTTCCCAAATCATCACCAAGTACTTAAAATTTTGGTACAGTTTGCACATTTTCTAATGAACCTGCGAGGGGGTGGGTTCTCCGGAATTCAGAATATTTTGATAAGCAGTGCTGGGTTTACTGGGAATTCAAAAGAAGAAGATGTGCCACAGGAGTCATCTGTGAGGAGCTGACGTTGCTCCATGAAACCAATGGCTGTTGTAAACAGAGTGGGGCACAATCAGTCACGGGACAGTGGTGGTAGATGAGACCCTTTTGTTTCCACAATAAAACCAAGAGAAGGAAACGATATTACATTCCTGGGAGCACCAGTGTTTCCACAGATTTTATATGACAGACTCTACACATGAACCTGTGCTTTCCAATTTTTAATGTTAGAAATTTCAATAAATATGTTTTGAAGGGGAACATTGACAGAAACCAGCTTCACTATCACCAGCCAAGGCTACAGGTGTCCTGCCTGATTCGTTTTGCTGAGCTGTTGTTTTTTGCTACAAATCTCTCCCTCTCTTTTTGTGTGTGTGTGTGTGTTCCTCAGTACCTTCTCTAAGCAAAACAATTTGCACATGCATTTTATTAAACTGCTTGCAGTTTTGGCAGAAACTGCCTCTGTGTTCTCTTCATATAAGGAGCTGCCTTAATCTTGAGCCTGACCCACCTAGCGGACCTGCAGCTTCCTCCTCCAAATGGCCACGATTCGCCCCAGCTGGGGTCTTGGCCTCCCCAAATCCTAGCACACTGGAAACACTGAGAAATGAATGTGGAACATCACGCCTGCTCAGTTGGCGGAGAATGAGAACTTTAATCTCAGGGTTGTGGGTTCGCATTTATGCAAGGCAAGAGAGGCATTTCACACACAGGCTCAGTTATCAGTACAACACCCCTGCAAAGTAGGCTAGCATTTCCACTCCCTTACGAGAGACTAATGGCTTACTAGCAGCCCCCTGCCTTCGCCTCCCATTCCCCGAGAGACTAGGCACGCCCCCCCCAGCCATCCCTCCTTGCTCCGCTCACCGGCAGATGACACCAAGTGCCCCTTCTGACTGCAGCCTGTCAGCCCTGTGGGCGACACCCAGCAGAAGCCCCCCCCCCCCGCTGTGCGGGCAGCCCCCTAGCCCCCAACCCCTCAAAGCCGCTGCCTGCTCCGTTGGTTGGAACAAGGCGTCTTGTGTGACCCTCTTTTCTGGGGGGTTGATAAATGCCAGGAGGCCACAGCTGTGAGTAGCTGGATCCAAACCCTCAAACAGACTTCCATTCACATCATAATCAACCCCTTTGTTGCAGGCATGGCTGCAAGGATGGGGAGGGGGGGAAAGGCTCTATATCTCCCCCCCCCCAAAAAAAGAGATTCAAAGTAGATGAATTAATCACAGGCTTCGGGGGCATACGGCTGATTCCATCACTTTTTTTTTGTAAGAAGGATTCACAACAGCCGTTCCAAGCTGAGGTAGAATTGTTTTTCAGGCTCAATCGGTACAGCACGAGACTCTTGATCCCAGGGTTTTGGGTTCAAGCCCCATGTTGGTCAAAAGGTTCCTGTATTGTAGGGGGTTGGACTAAATGACCCTCAGGGTCCCATCCAACTCTACAAGTCTGTGATTCTAGGTGTGATATTATCTTGCAGCCCTGCTCACGGTGAAGAGGTCAGGAGTGCTTTGGCTCCCCAGGTAAGCCTTATAGCAGTGCAGCAGTTCACGACAGCTAATGACAACCAGAGTTGCCTCAGGATCATTTCAAAGCCATGCTTAGAGCAGGAATGGGGGACCTTATACAGCTCGGGGGCCACATGGAAATGGCGGGTGGGGCAAGAGGAAAAAGCAGGCAGAGCAACAAGCCGGTTGGAGGATGGATGGCGGCTAATGGATTGAGGTTGAATCCTGACAAAACAGAAGTACTGTTCTCGGGGGACAGGGGGTGGGTGGGTGTGGGGGACTCCCTGGTCCTGAATGGGGTAACTGTGCCCCCTGAAGGACCAGGTGCGCAGCCTGGGAGTCATTTTGGACTCACAGCTGTCCATGGAGGCACAGGTCAATTCTGTGTCCAGGGCAGCTGTTTACCAGCTCCACCTGGTATGCAGGATGAGACCCTACCTGCCCACAGACTGTCTCGCCAGAGTGGTGCATGCTCTGGTTATCTCCCGCTTGGACTACTGCAATGTGCTCTGTGTGGGGCTACCTTTGAAGGTGACCCAGAAACTACAACTAATCCAGAATGCGGCAGCTAGACTGGTGACTGGGAGTGGCTGCCGAGACCACATAACACTGGTCCTGAAAGACCTACATTGGCTCCCAGTACATTTCCAAGCACAATTCCAAGTGTTGGTGTTGACCTTTAAAGCCCTAAATGGCCTCGGCCCAGTATACCTGAAAGAGCGTCTCCACCCCCATCATTCTGCCAGGACGCTGAGGTCCAGCACCGAGGGCCTTCTGGCGGTTCCTTCACTGCGAGAAGCCAAATTACAGGGAACCAGGCAGAGGGCCTTCTCGGTAGTGGCGCCCGCCCTGTGGAACGCCCTCCCACCAGATGTCAAAGAGATAAATAACTACCTGACATTCAAAAGACATCTGAAGGCAGCCCTGTTCAGGGAAGTTTTTAATGTGTGACATTTTAGTGTATTTTTGGTTTTTGTTGGAAGCTGCCTAGAGTGGCTGGGGAAACCCAGCCAGATGGGCAGGGTACAAATAAATAATAATAATAATAATAATAATAATAATAATAATAATTATTATTATTATTATTATTATTATTATTATTATTAGAGTTTCATCTCTGTGCAGTATGCTAGTTTCTATGCCTCCCTCTCTCCCCCAGGTATTCTTCAGCCAAGCAAGCAAGAGGCATTATCAGAGTTCAAGGAGCCAGACAAAAAACATTCAAGGAGGGTGCAAAGCAGGGCTGGTAGTTTATTATTATTATTAGTAGTAGTTGATTTTATTTATATTTTGATTTTTTCTAAAAAGCTTATTTTAAATTCTACTTTTGTTATCTATCTATCTAATCTATATATCATCTATCTATCTATCAAATTTTAAACCACTTAGAGCTTTTATTTACAATTAAGCAGTATACAACAACTTTTCTTAACAGAAATTAAAATTAACGAGGCAAAAAGGAAGAGTCCCGGGGGGTGGGGGGCAAAAAAGAGAGGTCTGTAGGGGCTGCCTTTGCTCCCTGGATAGAAGGTTCCCCAACCCTCCTGAGGAGGGAAGGCTGGCCAGCCATAATTCAAGCTCGCCACTCAGCCATAAGCTCACCTTGGGCCAGTCACCAACCCTTAGCCTAACCTACCTTGCATGGTTGTTGTGAGGATGAAATGAGGAGGAGGAGAACCATATACACCACCCTGAGCTCCCGGGAAGATAAAGCTGGTGTATAAATGTAATAAATAATAGCAAGAGTCTGTAACCGGCAGGGAGAGTCAGCTGTATTAACAAGCATGGCCAACCTTGCACCTGCACCATCCCTGGAGAGCGCTGTCCAAAGGAAGCCAAACCAAACCAAGCACATTACAGTGCCTTAGACATCCACGTAGTGCACAGACAGGGAACTGGTGGTCCTGCAGATGTTCCTGGGACGCCGTCTCCCAACAGCTCCAGCCAGCACATCTGGGAGGGCCACCATCCCTGATACAGCAGACACAGAGACAATATTCCGCGCATGGAGCGGCAGCGCCAGGAAAGAGGGAGCCAATCCATTAGGATGCTTTGCTAATGCTGCAATTCTCTGGAAAAATCCCACCGGATGACCTAAGCGTTTTATTAGCAAATGTTCCTCGCTGATACGAACCCCTTTCCGCCCATCTCCCAAGTCCCCTGCTGAGTAAGAAATCTGGAACATGAAGCATCCAATGTGCGCTCAGCCGCGAACCGAAGGGACCTGGCCTCTGCAAAGGAAGAGGTCCATCTAAGCAGCGCGTGAGCCAAGCGCTGGGAGATGAAACCCACAGCTCAGGATATTTCACTCATTGCTGCAATCCTCATAGGGCTGTCTCAGCACAGAGGCAGCTCTCTTAAGGCTGCCTTGCCCAACCAGTTACCCTGAGAAAGCCACTCCCTGGATTGCTTCAGCCTTCAGCTCGTTTTGATCAAAGAGCGATGGGATGAGCTGGCCTGATCTCAAGGCAGGGCCCTCGGAGGTTGGCTTCTGAGGCCCAGGCCTGGTTCTCTCTTAGGCGGAAAGTCTCCCTGCAGCTTCAGGCAGCCCATAGATGCTAAAAGGATGGAGAACTCCTCATCCGCATGCAACACACACACAAATCCCAGAACGGAGAAAATGAATGTGCTGGGGACTCCCATTCCTCCTTGCTTCTTAAGGCACTTGGGTAAGAAGCAACGATCAACTTAGAGCTGAGGATGAAGAACCCGAGGACTACAGTTGGCCATGCTGCTAGATGGGAACTGAAGTCCCAACAACACCTGACTAGTAGGGCTGGGCGATAGCAGCTTTTCAACCTCGTGATGTATCACCAGCTGAACATCATGATATAATAAGGTAAAGGTAAAGGCACCCCTGACCCTTAGGTCCAGTCGTGGCCGACTCTGGGGTTGCGGCGCTCATCTCGCTTTATTGGCCGAGGGCGCCGGCGTACAGCTTCCGGGTCATGTGGCCAGCATGACTAAGCCACTTCTGGCAAACCAGAGCAGGGCACGGAAACACCGTTTACCTTCCCGCCAGAGCGGTACCTATTTATCTATTTGTACTTTGACGCGCTTTTGAACTGCTAGGTTGGCAGGAGCAGGGACAGAGCAACGGGAGCTCACCCCGTCGCGGGGATTCGAACCGCCGACTACACTATGATATAGTAGGGTTGCCTTATTTGAACCATTTTTGGGCCAAAGTTGTTGAGCTATTTTAAAGGAAATTTGACATCCAAGGATTTGCCAAAAAACATTTCTGACGTGGGTTGCCATAAACCTGGGAGCAACCAATTGCATCAGCCCTGCCCCCGTGAGACGCCACAGCACTCTAGCCCTCAAACCAGTCCAGGGTGACATATCAGTAAATCAGCCAGGCCTACTGACAAGCTACAGGTTCCCACATCCCTTGTTCACCGCATCAATGTGTATATATTGCCTGAGAAGTGGCACTGCAACCCACAATGGTAGTAACTGCTAATGGAGTGTTCTCAGTTGACTCTTCCCATAGGTCCATGCTGAGCTTTTGTTGATAAATCTGTTTGTTTACCAGAGGCCCAAAGATGGTGTTTGACTTCCTGGGGTTATAAATTAACCCTTGCCCAGCTGTCAAGTACATTCATGGAAGTGCAGGTTCTCGTTGGTCCAGTTTTGACAAAGAGTGGTAAATCTGTGCGTGGGCTCTAGTCAGCAGGTTCAGGGTCACCTGGCAGAATGCTCCACCTCCCCCCCCCCAAAAAAAGAGATGTCAAGGAGATGACTGGCATCTTTGCCTTCTCGCTCTTCTCCCTGACTGATTGGTTTTCTGCATGCAGGGGATTTGTGTGCACAGAGGAGCAGTCAACTGTATGTAATCTCTATCTGCCCTACTGCTGGCTGCTCAGCTGAACAGGGAGAATATTACTATGCATCAAAGGTCCCCCCCACCCCTAAGTAGAGCTGAGCTTGGACATGACTGCTGTTTGGGAAAAGCAAGTTCTGCATGTAACTGTAAGTTCAGGGTTGCAAACACCCACCTAGTCACTTGCGTTAAGTCTTTCTCCAGGCAATGAGAGGTGCTTTGATAAAAGCTGGGTTCCTTCCCTTTATCCCAAAACAGATATATAATTATTATTATTATTATTATTATTATTATTATTATTATTATTATTATTTATTTGTACCCCGCCCATCTGGCTGGGTTTCCCCAGCCACTCTGGGCGGCTTCCAACAAGGCTTAAAAATATATCAAAATGTCACACATTAAAAACTTCCCTGAACAGGCAGATATACAGGCAGGCAGGGAATGTTTGCTGCAGATTTGCTTGCAGGCTCTGGTTCCTATGTGCCTTGCAGCAGACAACCCTACTAGGAGCCATGGAGAGCTGGACACCTTAGGAGGGGTGATGTTGGGTGGAGATAAGGGGCAGCAGAGTTGGAGATAGAGAGGTCCGATCTAAGGCACACACTCCAGCGGGAAGTTCTGGTGCGCAAACTTCATTGAAACGAATGAGAGCTGCACTTTCTCTCTCGCACAGCTTCTGTTATTTCCCCCGTGAGGTAGGAACAGGAGAATTTTACTAGTGGGTTGCGCAGTGTATTTATCCACAGGGAAGTACCATTTGGGTCGAGTGCCAAAGTGTTTGGGACTAGCTCTGCCTTGCAGAGGAGGGGGGGGTGTAGAATCAAAGCCTCAACCCAGAGAGAAAAGATTGCTATCTTCCAGGGAGCTGGAAACTGATGTGAAACAGCCTTATTTTCTTGGGCAGCCTCCCTGCCCCTGAAGCAGAGGCCAGGAAAACAAGATAAGTCTCACGCAGCTGAACGCGGCTTGGGCTTCCCAAACGGCACTAACCAAGGATCTACTGGGGGAAAGGAATGTCTCCAGCTTCAGCACGTATTTTCCCAAACAGTTGTGTCAACGCTTTCCACCCGGAGAGGCGGGCTGGAGAGCATGGCCCGTCCATCTGGTGGCTAGAATGGGCTCCAAAACTTTTTGGCAGTCAAGACTTCCCTGCTGGGGTATGACACCTGCCCTGCATCGCTTTGAACCGAAATAGACTGACCTTTGGGGCCTCCCCTCGAAACCCGCAAAACAGCCTTATACATATTTATGGGCTGAGCCCCGTCCAAGAAGCAGACACCCTTTCGCCACGAATGTTCCAAGTTGCACAGCCTGGTTTGTTTTCAGGCTGCAAAGCACACATGCCAAAGTTTCGCCCATAAACTGAACAGCACAGTGTGACCCACTAGGTTGAAGGTGACTAGATCTCTGCTGTGAGTGATTTTTTAAAATTTACTTATAATCGGTGTTTGAGGCCTTGTACTTGGCTATTCATCTCCTGGGCACTTTCTCAAGTGAACAATGCAGGTGTGATTTTCCTGATTCTGCTAACCACCCATTTGTAGATTTCCATGTTCTGGGATCAATCAACTATTAAGAAAGAGGATCTCAGCTGCAGCAGAGCTAGGGAAGGCCAAGTTACGAACAAGGAGAGCTGTTCTCATCCTGGGGGGAAACTGGGCAATTAGATGGACCAAGGATTGGTGGGTGGGGAACCTGTGCTCCTGCAGATGTTTATATTTATTGCACAATATTTATAGACTGTTCCTCATATGAAATCCCAGAGATAAAATGCCACTAAAAATACTACGGAATGATCATAAGACGAGCCTGTTGGCCAATTGCCCATCTAGTCTAGCATCCTGTTCTCACAGTGGCTAACCATATGCTGGTGGAAAACAGGTCCTTAACATGACTGGCTCATCTTAAAAGCTGAAACCGTGGAAAGGGGCCTGTCGACACAAAGTGGAATTCCCCATCAGCCCCAACCAATATGGCCAGTGGTGAGGGATGATGGGAGATGTAGTCCAGTAACATGTGGAGGGCCACAGGTGCCACCATTCCTGATTTACAGAATCTTTAGCTCAGCTGGTAGATCTCAGGGCCGTGGGTTCAGGCCCCGCGGTGGGCAAAAGATTTTGTCATGGTCCGTTCCAACTCTACAATTATCTATGATTCTATGTTAAGTGCCCGTCGCCAGCTGTTATAACGACGCTGGGCTCTAACAGCAGAGGAAGAGACCTCCTTGCCAACACCAACACAGTGCCAGCCAGCTTGCCTGTGATTCCGCTAACTCGGCTGCGTTTGTTTTATTGTGACAGAATGTGTGGGTGAGCCAGGGCTGTCCCAGTTTGTGCTCAGCAGCGCCCAATTCCATCTGGATGACCTGCCCACGCAGTGATGCAACGTTGCCAGGCAGGCCTATTGGCAAGAGTGGACCTGGGCTGTGCGCAGCTGACGGAGGCCCCGCAACATCTGGCAGCATGGCCTGCCCCGAGGTGCAGGTGTTCAAAAGTAAAAATACAACAACTTAATGTCGTACCTGCAGGCCGACAGCTACCTGTCTGCGTCTGGCTTTTCTCAGGATGTTTCCATGCAGACATGATTGACAATGTACAGCCCTAGAAGGCTGCCTTAGATGTTGCCTAACTTTGACACATAAGAACACAAGAGAATCCTGCTGGATCAGGCCTGTGACCTATCTTGTCCAGCCTCCTGCTCTCGCAGGTGCCAACTCGATGCCCGTGGAAAACCTGCAATCAGGATTTGAGCAGAAAAACACACTCCTCTCCTGTGACTTCCAGAAACGGGTCTTCAGAAGGTCTACTGTCTCCAGCTGTGGAGGCAGACCATAGCCCTGATGGCTAGTACCCATCGACAGTCCTCTCCTAGCTCAGCATTGCCCACACTGAGTGGCCATAGCTCTCCAAGAGTCTCTCTCAGCTCTGCTTGGACTGAAGCTGGGGCATTCTGAATGCAAAGCAGCTGTTCTACCACTGAGCTACTGCCCTTGAGACACCCATCCTCTGCCATCGTTATTGTACTGGGATCCAGTATGCTGAGATTTCAAAGAAAGTGGGAAGAGAAGGGAATACCTTGAGAAAAAAGCACTTCCTCCATCTCTAGTTGTCTGCAAATTGCGGGTCCCTTGATTAAAGGCAAATATTTGTTCTCTGACCTTTTTGCATTGTGCAAGAGTTCTGTAACATACTATGTGCAAGGAGATAAAGAACTACACAACTTTTAAAAGACATCTGAAGGCTGCATCAGGAAGTTTATAATGCTTGATATTTTATTATGTATTTATATTTTGCTGGAAGCTGTCCAGAGTTGTCCTTGTTGTTGTTGCTATTTTTTATTATTAATTATCATCATCATTATTATTAACCAGAAATGAAAAAACAGCTGTGTACAACTGCAAGAACTTCAGGAACAAGGCTCCTATTGAGTCCAGAACACCCACCGGCAGATGCAATTGCCACAGCTCCTCTGTACAACCCACTGCAGAATATATTAGCCTTACTTGCTCTGAACACCATCTCATGCAGAAAGCAGCAATCAGCTCGCACTCTTGCACATGTTCTAGAAGTCAGCTGCAAGAGTGAAGCGGGTCCCTCAACTATCAGAAAGCAACACAGGTTGGGTTTTTTATTTATTGGATTTCTATCTTGCCCTTGCTCCCAAAGGAGCCCCCGAGACCAGATCATTCCAGTCTATTTAACGAGGTTGCAGCAGGCCAAGAGACAGCCGCTTTAACACCTCTGAATCAGAGCACCTACCGCGTGAAAGCCCACGGAAATGGTTATTCTTCGAGTGTCATCTCAGAAAGGGAGCACTGAAAACAAAAGAAATTGCCACATCTTGCGGTGAACTGAGCTCTCCTTGATCCCCACGTTGCATGCCTAGTGTTGACCCAACCCAACTTGCTCAGGCAACCTGACGGGACCCACATCGCACGGTGGTCTGGCTTGGGGAAGAAACCTCTCTTGCAAAATCTAGACCTCGCCCATGTGACTAAGGGCCAACAAGGGTGGGAGCTTGGCTTCTTTAAAAACACACACACACAACCACCCTGAAATCGCACACAAAAGTGACTCACATATGGCTCGTCGTTACCGCACAGAACACTTGGCAGGGAGAGGCAGGAGTTATCCAAAGCCCTGAGCAATCCCTGAAGTGCAAGCTCGGCCAAAATGTCGGGGTCCCCTCCTTCCAGCTGGGAGGAGCATCCCCCAAGAGTTCAGGCTGTTTCATCTGCCACATCATTAGCAAAGCTCTTTGCCCTAGCCAGCTCAAACCTCTCTCCTGCACCCCCATCCAGAAGAAGAAGAAGAAGAAGAAGAAGAAGAAGAAGAAGAAGAAACCCACCCCCGTTTTAATTTTTTTTTGGTTCCAGTTACCAATAAGACAAGAATAATATCTGGGATGCCATCCCGTTTTATGGGCCTGGCCAGCTTTCCAGCCAATGCACCATCGTTTTGTATGCCTCAGCAGTGCCTTTTCCAAATCCTCCAGGACTTCTCTCCCAGCACGGAGGGGAGAGAGAGAGAGAGCGAGTCCTGGAGATAAATTGAAGCCATCACATCCCTTTGTCCAGAAACCATGCAATTTCGTTAAAGGCAGCAATCAGGTTCGACTGGCAAAAAGCTGTGCTTTATGAACCCTCCAATCCTTCTCCCCTTAAGTACTTGCAGATGGTGTGGAGATGTGTGGCTGAGGTGGCACCTCTCCTTCTAAGCTGCTGTTCTGGGTCCCCCCCCCTTCGAAGGTGCTTTTGATTTGTGGAGGCATTATCCCGTAGGTTGAAGAGTCTAATTCAGTTCCATAGTGGATTCCCCCTCCCCCCTTTTTTTCCCTCGAGAGAGCGAGAGAGATAGGAAGGACTTGAGGAGCGGAGCTGAGTGTTTGGAGGAACTGGAGAACTGAATTGAGGTCGAGAAGGCAGTCAATTGACACCGTCGTTTTGCCAGAACCAAATCCAAAGGAACCCCTCTCGAAAAATTCACTTAAAAGACAAGCCAGGCCCAAATTGCCCTCATTTTAAGCCCCACACGGGGTTTTCACTGCTGATGGTTATTTGCCTCTCGCTGCCTCAGAAACCCAAATACATTGCAAAGGGCTTAATTAGAAACGGGCTTTCGGCGGGGCCCAGCCCCAGAGCCTGGGTTCAACGCCAGGAGGCTCAGCCCAGGCTGAGGCAGAACTGACAACAGCACATCTTCTGAGCATGTAATTTCTAAACCTTGTGAAATCCCAGGAGGCCCTTGCTAGTGTTTTGTTTAGGGTAGGGCTGTTCCTACAATATCCACCGATCTCCAAGCGCACAGCCCTGAATGCCAAAGACCCATGGGTGTGTAATAAACACGAGAAAGCCACACATAATAAATAATTATCTGGAGCAAGGATGAGGAGAATAACGTGAAACAGGGGTATATGGGGGTGAGTAGGGAGGGAGCTGAGTCACCGGAGATCAAACCCCTTCATCCAGGCAGAGGTCAGCTTAAAAGGTTTTGCACAGTTTCCGAAAAAGTCAACAAAGCAGGATTCAGATAGATGAGTGTAGATAAGGCAGTCCAAAAGACCATCAATCTTTCTCTCACACATGCATGCAAGGAATACAATTGGTTACGGGGTCTTTGCGCCTTGACCTGCGTCCAGTCAATATGGCCTTTGTTTTCTGAAATAACATTTTTACTCCAACCTTCCTCCAAGGAGCTGGGGGGGGGGCAATTGGCCTATTCCTCCCCCACCTTTTATCCTCCTGAAAAGGCTGTGAGGTAGGTTAGGTGGAGGGAAACAGCAGAGGTTAATGGAGTTAAGGTTGGAACTAAGGAACACAAAATTAAAGCTTTTGCAGATGACATTGTATTAACATTAGAAAATCCAAAGCATAGTGTAAAAGAAGCCCTACAAAAATTTGAAGAGTTTGGTGCTGTGTCAGGCCTTAAGGTTAATAAGAATAAGACTAAAATGCTGACTAAAAACTTAACTAAAGAAGATATCGCAGATCTAGAACAAAAGACAGGAATCATGACAGCAAAGAAGGTGAAGTACCTCGGAGTGTGGATTACGGCTAAAAATATTAAATTATATAAGAATAACTATGAGAACATCAAGAAAGATCTAGAAATTTGGGAGAGAATGAGATTATCTTTCTTGGGGAGGATTGCGGTTATTAAATTGAATGTTCTGCCTAGGATGCTATTTTTATTTCAAACCATCCCGGTACTTAAAGGTCTAAAGCAGTGTAAAGAATGGCAAAGAGCCTTGGCGAGATACATCTGGCAGGGAAAAAGACCACAAATAAAAATGAAAATATTGGTAGATAGAAAAGAAAGAGGGGGCTTCTCCCTACCGGACTTAAGTCTATATTATGAGGCGGCGTGTCTATTGTGGTTGAAAGATTGGATAAGGCTAGAAAATAGAGACATCTTGGATTTGGAAGGCTTCGACAACAGATACGGGTGGCACTCGTACCTGTGGTATGAAAAGGTGAAAGTGCATAGAGGCTTTCTAAATCATATTTTTAGAGGACCATTATTGGCAAAGAAATAAAAATTTACTGGAAAGGAAGACACCCTGGTGGATTTCACCAATAGAGGTGTTAACGGTTAAAAAAATTAATATGGAAGGGAAGAATGCCACTTATGAAGAACTTACAAGAAAAACGGATCAAGGTATAAAACTTAGACCATATGAAGAGATTAAAAGCTTACTTATCGGGTGGTTGCAATACCACCAGGTAAATGATCTGTTGAAAGAAGATAAAAAGAAATCAGGATTTGAAGATAAAAAATCTAAATTCAATGTGGAAGTTGTGGAAGGTAAGAACAAAACACTGTCTAGAATCTATGATATTTTATTGGAGTGGTACACAAAAGATGAGGAGGTGAAGGAGGTCATGACTAAATGGGCAATAGATATTGGTTATAACATCGAATTTGAGAGGTGGCAGGAATTATGGAATATTAATATGAAGTTCACGGCGTGTACGGCATTAAGGGAAAATATCTGGAAGATGATATATAGGTGGTACCACACGCCAGTGAAACTGGCTAAGATCTACAGGTTAAAGAATAAAAGATGTTGGAAATGTGGAGAGGTAGATGGTGATTTCTACCATATGTGGTGGTTATGCAGCAAAGTGAAAGGATTCTGGGAATCGATTTACAACGAACTTAAAAAAAATTTTAAATACACGTTTCCCAAAAAACCTGAAGCTTTTCTGCTAGGAATGATGGGTAAAGAAATTAAAAAAGAAGATAAGGTACTATTCCTATATGCCACAACAGCCGCAAGAATCATGTTAGCACAAAATTGGAAAACGGAGGCTATACCTAATATAAGTGACTGGCAGGTTAAACTGACAAATTATGCCGAGCTCACTAGAATAACGGGAAGAATAAGAGATCAAGATGAACAGAAATTTCACGACAATTGGGTTAAGTATTGGATGTATATTGGAACCAAATTATAAAAGACACTGGCGGGACTGGAATAACTCTAACAGTAACGGGTTATTATCTAGAAGAGATAAAATACGTGCCTACAGAGTTTATCTGATACTTACCAAAGGAGTGGAGGGAAGTCCAAGGCTCGGCAGAGCCTAAAACTGTACTTATGATTTATGGAGTGGATATATTATGTGTAATCTATATATTGGATTTTGTATACATCTATATGTATATATGTATAATATCAATAAAAATTTAACATGCAAAAAAAAAAAGAAAAGGCTGTGAGGTAGGTCAGGTGGAGGGGGAGAGAGAGAGAGAGAGAGAGGGAGAAAGAAAGAAAGAAAGAAAGAAAGAAAGAAAGAAAGAAAGAAGAGAGAGAGACCCCAATTCGAATCCATGGGGCTTTGGCCAAGCCCCATCACTTGTGGGTGTTAAACTGCCTTTAGCAGCTAATTTGATCTGAGTTGCACCGCTCCCCCAGTTTTCACCCGATTTTGATTATTTTGCATTATTTCGGATTTGGGTTGGTCCTCTTGGCTTTCAGTAAATGTTTTGAGGCTTTTTTGGGTGGGTGTGATTAAACCATTTGCGTAGTCTGCCCTACTCACTGCCCCCATCATGCACTCTTGGCTGCCCAATTTCCCCCCCCCCCCTTCCACTTTGTTGGGCCCACCTGCCCCCATTAATAAACTGCCCCACTTTCCCCCACCAGCACTTCCTTCCCAGGCCTAGTAGAGAACACCAAAGTCTGGGCCAGGCACCATTTGTATGTGGAGAGCTCCCCTATGTTGCTCTCACGAGAACTCTCATAGAGGTCAGGTCCAAAATACAGAGACTGGCACACAGTCAGCCACTGAGCTGCCAATAATTACAATTATTAAAAGGCTGCACATGGGAACCTGCGGATTACAGCCAGAGCAAAATCTCACCAAAATTCCTCCTCTCGGTTACAGACAGCTGCAGTGCCAAGTTTTGCTTGCCCCGGGATTTTTTCCCTAGCTGGAAACATTGATACCTGCTGCTCTTTTTCTCCACCCACATCTCATCTCTTTCTCGGAGGGCGGCGGAGGCTGCAACGCAGAACCTTAGCGAATGTCGGGAGTGAGGCTCCACCTGCCTCTGAATCTTCCTCCACCTTGCTCCAGGTGTCCCACATCATTCCTCCCAACCCAGGCCAGCATCCCAGGCTGACAGCTTAAGTCTCAAATGGCTAGTTTTGATTACAGATTCTTTTGCAGCTCTGCCATCTTTGCTTGTACTCCCCCCGGTTTTATTTTTATTTTTAATAGCATCTTAAAATATATGTTCTCGGTCCTGCTCTCACCAGTTAATTTTTGCATGCATCCTTGAACACTGATTAGTATTTTCCTTCTATCCTAATCCCTTCTGGCTCCTTCGTCTCTTCTAGTTCTTAAGGACAAAACAAAAACCATCAAAACTTTTAAATCCTCCACTCTGAGTTCTGTAGTTTTGCATTCATTAAACTTAGGTTTTTAGGTGGCAGGCCAGCAAATCGGGAGCAGCCATTGTCTCCTGCCTATTTTACAACTCCTACACCTTTAAGGGGCGCTGTCGGAGGGCTGCAACCTGCCATTTTTTCTGATCACCTGTGCTGAGCCAGAATTATCTCCCAAGCGAGCAAGTTCTTATAAATTAACCCAATTGTATATAACCAATTTCTGTCTGCTAAGGCAAACAGTAATCTCAGACCCATTTGGAATAAATCACCAACACTGGTGTGTTTGGTAAAGCATGGTAGTAAACCAAAATTTTCAGCGCTAGTGAGTTCTGAATGCTTACTTGCAAGGTTGCATTATTTTAGGCGCTGCTCCCCCACCACACCTAATATCAAGCACATGCCTCATTAGGCGTATTTTACTTTTGCATTCCAAAGTCATATTTGCATGAATTAGTCACGTTTGATACACAGCATGCAATGCGCGTCAACCCGTCAACTAAATAAAACTTGGAGAGCACTTAGCTTAGTAATTTCCAAGCTGTGAGCCAAGCCACACCAACAGGCCACAAGGGAGAACTGCTTGCAGTCGGTGACAATTTTTGTAAAAAAATAAATGCTCCAGTGAGCGCAAGCACGTTCACCCAGCCAGCCACAAAGAAGAAGGAGCCTAATGTGTCTCTGCATGGGTCAATTCTTCAGCTTTAGTTCGTTCTCAATTACCCACCAGGAGGAGGGTAATTCTGGCCCATCTCTGCTCCTGGTGTGTTTGGTGCATCTGATCTATCCAGTAGGTAATTTTGCCCCATTTCTGCACCTGGTGAGTTTGGAGCAAACACAGAATTACCTGCTCAAGGAAGAGGCTACTTGTGGTCTTTCTGCATGCTGCAGGCCTGCTTCTTTTCAACCAGGCAAAAAGACTCATACAGAAACACAGAACGATTAATTCCTCCAAGGAACACATTTCAGTAGACTTTAGAAGCAAATCCTTTCGCTTGTAGGATTAAATGGCAATGCAACGAGCAGACGTTTTGGAATCTGGCTACTGCAGGTACTTGCCTTGCTACCTGACAACCCTGCTTCCCCAATCGTCCCATAGTTGCCCACACCACTAAAAAAAAAGGGGGGGGGAGAATTATACATCTTCAGCCATCATCTGTCATGATACTGTGTTCACCCGGTGATTAAAAAGGTTTGCACAAATGAACTCAGTGGAGAGAGCCTTACGTGGAGGTGAAGGGGAGCCTGGAAAAACCACTTCTGCTTGCTTTCTACCTCGATAAAAGCCCCATTGACGGCCACGGGCAGGAAGCACAAACATAAACCGTCCACATTCGGTGCATTATCTTCCTTGGCACCGGTATGATTTATTTAACATTTATATGGCATCAAGGCATGCACACAACACAGGCCCACACACTATGGAAACATCAACACTGAAGCCTTATCGCGGCGGTAATGAGACGGCAATGATTTCGGAAGGCACAGAGGCCAGGAAAGCTCTCTGGAAGTGCACATCCAGTTTAAAGAGCTCTGTCTTGTACCAAGCTCACGCGGAACAAAGGCAAACGAGGGTTGGGGAAGGGTGGAAAACTTCTGTAAATGCACACACAGGCCACTTAGCAATTAGCTTACATACCTGAGTTCCTAACATGGGCTGGGGGTGAGGGGAATTGTATAATCTAACACATATCCGAGAGGGCGCCAGGTTTTATGGATTGATGGATTCGAGCAAGGCTAGGGAACTTCAGGCTGAGAGACTGAGTGCGGCCCTCCAAGGCTTTAATTGTCCCTTGGGACTCTGCACCCAGGGCAGGAGGGTAGAGAGGACCATGGAAGTGTGCACAGAAGCTAGCCTACGTAAAATTCATGTCACTGCACCCATTTATGCCTCAGATTCCACACATTTCTGGCATGTGGCCCCCTGAAACCTGTCCAGAAAGCAATGTGGCCCCTGGTCTCAAAAGGGGTTCCCCAACCCTGCAGGACACGTCAAACCACAGTTATCTGCAGGCGCTGAGAGCCGCCTCCATCTCCCATCTGAGGGTCTGTCTCTCCGGTTCCCTCACCTGAAGAACCAAGCCGGGTCCCAGAGGGAAAGCTGTGTGCTAATTAAATAAATGCAAACGAGGCTTGAATGGTGCCAGCACCAGCTCTCCATGCCTAGGTGGCTCCATTGGGCACCAGAGAGCAAAATCCTCCGTCCTCTTGGGAGTGGGATTTCCAGTTACATATTCTTAACAGCTCAGAATGCAGGATCAGGGAAGATGAAGAGACGTGGGAGATCTTCAAAAGACCAGGAAGTTTAGAAAGGAGTGGAGAAGACCTTGCTGTAAATCCATCTGAGCTGCAATTCAGTTTTATTGTTGTTTACTGTGAGGCAGGAGCAAGTCCTCTCAGAACTGCCGGCTGAGAGAGAGGAGGGGAGAAGGGAGAATGGCCAAAACCATAAACCTCCCCTCAAGGACTGGGAACAAAGCCTGGGCCAGTCCATAGCCTTCATAATCCCTGCAAATCACAGGGGTCTAGGATGCAAATGCCATCTTCTTCCACAGCACACCTGGCTAGGCCGCAGCCTCAGCCTAAAGTTACTGGTCCAAGCATAAAAGTCTCTGATGCAGCAGATTGGTTGCTGTTCGGTGTGGAGAGTACACTGGGTGGCAAACCTGGGTTTTTGAGTGTCTGTGTAACGTGTAAAATAATAACAGGCAATTCATTTCAACGCAGAAATGGAAGTTTGAAACTAGTATGTGTATGAGGCATGGGGGACCTCAGGCCGTCCAGATTTGCTGAATTGCAACTCCTCTCAGCCCTGGCCACGTTTGCTGGGGATGATGCCAGCTGTGCGTCAGCAACATTTAGGCGGCCATGGATTTCCCAAGTCTCACACTTTGGAAGCTGCAGCAGATCAAACCCTCACAACCAGCTTAACTGCCGCAGATTAACTATAAGTGAAGTAAAAGTCGTCAGAATTCTCTATGGGAAGCAGCCAGGATCATGCCTCTTCCATGCAGAACATTGTGGGGCACAGTACCTTTCTTGCAAAGACACAGCCTTCTGAACAAGGCCAGAGAGGCGTTCCATGGGTGGGGAGGAAAGGGGGTTGGAATAGATGGCGCTCGTGATCCCTTCCAACTCTACAATCTATGATTTTAACTCATAAGAATTCTGCCTCCAACAGTGGTGGCAGAATATAGACACTATGGATTGTAGCCACCGATCGCCTGATCTGTCCCATGAGAATTTGTCTGATCCTCTTTCGAAGCCACCCAAAAGGGTTTGAACCCAGGACTCGACAGTTCCGGGTGCTAAGCACACACATTACTCCCCCAGAGACTCCTCAGCAAGCTCATGGGACTCAGGATCAGCAACTGTCTGAAGAACCGGAAGCAAAGAATGGGAACAAATGCGCAGGACACTCCAACTCCCATTTCACCCACTTTCTGCTTCCCGAGCCTCTCCGTCTCCCGTCCCCCAGGCTCAGCACCCGGTTTTAAAGACAGCCTGCCATTCTCCCTTCAGCCCCTCTGCTTCTGGGTGCCTTGCCCCTCAAGCCCCCTCTCCCTTCCAATGTGCTTCCCTGCCCACCCTGCTTTCTGCTAACAGCGCAACAACCCCTCTTTTCCGAGAACCAGTTGGAAGGCTTTCCAAGCCAAGCTGGCGTTTTAACTTACTTGACAGAAGCTGCGGTGTTTATTAACGTTCTATCGCTGATAGCTTTTCTGTGGGCAGAAAAAACCCAAAGCTGCTGACTCCAGGAAGCATGCTATGCACACACCGTTTGCTCAGATGTGGCAACTGAAACCTGCGACTCCACAGTATCATAGCCTGGGGTATTTCATTCTTAACCGCACAACACTTCTGCATCTTCTCCTGTCCCCTGACTTCAGTGCTATTTAAGAAGAGGCTTGTCAGCGGCCAAGTACCTGGCTGCATCTGGCTAGAGAGAACTGCCTCCCGATTGCCACGCAAGACAGATTTTGCACACAGAAATACCTCGGGTTACAGCTGCTTCAGGTTGCGTTTTTTTTTTGTGTGTTATGGACTGCCGAAACCCGGAAGTACCAGAACGGGTTACTTCCGGGTTTCGGCGGTCACACATGGGCAGAAGCACTAAATCGCACTTTGCACATGCGCAGAAGCGCCGAAGCACAACCCCCGCGTGCGCAATTGCAAACGTGTGAACGCTGCAGGTTGTAAAAGTGCATCCCACACGGATCACGTTCGCAACCCGAGCGTCCACTGTAATTTGCTCTCCCTGCGTACTTGAAGAGGCAAGCGAAGGGGTGGGGTTGGTGGCCCTCCCCATGCTACTGACCTCCAACTCACACCATCCCCAGCCAGACTGCAAGGGTCAGGGCTAATGGAAGTTGCAAGTCCACCACCTGGAGGACCACAAGGGCGGTCTATTTGGAGGTAAGGGTACTACACTGGACAATACTTTCTCTCAGCCTACCTTGCAGGGCTGTTGTAAAGGGGACGGGATTGCAATGTACAGTGAACTGATCCTGTTGGAGGAATCTCTTTTATAATAATGAATTGCAAAGTTAACTATCTGGGGTAGTACTCCTCCCCACCCCCACTCACGGTAGGGCTGTGCGATTTATTCTTCGCAGCGCTGAATTAAAAACCACTGATATTTTACGGTGTGCGGCTAAGAAGACCGCTGGTATCCTCTCCCCCAGGATTGAACGTTAGGCTTGCGAATTATGATTTCACACGCAAGCCTTTTATGGGAGGATTTTTCGGGACTGCATATAAGCAGAAGATTCACGAATCCCTCTCTTAAAAGAGAGTGGGAAGGAGTGGAGAGTCAGGTCTATTTCAGATTTGCCCAAGGAATATGTGAACATTTTCAAAGTCCCATCACAACTTACAGGAAATCTGGCAAACTTCAAGGCGCTGCAAATCCTTAAAATCTGTTTCCATTTACGGACATGAAACCTTCATATGGAAGATCTCCAGCTTTAAAGGCACAAGAAGACACACACATGTACACGCATCTCTTTTTCTTTTCTTTTTCTGTTAAATTACCCAGCGCACAAAGTAGCAAATGAAGATTTGTACTGGATCTGCGCCAAGAACCTGCCTAGATGATGAACTGGATATCGTAGCAAAGTCTACACCTGTCAAAACTTTAGCAGGCGTCCAAAAGGGGCTGAGAGCCTGCTGCGGAATCGTTTCTTGCCTTGTCCGACAAAATGGCTGAACACAGCAAGGCAAGATGGCAGAACGCATGGACCCGAACTTACAAATACTGGTATGGTTGGTAATATCTGCCTGGGGCAGGGCCAGGAGAGCCCTGAGATACAGGGAGGTAGAAAACAGGAGGAAAGGTCAGACAAACCGTAGGGAAGATAGCCTGGCCTATTTTGATCAATGAGACAAAAACGTTAAGACCCAGAGCTGTGGGTGGTGCCACCAAACCAGCCAGATTTTTACTCACCAGTAAAAAATAACATCACAGCAACTAGTATTATGGTGCTTTTACCCATCTCATGACCAGCAACTTGCTTTGTAGTTTCAAATATTCACACATTTTACACCAACGGTGGGTAACCCTTTCCCTGCCAAAGGTCCACGTTGCCTTTGGATTAATAATATATGTTAGGGGTCTCATACCAGCAGCAAGCAGGGATGGAGTCTGAAGTGGGTGAGGCCACCCTCACCCCACCATCTCCTTGCCTCGCACCCCATTTCGCACCTTACTTGCCACCTGCATGACATTATGGCTGTAAGATACATGGGCCACAGATTGCTCATCTGTGTTTTGTACGAACAGCATCAAATCTAACGGGGGGTGGGGGTGGAATCACTTAGGAGGATGAACACATGGTCCGCTTATGGAATTCATTCCCAAAAGTTGGAGAAGAAACAACAACATCTGCATGGGGAATTCGTCTATCGGCCATGACAGCTAAACTGAACCTCCATACACAGATGCAGTAAACCTATGCATACCAGATTCTGGAGGGCAAACAGAAAAGAAAGCCATTACCTTCAAGTGGGCTGGTTTCCACACACACAAATCACACGCCCAACACACCAATCAGGCAAATGAGTCACTATTAGAGTCCAAAGACACATTCCAGCCAGGCAAGAACACTCAAGGAGGTTGTGAATCTTAGAATCAAAGAATTGTAGAGTTGGAAGGGACTGCAAAGATCATCTAGTCCAACCCCCTGAAATGCGGGTCTCTTTCAGCCAACATGGGGCTCAAACCCACAACCCTGAGATTAAGCTACGGAGCAAAGGATGGTAAGGAGAGTGGCCTGGAGAAAGAGGATGTGGCTGGGGCAGGTATGTGGCCTAAGCAGAGTTCCAAGGGCCTAACAGAGAGGACTAGAGGGCCACATCTGGCCCCTGAGCCTGAGGTTCTCCACCTCCCCTACACGTGACATGACACCCCACTAAGCTCAGGTTTTGCAGAAGCTCTCTCCCTGAGAATAACCCTCCAGAGGTAAATCTTGGCAGCCACCAGTGCCAAATATTCAACAGTTCTTGTTGTCACTGCAGTCTCCCCTGCAGGCACCCTGAATCTCCTCCCCTTGCCTACGCAGGTTCTCTTGACTGATTGATTTAGGAGTCCCAGTTTGCTCACTCCTGAAGGCTTGGAGAAGTCAGAGCAAGTTAAGAACAGACATAAAATACCTGGTTGGGTTTTCTTGTTTTGTTTTGTTTTTGCAGGGGGGAAGGAGCACAATGAAGAGCGCAATCTGATGCCTGTCTACTCAGAAGAAAGTCCAATTGACTTGAATGGAGCTTACTCCCTGGCACGTGGGTGTGGGATCGCGGCCTAAACTCTACTGCTCTTTCAGGGGCCTTTCAGGATCAATTTCTTCATTTATTGCATTTTTTATCCCACCTTTTTCTCCGAATAGCTCAAGGCAGCAGACACGGTTCTCCCTGCTCAGCTCCTCATTTGATCTCCAACAACAACCCTCTGAGGTTGTGAGTGGCTTAAGCCTAATTCTCGCGTCAACAACAAGTCCCCTTGGCTGCCTTGGACACTACACATAACCAGCCTCCGTTTCCCATTCGCGGAAGCAAAATAGTAATCATCTACCGTTCCAAAAATTACCCTAAAGGTGATTAAGTGGGAGTGGAGAGTTAATGAACTGAAACAAAACACAGTGCACAGGAGAATTAGTTCTCCTTCCCAACCACCAAAAGAATCAGAAAGAGACTTCCACCTGAGACTGGCTGTGGCTTAAAAGTTTGATACTGCCAAAGGGCAGGATATGCTCTACAAATCCAGGGGCTCCTGGCCCATAGCTGACCTTTCCTGGCCATGGCAGCCCTCTCCCTCCCTTTGAGAAGGGCTGTAGGTCAGGGAGTTCTTGGTCTGTCTGCAGGAGGTCCCAGGATCACTTCCCAGCATCTCTGAGTACCTGCTGGGAAAGTCATACGCCTGAAATCCTGAACAGCTGCTGCCAGTCAGTGTCCGCAATCAGGAGCTAGGCAGTATAAGGCAGATTCCTACCGATCTTCCCTTTTGCGGTGGTCACTTGTACCGCCCTGAGCTCTGGAGCAGGTAGATGCAGCTCAGGTGGCTTCTCCTTGTTCAAAAATTCAGAGCAATGTGATGTAAAAGCTCGGACACACTAAGGGACTTCTCAAAGATAGGTGTCTTGCATTGTTGGCTGGGATCCGGAGCAGGCAGAATTCACACTCTGGCAGCCTGAGCCAAGAAACAGCACAATAGGAGAGACCTCTCTCTCTCTCTCTCTCTCTCTCTCTCTCTCTCTCTCTCTCTCTCTCTTTTCCCCATTTTCCCTGCCCTCCAAGTACCCAGATCTTTTGCAGCTGTGATTAAGTGTTAACGTGATGATATACTTCGCATTCCCTACAAAAGCACTAAAACACACACACACACACACACACACACACACACACACACACCCCAGAGCATGAGTCAATGTCCTAGTGCAGGTGCCATGTTTTACAGACATGTTTTTCAAAAGAACAGGTTTTACAAGAAAGGAGATTCCGACTAAACACAAGGAAGAACTTCCTGAGAGCGAGACAACCTGAGAAACTGGTGGGCTCTCCTTCCTTGGAGGTTTCTAAACAGAGATTGGGTGGCCATCTGTCAGGGATTCTTTAGCTGAGACTCCTTCATTGCAGCGGGCTGGACTAGATGACCCCTGGGGTCCCTTTTCAAACTCTACGGTTCTACGATTCCAGGTTCTCAGCCTCAAAGCTGGCAGCAGGCAGTGCTCACTCTTTTGCTTCTCTGGCTACCCCTCCAAGCCACGGACGGCTGCTCCTCAGTATCCCAGCGCCGCCTTGCCGTGACAATACCACAAGGCTTTGTTTGATTCAGAGTCAATTGGATTTACACTTCGGGAGATAACCTCCAGACACTGAAATAAGCACTCTATGACCAGAGGAATTGGGGGAAAGAGTGCTAAGGAAGAAAGCAGAGATAAGCTGCTTCCTATAGCATCTCTGGCTACCTGCTAGACTTTCAAACGCCCACCAGACATTCGCCATGGCAGAAGGTATTAGCGAGACGAGGCCAGTACAAACCTCAGAGGCTTTAATGTGCCCAGGCTCTGACCCAGAAACAGAGACCTTTTAATTTTAAAGCTAAGATGTCAGGAGGTCAGGCTCAAAGGAGAGTGGTGTGTGTGCACACTTCTGGCATTTGTGAGCTGTCAGTTGCATAAAGAGAGAGCAGGAACCTGGGATGGTGGCATCGTTCCAGAGCGGAGGACAAGGTGCTGCTTTTGATCATATAAAGCCCTGAAAAACAGTGCGGACTCTAGAGACCTTAAAAGGCTCTTGCCTCTCCTGCCTTCCAACCAGTCCATGACATGCTGCCTTTGCCCCACTCTTGACCACTGTTGGCGGCTGCCAGTGCTGCAGCCTCAAGATTCTTGCACAGTTTTGTGTACGAAGACAAAAGCTAAGACTGCCATGATGGTGTACACCATTAACAATGAGCCGGCTCTACTATGAGTCAGGTGAGACATCTGGTTTAGCTGGCGGAAATCGTAATCTAATTAATTTTTTGACCCTTGGGGATGGAGGCGGCGGGAAAGAGAGAGTTAAGATTTTCTCCCCCGAGTATCAAAATGTCTACACCAGCAGCATACATTGGGCAAACCAGCCAGGAACTAAAACAACAGTCTCAACACATGCAACCAAGGAATGCCAGGAGGGAGCCCACCACTTACCTAGGCACTGAGTCTCCTTCATAGCCGGTTCATACCCAGCAGCACAGGTGCAAGCTCCCACGGGTACCATCCACTCCCCGTCGCCATTACAGTAGAGTTTCAAGGGCACGGACACTTCCACCGCATTGGGGATGCAGGTGCCCGGAGCAATGACCAAGGAGGTCGGCTCCGCTCCAGTCAAGGTCTCGGGGAAAACGGCAAAGCCAGCAATGGTACTGGAGCACTTTTTGTAGAAGGCACGGACGGAGATGAGCGACATGCAAGCTCCCAGGTCCTGGAAAGCCAAGTAGAAGCCATTCTTGGAAAGGGGCCCGAAGCTGCGGACTTTGGTGTTCATCCGGCCGGATTCCAGCTTCGAGAAACTCTCGTCGGGGGCAATTGTATCCACTTTGACGTAAGGGTTTTCCATCCAGAAGGGGCTGGAGGCAGAGGCAGAGTCCGTGTCCGACTCGTAGTAGAAAAGGTTGAAGGTCTCTTTGCAAGAGCCGGGGATGTTGGGGATGCTGTTGCAGTCGCGCACTGTGAATTTCAGCTCCACGTAGACGCGCTGGACGTCGTGGCGCTCGATGAACTGGGTGCGCAGCCAGTTGTTCTGGTTCATTTCTTGCACGTTGCACACCTGATACGTCCGGATGGGGTTCATGGCCTCGTCGTAGCCGCTGACTTCTTCCCACTGCACAAAATTAAATGACACCGGTCCATTATTATTTCTTTATTTTTAATGAGAGAAAGGGGAGGCATGGCTAAGTAGGGCGTGTCGTTTTAAGGGTGGGGAGGAGAAACTTACTTTTTTGCAAATTTTTTCTCCTAGAAAAAATGTTTTTGGGTGCAAGGAATTCAAATCTGCTGTTATTTTTGTGACTGGATAACTTTTGGCTTAGCAAGTCTACATCTGATTAAGAAGTTTAACAGCTTTTGGAAAACCAGAGCATTTTAATTCGACCTTATGAAACTGTCAGGTAATGCTGAATAATAGTAATTATAAATACTAATAATAGTAATATGTAATATAACTGCAAGTATTGGCAGTTTTAACGACTTCTGTGCAATTTCACACACATTCCACCTATCAAGCAAAGCAAAATCATAATAATTTAACCAAAAACGCTATTTGATTTCCTGAGTCATGCTTCAACTTTTTAGTACCCCTCATTTTTGAAAATCGAAAAATTCAAGCCACTCTAAGAAGGGCAAAGCAAACCAGGCATATCACTGAGATTCTTCCAAACGTAAGCTATTTGCTACTGAAAAGTTTGGATGCAAGGACATAAAGGTTGCCGCCATAAATCATGGGGAAGGACTGTAGCTCAGTGGTACAGTATTTGCTTTGAATGAGGTCCCATGCTCAGTCCCTGGGATCTCCAGGTATGGCAGGGAAAGACCTCTACCCAAGATCTCTGGAGAGCCACTGCCGATCAGGATCGACTGAGCTAGACCAATGACAGATCAGTGCAAGGCAGCCCCCCTGGGTTCCTAAATCCCACTGTGGCCAACCAGTTGCCTCTGGGAAGCCCACAAGCCCACTTGACATCAGGGCACAGAGCCCTTTGACCCCACTGGCAGCTGGTTTCAGTCCTGGGTTGCCTTCTTTGGCAGAGAAACACCCCAAGGTTTCCCAAGCTTAAGCCTTTTCCCAGCCCGTCAAGTGCAACATCCTCTGAGTGCAGGTGCCAGGACTGAACCTGGGATGTGCTACTTGCAAAATTCTGCTCCCCACTGCAGAGCTAAGGCCCCTCTCTCCTGTTAAATCGGCACTAATACCCGTTGCACGTGGGATTAGCTGCAGAGGCAGGAGCACACAAGCCTTGGGTGAAATTAAAAAACCAAATCTGCATGGGCATCATCCGTTAGCAATCTTGGCTCCATCTCAAAGCCCAAACTGGAAGCTACGTGAAGGCAGGTAACTCTAGGCAGTAGATCTGTGCCGTTTTCATACTAGAATATAAAAATCTGGTTTTGCACGGCTGGAATGTAGCTGACCGTAGAGAGTCCCAATTCACTGATTCACCCAGTTTTGCCTCTGGCCACACCCAACACTGACATGCAGCCCACGGAAAATGTTCCAGGAGGAAATGCAAACCTTGGCCAGGAACAGAGCTCTCATCCCTGGCTCCCAAACCCTGGACCCATAATGCAATTGGCGGGGAAGCTGGAGGGTGAGGAAGATTTGCTGAAAACTTGCCTGGAGAGAAGAACATTCCTCACCCCCTCACCCCCAAATGCACAGCTTTCATTGCTTGGGGGAGATGATATATTGGGGGGAGGGATCAAGTTTCTAGTTCTCATGGGTGGTAGCGAAAACCCCACGAAAGCACAGAAACAAAAGGGAAAGCCGTGGGAAGAGATGAAGTCACGCAGCGTCTGCCTGCAACAACTTGCAACAGGCTTTTGTTGTGGTCATGAAGTCAATGATGCTATTAATGAGCAGCACCATTCAGCAATATTGGTTGGTGAACAAACAGGAGGTCAGCGGCCCCAGGACACGTTTGGATGTTATGAGGAAAGGTGCAAACCAAGATCACCCATTTTTGTTGCCGTTTTATTATTTGCTAGCAAATTTCCGGTTATGGCAAGTGTTCTGTGTGTGCTCGTATCTGCATATACTACAGATGTATATACCCTGATGGTGACGCAGTGCATCTCTGCATATGTTGCATTGCACACAGGCATGCATGTACACTTATGTGCAAATACATGAGAGGGGAATCCCCGGAAGAGCGGACTAGGCCAGCCTGTGCAACGGGGGAGGCTGCAGTTTAATTTGCCCCATAGAACTGAATGGAGAGACCATCCAACTACAGTGATACCTCGGTTTATGAACAGTCCTGTTAATGAACAATTCGGTTTATGAACTCCGCAAAACCAGAAGTAGTGTTCCAGTTTGCGAACTTTACCTCCGTCTACGAATGGAAGCTGAATGGTGGAAAGGCACCGGAGGCGGAAGGCCTCATTAGGGAAAGCGCGCCTCGGTTTAAGAATGGATTTGGTATAAGAACGGACTTCAGGAATGGATTAAGTTCATAAACCAAGGTACCACTGTATATAGGATAAAATAAAAGAGTGTACCGAGGTGGCTAAACTCTCTCTTTGGCCCTGGTGACCCCAGTCATTAAATCTGCTCCTTATGAACATTCCTATTCTGGGTCCTGCTCTTTGGTCATGCTAGAGTTTGACAGAATGATGACAGCTGACATATATCAGTCTCTGAAACTCCCCCAAGGCTTCTTATAATTCTACACACCCAATATTTTCTGCAGAAGCAGGACAAGGCTAATGGCACAAAACCATCTCCCTTTAAAAATCAAATCATTAGAGGGCTTTTTTTTTTTTACTGCTTGCAGAAATATCTGCATGGTTCACACATTAAACTATGGTTTAATGTAACTGTAGTTTAATCTGAACCAACAGCATGCCGGAGAACGCTGTTCACTCTTACCACACTCCTGGCTGCATCAAGAACAACAAACCTCATGAATCGACTTGCTGTGCTAGTTTGAACCTGGGCTAATGGTTTGTTTCTTTCCAAACAAACCACGAGCTGTAGCCAAGGTTTGTTCTTCGGCTTGTTGCTTGTGGGATCTCTGGAGAAAACAAACCATGAGCTCAGGTTCAGACGACACAACGAGTGAAGACCTGTGGTTTGTTGTGATTTGCTGTTCCAGAAATAAGCAGGGGAAGAGCAAAGCAGAGCTTTTTTAAGCAGAATGCACTATGGCGCAGCTCATTTTAATTAGTGTTTAATTAGTGTTTTTATGGAGCAGTCAAGTAATTTCGTTGTCCCTGAGAGGGGGCAATGACAATAAAGATATTATTATTATTATTATTCACGCTACACCATAGTTAAACAATAACTATGGTTTTTAACATGACACGGGAGCACAAACTTTAAGAAATCACCTATGATTATTCTGCACGTGACTACAGTTCCCCAAAGAATCAATCTTTTGGTTCCCTGTTATGGTGACCTCTGTCTTTTCCCTTCACAGGCTCTAGACACAGCTCATCCCTACACACAACCTACTGCCCCTTACTTATCCCACTTCCTCCTTTACCAGCCACTGCTACACAAATCTATGAAATGTTTTTTTAAGAACTCTGCTTTTTAAAAAATCATTTGGGTTACAGTAAGACTGAAGCAGACGTTCTTATAACATTTTATGATATTTTTTTTAAGTCTGCGCTGACATGTCACGTTAAACCATAGTTATTGTTTAACTATGGTTTGATGTGAATAAGCACTGCCCTGGTGCATACTGCTCAAAAGGCAAATTCTGCAAATGATTGATTTCCAGGGTTTTATAGGTCTAAGTGGCCTTTTTGGGCTACCCTCATTGCAATTGCTAGGAATTCACATGGGTGGCTGAAACAATATTTAGGAATAGCAGGTGAATCCACGAACTGCAGAACTATAGGGTAGGAAGGGACTACGAGGGTCATTTAGTCCAATCCCCTGCAATGCTGGGATATTTTGCCCAGTACGGGATTCGAACCCACGACCATGAGATCAAGAGTCTCATGCTCTATTGATTAAGCTAAACCTAAGTTTAGCACAGGAGAGCAAAGGCAGACAAAAGCAGTGTGGCTCATAATTCTGCCCACGTCTGGTTCCAACCTGGGCCCCTTTGGAGAATGGAACATCTTACCCCAGTCTCGGGATGAGCCGTCCACGCCAGCTCAGATGTCACCCACTTCGTATCCATCAGAGTTTCTAGAGGGTGGGAGAGAGAAACACACAACTTGGAAGTCACTGTTGCACAAAGTTCTTTATTTTATTTCTACACTGCTTAATTGTAAAGGTAAAAAATAAAAACCACAAGCAGGTTTTACCCAAGGAGTTACACAATTAAATTATGGGCAAAAAAAAAACAGTTTAAAAGAACCATTTAAAAGATTAAGATCAGCAATAGACTGAAAACTCTCATTAACATCATTGGGTTATTGGTTTGTTTTCGTTCTTGCACTTATTATGTATTTTGTGTTT
Source organism: Podarcis filfolensis (assembly GCF_964270895.1). Lineage (NCBI taxonomy): Eukaryota > Metazoa > Chordata > Lepidosauria > Squamata > Lacertidae > Podarcis > Podarcis filfolensis. The sequence continues at coordinate 7,927,722 of NC_139608.1, forward strand.
TTATGCTGTGAACAGCCCCAAGATCTACGGAGGAAGGGCGGTATACAAATTTAATACAAATAAAATAAAACGCGTTACAGCAACACGTGTGTCAAATTACACCAAAAGAGACCATTCCGCTTCTGGAAAACAGCAAAGGGGACCTTCAGCTTGGCACAACCCCTGGCATGGAAAAACGAGGCAGCAGATAGATTACAGCCAACTGGGCATCCCACAGAATGCATTTTCACCTGCAGCCAGTTACGGGGACGCTGCCTGTGTTGGCCCAGCGGATGGCACTTTGTACATGTTCTGTGACATGCCATTGCTGCCTTCGACAGGTTCCAGAGCTAAGCCCTGGCACTTGAAGGAGGAGAGGAAGAAACAAGAGCATCAGAAACCTACACATAACACAAGCCCCTAGAGATCATTTCTTATTTTTTTAAAAATAGAAAACTTAACCCTGGGATGGAATGGGATGTGGGAAGATTGCAGGACAACAAGGGTCCTTGTTACGGCTGAACTTTAGGGCTGTTTTGCCTTCAGGAAGGAGATTTCCCTGGAGTTACACGCTTGGTCTACCCTAATGACTGCCCTCCCTCCACCCTTTTGACCTCTCCCATTCCTCACTTCTGCGCAGACCTGGCAGAAGAGGCAGGGAAAGCTCCCCTCCAACTTCTCCCAGACTTTGGCAGTGCTGGCATGTATTAACCACAGCGCTGGTAGAAGGAGTGCTTTTCCCGTGACTAGGGCGGCGAAGGCTGAAGCAGGTTTATCCAGCAAGAGAAGAGCAGGGAGGCAGCTTCGCATGCGCCGCTCACTCGTGCCGTTTCAAAAAATAGGGGGGGGGGGGAGAGAATTTGACTGTCTGGCCAACATTCCAGCAGCAGATTAACAGCCAAAACCTCCCTGTCAGCATTCCCCAAAGAGCCTCCCAAGTCCCAGCCTCAGCCTTGGGGGTGAACAGAGAGAGAGAGAGAGAGAGAGAGAATGAACAACAGCGCATTTGGGATTTTTGTCGGGGCCGTAACCAAAGACGGTTGACCCCGAGTAGTGCTAGGCCATTCTGCAGCTTGCCAGCATCCGCGACAAGAGAAAGATGGACATTTGACAAGGAGGACCAAACACTAGCAGGTTGATAACATCAGCTGAGAGAGAGGGGGGGAGGGAGGGAAGATCTGGGGCAAAATAAGATGCGTGGCAAAAACAGTTGTGCGGCTGCAAGAGTTTATAACACAGCTGCGTTCCAGCAGCATAGCAAGCACACATCACAAAACTAGACCCCAGTTCATGACTGGTTGTCTTATTAAAAAGGCTTTGAGTACCTGTCCTTGCAAAGAGGTATCATGAGAGACCGGGCAGTATGGGGAAATGACTCGAGGAAGCCAGCCACAAGGGATTACCCTGTAGGGCACAGTTAGTTCGGTTCGGTTCACATTTTGACGCAAATCTCCCTAGTTTGGACTTCCTGAAACAATGTGCAAACTGAGACACAGCTGCCCTTCAAAACCTGCCATTTCTCTTAATTTTGCAAGGCAGTTCTTCAACCCTGAAAATGTATACAAAATGCGTACACGCATTAGGGGAACATGCACGTATAAAAGCACACATGGTAGTGGTTGTTTTTTTGTCAACGTACAGAAAAGTGTTATAGTAGGGGAAATTGCTTGCTAAGAAATGTGTGTACGAGGCAAAACTGCCTTGGAAATGTGTAGATGAGCAGTAAAATGTGCTAAACTGCTGTTGCGTTTTCTCAAGGCCTTTTCCCTTAAAAAATGAAATCACAAACTGATGCAGAAATGTGGCAGACTTGAGGCTGGGAATAATGAGAATTGGATGGGAAGTGGAATGGACAAATTTGTTTGTCGCTGTACCCTTGGCACCCTTCGGTGGAACAAAACTTCTCCATCACAGTCACCCAAAGTGACTGGGACCTTCCTGCTCACAATGCAAGAGTCAAAGCTAGACATTATGACTTTATGCAGCTCCTATCCTAATTACCTTGTCTCCAAGGCCCACAGAGTAGCAGTTAGCATAATTTTATTACTTTTGCACATTTGAGAAAGAGAGAGAGAGAGATACAGCCAGAAAACACCATCTAACTGGTGGCTGTTTTCGGGAATACTCATAGTACTACCAGCCCAGTTTTATTCTGAATCACACCCAAAACACAGAATCACATCTCCCATCATCCCTGACCCCTGTGACTAGCTGCAGATGATGGGAATTGTAGTCCAACAACATCTGGAGAATTGCCGGTTTCCCGCCCTTGCTACAAGCAAAGGCTTGCACAAATTTTTCACTTGTCGAGATTTAAAGTAACTCCTGCTTTACAAAACAAACAAGCCACGATAAACAAAGGAGGACATGGTGGCGGGTGTTTTTCCCCTGGTCCTTACAGAACTGGTTGGACACGTGCAGTCCCAATGAAGAGTGGGCAGGAGCAAACCCCAAAAAGCACCTCGCACATGTGCTCCGCCACTGAGATACCATCTCTGCTTTGTGGAGGGGAGGCCAGATATGCACTGTGCCAGGAAACCGTCATGCCGCTCTCAAAAGTGAGGAATTTATGGCCTGTCAACCGAGTGATCTATCTCCCATCAAAAGGCATGATTGATGGGCTTCCGCGTTTATTGAAAGGAAACTTGCGCGTGCTGGAAGTGGTTTGCATACCACCCATGCTTTGCCCTGAAAACAAGTGCCGCGGAATGCAGCACATGGACGTCCAAAACACTCCCCACAGTGCGCCAGAATGCTGAATCTTGTCTTAAATCTAGAAATGGTTCCTGTCTCTCCCTCCCTCTCTCTTGCCTGGGACTCCCTTCCAGATCACCTAAGCCAGGGGTAGGAAACTAAAAGTTCTTGAACACCCAACAGCACCAGCAAACATGGTCAGGGACAATGGGAGTTGCAGTCTGCAAAGACAGAGGTTCCTCACCACCACCACCACCACCCCACTTAAGGGATGTCAACTTTCTTCAGAGTCCTCCTCAAAGCCCACCTCTTCCACAGTCTTGGTTTTAGCCTCCATCCCAATCCCTCGCCCCAAACTAAGGCACACTTTGGATTACATTCGAGTGTCTTAGCCTACATCTGCCACACGTCACTGTCCGCTGCTGGGCAGCAGTGCGCTTCCGCTAAAGACCCCTTGCTGGAAACGGCAGGAGGGGAGAGGGCTGTTGTGCCTCCAAGGTCCTCCTCGCACGCTCCCCACAAACATCTGGTTGGCCAATGCGAAAACAGGATGCTGGACCAGATAGACCGCTGGCCTGATCCAGCACGGCTCTTTTATGCCATCAGCTGGATAGCTCAGCTGGTTAGAGTATTCTGATTATAACGCCAAAGTTGCAGGTTTGGTCCCCGTAAGAGAATATTTCTGCATCGTAGAGGGTTGGACGAGATGATTATTGGGGTCCCTTCCAAATATGATTCTATGTTGTCCTTCCTTTCCTCCATTGCCTGTTCTCGGGCAAAAGTCTTGTTTGCAGGCTTTTCTTTCTTTGTTTTTAGCTGGTGATTATTGACCATGTTTCCAAGTAAACCATAAACCTCTTCCAGAGGCTCGGATCTGAATCAATGAATTCAAGAAAGGAGATTCTGACTCAACATCAGGAAGAACTTTCTGACAGTAAGAGCTGTTTGACAGTGGGAAAGACTCCCACTGGACTCTCCTTCCTTGGAGGTTTTTAAGCAGAGGTTGTGATGGCCATCTGTCATGGATGCTGTAGCTGACGTTCCTGCATTGCAGGGGGTTGGACTAGATGACCCTTGGGGTCCCATAGAATTGTATTCTATGATTCTATGAAAAACCAAAGGGAAAACATTTTGGGAACCTTAATGAACAAAAAGGAAAGGTGCTGGTTATGTGCAGTTTCACATTTTAAACTCACTTCTCGTAGTTTTTGCTTACTTCTCAGCCTGACCTCCCTCACATTGTGTTGTGAAGATATAGAAGGTGACATAAAACAGATGGAAAGCAGGACTTGTTGACTATATCAGAGGCATCATATCTGGGTTCTGTCAGGGATGCTTTAGCTGAGATTCCTGCATCGCAGGGGGTTGGACTAGATGGCTCTACAATTCTTTAGTTCTATGGGCATTCTCTAGGACGCAGGTGGTGCTGTTGGTTAAACCACAGAGCCTAGGGCTTGCCGATCAGAAGGTCAGCGGTTTGAATCCCCGCGATGGAGTGAGGTCCTGTTGTTCAGTCCCTGCTCCTGCCAACCTAGCAGTTCAAAACCACGTCAAAGTGCAAGTAGATAAATAGGTACCACTCCGGCGGGAAGGTAAACGGTGTTTCCGTGCACTGCTCTGGTTTGCCAGAAGCGGCTTAGTCATGCTGGCCACAGGACCCGGAAGCTGTATGCCGGCTCCCTCGGCCAATAAAGCGAGATGAGTGCCGAAACCCCAGAGTCGGTCATGAATGGACCTTACGGTCAGGGGTCCCTTTACCTTTTATGGGCATTCTCTAAACTAAAAAGTCCTGTGTACACTGATGGTGCTGCGTAAACAAAATGAGAATAATGGATTAGCCGAAACTGTTTTTGTACAGGTCCATGGCAATATGGAACTATCAAATCTAAGTAAGGATACCAAAGTAGAAGTGGAATTTTGGAGCAAAAAAAAAGAAAATTAAAACCATGTGCCGCCATCGTAGGTGGCAAAGCTATATGGGCCGCCTTTTTGCAGTCTCCCACTCCCACCCCATCGCCCTTCAGCACCCTCTTGGTGAGATAGAAATTACCGTAGTTTTCCAGTTTGGTTTTGCAAGGAGTTTACACCGCATCCTGGGATTTTAGGAATCCAAGTGCTACCCCTCCGGAACAGAGATGGGGCTGTGATGGAACAGCTGCTCCAAAAGGGGGGGAAGCAGACTGGAGCCTGATCAAAGCTCAAGGATCGCACTGGAAGATGGATGGTTTCCATCTCATGCCAAGGCACCACTCAGACCTGGTCTGTGCAGAAAGCAGATCTTGCCGTAAAACTGTTCCTGGACTATATCAGTTCAGACTGCAAAGTGGGGGACTGCAAGGCTAAATGTTCCCCCAGATGAGGGGGGAAATCCCCCAAGAAAACCAAATGTAAGGAACAAAGTGTCTCCTAGCTTAGGCTAACTTGTCTTTTGGCGGGTATTATTTTTGCAGGGAAGCATTCGAACACACAATGCTCAGAAACGACACGGTCCCCAAGAACAGTTTTGCAAATCAGCTGTTCGCACAGTCCGCGATTCAGAGCCAATTCAGGCCCTCACAAAGCGCCCGAGCACCAATGACAAACTGCACATGTGACATGGTAAATGGTGGGCTTTTAAAGGACTGGCTTCTCTGTGTTAAAACAAAGAAGGAGTATCACAAAATGACCAGGCTCCCAATTCTGTATTTATGCAAAGAACCCTGGGCACCCAGAAATCCATGTAACACCCTTTGCTATGGAGGAACTTGCACGTGTATTTTAAAAATCAATTTAAACAAGGAAGATTTTACACCTTGGTTCAAACTGTAAGGCCTAAATTACAGGTGTGTTAGAAGCATATCAGTTCCTGGTGTGTTCCTGAAGCCAGCACCCCCAAAAAGGTACTGAGACCGATGCTGGGGACGCACCTTCACCTTTGAAAAAGCTCAGCAGCAGCAACAACCCACGGAGGACAAAAGAATTGGGAGAACTCCTGGGGAACCAATTTAGCCAAGGCAAACAAAAAGCTGGACATTTGTAATGGAGGCTTGTAAATAGCTAATCATCTGGTCTCCTATGGCGAATCAGAACCGTTTCCAGGCAACCACACAGGGTAGCTTCTATTAAGTGGGAAATATCCCCCCCCCTCCTTGCAGTGTCAGAAACCGCTAGCACAGAGGCAGGGAAGGCTAGCGAAAGTTTTCCTGGGCTAATAACGCCGGTGAACTTATTTGCAAAGCTGAAGTAACGCGAGCACCGCCGCAAAACGGTGGTATTTGCAGGCCTGTGCCTGCCCATCTTCATCTTGCTTGAAGTGGAAAGCGACTACGGCTAGATTTGTGGCTGCAGTTTTGGGGGTTATTTGCTTCATCTGCTCTCGGGGGACCGGAGCAAGGAGACCCATGCGCTGGGATAAAGAGCCGGAAGAAAGCAGCGGAAACTTCTAGACCTGCTGTCAACCTTGCCTCCCTGTTCAGCGCATGTCCAAAAGGTAAAGCCAACACACGCACACACACACACGGCCCACACCCCCTCACGAAATGCCCTTCTCGGAGGTATGTTCCGCCAGAGTGTGCTGATCCATGACAGATGCTGCGTTCTGACAGGAGACGTGCCATTTGCATCCTGATTTTGTCAGGATCTACGAGCTCACTTGAAAGACGGGCGCCGAACAAGGAGGCGCAAGAAGAGGCTAAAAATTAAAAAAAGAACTATCACTGCACTAATTAGAAATCTCGGTAAGCCGTCAACCACAAAAAAGCGAAGAAAGGCGGGGAAGAGGCTCGAGAAGACAAAGAAGGAAAAGCCAGAAAGCATCTTTTCAGCAGCTGAAAGAAAAGGGAAGGGGCTGTGAGAGACATCAAGGCAAATGGACATAAGGCTGCCCCTTTGCCCCTTCCCAGAATTCCTCTGTTTATAACACTGCAGGCTAAAATTCAACAGATGCAGACTTTTTCTAACGCAGAGATACCTGAGCGAAACAAGGTGCTACTTACAGTTTTAATGAATCTTGCTTAAAGGTGCCTACTTTTACTTTGAAGGAGGTGCAGTCACATGGAGCGCCCGCCCCCCCCCAATTCAGTACATTTGGTTTCCTGCCCCAAATTGTACAAAGGTGCCACCAGTAAACAGCACTCCATTCAAAGCAGCAACAATATTCCCCCCCCCCGTTACACCTTGCAGAGGCAAACACTTTTGACCCTGTTCTCAGCGCCCACCCCAAAACAGTGCGGAAAGGAGGGGTGCTTTTTTTCGGAGGGCAACTTCATTTCCCAAATTCTCCTCTGATTCACTGTCAGCTTAGGCCTACTGAAACTAATATACTGTCGAGCCCCGAGGGCAGAGTACAACTTGCTTCTCCCAACAGTGATTTAACTGCTTTGCAGAGCAGTATATGCTTGTTATATGTGAACGATGGCACAAGTGTCTGTTTTGCTGTGACTAATTATTACATTAGACAGTTTACTTTGTATACACACACACCTCAGCCAGGAAGCCTACGTAATTTGCACCCCCTAGCAGACTCCGGCTAAGTTTTAGGCAGACACTGATGAATTTTTCGAGTTTCACGTTCCCGTTGCATCTTTTGTGCGCCACGTGAAGCATTTTTTAATTGGGAGGCAGTTGCATTTTACAAAGCAATTAGCAAAACGCATCCTCCGCAATGGTCTCAAAAAACAGTGGAGAAAACACACATGCACAAAGGAAGCAGACGTCGGTGTGTGTGTGTGTGTGTGTGTACACATATGCATTTGGACCAATATATTGGGGGGGAAACGGATGCAGGAATTCCTAGACCTTTTGAGCCTGTGGGCACATTTCAGAATTTGAGAAACTGCCATGGCTATACCACAAAATGTCTGCCGTGGCAAGAGGTGGCAAGTCATAAAACGGCTGCCGCAAGACGCCTAGCTTCCCAAAGAAAATGAGTGCAAGGGAAAGGTTGCGTCTGAGATCCAAACGTCAAATGACGTTATCTGATCCCTCCCCAGAACAAAATACCTGTTTCACAGGAGGAAAACGGGTGGTGCTTAAAGACACCCCCTCCCTCGACACCAAGGAAAAGCAACACCACACAGACAAAACAGACTGTACCCTCAACATTAAGAGGGTTTTTTGGCCTTCCAGTCAGAACAATATTATAGAAACGATACAACTTTATCTGTATCATAAACTCTGCCATCTCTAGCCTGTCTAATAACACAATACGAGGACATGAGGCCACCATCTTGCTGCAACTAAGCAGGTCTGGGTCTGGTCAATCAATGCCTGGGTGGAACCACGTTGGCTGGAAGGAAGGCAGGATATAAATGAAAGATTTTGATATAGCACAATGTCTGAAACAAGGACGGAGCTATTTGGGGCATTGGCTGGCTTCATGGTTTTTCCTGCCTTGTGATTTTTGCATAGCACATCATTATCATTTGCTATATATTGCCAGGTCAACGATTACGGTGTCAAAACGGTTTTGGGCGATATATCGCTATATCACCCAGCTCTACTGAAGACACCATTGGGAAGGGTCATAGGTCAATGGTAGAGGATTTGCTTTCCATGCAGAAGGTCCAGGCTCAATCCTGAACATCTCAAGGTGGGGCTGGAAGAAGAACCTGCCTGAAATCCTGGAGATTCACAATAGTGAGTTGGATGGGCCAGTGGAGCTTCCAAGGTTCCTATCATCTCCATCTGAACCACAAAGCTTGGAAGCTCTGAAACGGCATGCCCAAAGCTCCAGGTCAGGGATGTCTGGAAGCATCCTTTGCCAGCTGCGGAATATCCTTAAGACAGGCAGAAAAGGAGTAGCGAGGAATGAAAGATTAACCACAGCAAAGGGAGAAAGTAGAAAGCGGGGGGGGGGGAGGCAGATGATATCGTAGAACAAAGGGTGCGGCTGAGCCAACCGATTCTCCCGGGATACGTGCCGAGTCATAAGGGGCAAAATGCAACCTGTAGCTTGTTTCAGGTGCTCTGCTCCTCACTGAGACTCCTGGTTCCAAGTTTTACTGCGGGCAAGTCAGAACCTCATTAAGAGATACTAACTGTTTGGACCGACATCACAGGCCATTGCAACGTTCTTGGCTGCTGAAAGAGCAGGCTGGGGCCTGGCACTGCAGGGTAATGCCTTTTATGAGGGGCGGGGGGGCGGGGGGAGAAGCTCCAGCCTGCCACCTCCGCCAGCAGGTCGGCACTCCTCCTTCCAAGAAACTATCCGATTGCGAGGATAGATTTCAGCCAGAGACTAGGTCCAAAGTAGACTGGCAAGCATATTCAAGAGCAATGGCGAAGAGGCTACAGGAACTCAATGGCAGAAGCAAGTACCAGGACAGGGAAGGAACCATTTGCTTGTTCTCTCACAGAGACGTTTTCCTCACATCTCTTTCCTATGGGGGGCTTCCCGGGACAAGCAGCAGTGTACTAAGTTGTCGCATAAAACGACTCAACGGTGGCACAATGGGTTAATGCGCCTGGCTGTTAACCAGAAGGTTGGTGGTTCGAGCCCAGCCAGGGATAGATGTGGGCAGGACCATTATTAGAAACTCATAGATATATAAACTATTGGCCAAATGGCACCTTCTCCCCCAATGTGGTTTATTATTAAAATTAAAATTATTATTACTATTATTATTTTCATTTCTATACCGCTTTATATTTTAAAGGGAAAAAATCTCAAAGCAGCTTGCAAGACATTAAAACATCAAATAAAACAATCCAGAATAAAACAAATTCAGGCTTCAAGGAATTTTTTTCAGATCCTTCTCCCAGTGATAGTTTGCTCTCTCCAATACAATGGTACCTTGGGATGCGAATGGGATCCATTCCAGAGCACCGTTCGCATTCTGAACAGAACGTAAGGCGTGACAGCGCATCTGCATGTGTGCGGGTCGCATTTCGCCACTTCTGCGCATGCGCGTGACGTCATTTTGATCGTCTGCGCATGCGCAAGCGGTGAAACCCGGAAGTAATGTGCTCCGTTACTTCCGGGTCGCCATGGAGCGCAACCTGAAAATACTTATCGTGAAGCGTATTTATCCTGAGGTATGACTGTATTTACCTAGTCAATTTATATAGCTGCCCTATAGAGAAGTACTGTAGGAAGTACTGTGGGGTAGTGCTTAAGAGTGTCGGACTAGGACCTGGGAGATCGGGGTTCAAATCCCCACTCAGTCCTGAAGCTGACTGGGTGACCTTGGAGTCAGTCACAGCCCCCTAACCTACCTCACAGGGTCATCGTAGAGATTAACTGAGGAAGTGGGTGACCAATGGACTCCGTGGAGAAAATGGTGGTATATAAATTGCAATAAATAAGCTATTCTGCTTAGCTGCTGGAGAAAGCTGGAGGGGCCAGCCAGATGGAGATCTCCATTTGGCCACAATCGGTCTTGCTCCAGTTGCAAAACACATCTGGCTAATTTTGACCACTGTTCCTGCATTGCCGGGGGTTGGAGTAGATGGCCCTTGGGATTCCTTCCCACTCTATAATGCTAGCATTGTAGCATCATTTCACAAGGTATGGTTGTGAATTTCTGTACCCATGCCTCCTGCTATAAAGGTAACCCAAACAGCAGTTATGACCCCTGAAACTGTGTCGCGCTTCTACCCACATACAAGGAAGTAAGCCTAAGAGTCATTTCATCACCCCTGCAGCGGGAGCCCCAAGGCCGGCAATCCAACTGGTAGTGCTGACCCCAAAGAGGGGGAACCTCCCCTGCCCAAGCTTTGACTCCCTGCCCAGCTCAGGAGGTAATTGTGGCCGCAGCAAGCAACCTTGTGCTCCCTGCATTCAGGCACCTATTGGCACAATTAATCCCAGTGACATTCTGAACAGCATCACAAAGGCCTCTGGAGAGAGTGCCTTTGTCCAGGACAAAAAACCGCCTGTGGCAGAGAACATGAGGTTGCACTTTTCCCGCTGACATGCGGGTTTTTTTGCAAATGCAAAAGCGTCAGCCACACAGAGCGACAGCATAGTTGGGGGGTCAGCCCCTGTGTGCTTCCCTGCCCTGCAAAGCTTTCAAATTCTCGCCAATCTTCTTGCCTTTTGGAAAGAACCTTCATCGTCCCCAATCTCCAAAAAAGTTGCACACTCTGGGGCAGGGAAGGCAGCTCTCCTGGTAAGAAGTTATCGCTGTTTGTTGACGAAGGGCCCATCTCCAATCCATACACTGCCAGGGTGTTTCATGCACAAAACTGCAAGCTGTTGCGCTTTTTTGCGGGGGATCTAGACGATTTATCCTGAGATAACTCTCCTGTTGCAGAGCAGGGGCCGGGAGTGTCATTTGTCTCTGCAGTCGGAACCACAAAAATGTCGTCGTGAAAATGAGATTCCTCACTCACTGCTACTTACTGACAGCACTATGCAGAAAAGCTTGTTGTGTAAGCGTCGCAGGAACCAATTGGACAGTGCCCATGACAGCACCAGTTTTAAGTCTCCTCCAACCAGCCTTCACCAATGGAGCCTTCACCAGTTATGTTCTAATAGCTCTTTTAAGAAGGTTTTGAAAAGAGTAAGAGAGAGAAAAGATCATTTTCCAGAGGTGGAGTGCTCATCTAGCTCCACTTTATTTTTGAGAAAAGGGAAGGCGCATTTGCCCTCTCACGAAGTTACACAGAGACTGGCACCGCCTCTGCCAACCTGGTGCATTACAGCCGATTCGGATTACAATTTTCACATCCTCCACTGATGGGAGATACAATCCAGAAGAGCAAAATTTTGGCCAAGACTGGCTGGACACGGCCCCCGCTGCCTTTGAAACCATCCGTTCTCCCTCCGTTTTCCTACTTTTGTTAAAAAAAAACAAACAAAAAAAGCTGAACAAAGATGGTGTTTGCACAGATGGGTGCAACCATCTTTTGGCTACAAACACAACTCAGGTGTGTGTCTCCCCCTCACCTGGCTGAGGCGAGTTTGTGCCTTCAATCTACAAGGCGGCCAAAGAAACATCACAGAGCCTCCCTAATTAAAAAGAGAGAGACAGAGACCAAAGTTTGGGAGTGTATACTTCATTATCACCATTCCAGTTCTGCCAAGAGGAAAACTCACGGCCAGGTCAACCCCACCTTTGTGCACTTCAAAGCCCAAACACGCTTGCTTGATAATGGCCTCAAAAAACAGCTTTGAAACGAAGCAGCAGAGAAAATGGGACTTTTTATCTCTCCCGCCCCCTCACCTCCAGCTGGCCACCTGCCCCACCTCAACCGCTGGCAGGAGGAATGAGTCCCTGTGCCTCTCAGCTTAATAGGAGAACCCCTCGGCTCTGACAAAGCACATCTCATGAAAGATTCAGAAGGGCTGCGCGCTGCGGAAGCGGCCATGACAGGTTTGGGGGCGGGGGGAGAAAGGCAGCGAAAGAGAAGGTCTGAGCACCAAGCCATAGGACCCGTTGCAAGATGCAAGCAAAGCCCTTCATGTCGGGGTGGAGAAGGAAGGGGACAAGAGAAAGCGCTGAGAGCTCAGGATGTGCACACTTCATGCGCTCCCGCCTGGCACTCCCCAGAGGACCGGAGCTGTCAGGGCAAAGCTATTCCAGGCCCACGAAAGGCCGTGACCCATGAACGCCTTCTCTCTGCAACGTTTCGGAAAAGAGGGGTCCTGGGAAACCCATCCGCTTGCCACTTTTAATGCGTCGGCAGAAGCTATGTGCCAGCTCCCCCTGCAGGAGATCAGAGGCTGCTGCAAGTCAGGCTGCAAAGTGGGCAGTTTCGTTCCATGCGTCTTCTTTTTGGCTTCCTCCCTTCGCTCACCGCTCCCCCCCCCAAAAAAAAGGAATTGGCCTACAATTTCATAACTCACTCAGGATAATTTTCTTTTTTAAAAAAAACAGCAGCAGCAGCTAGCATTTCATGCCCTCACGTTACACACCTTAAAAAAGAAAAGAAATAAGATTATTGGTTTCTTCGCCGTATAAAATATACTTCTGCAGAAAGAAGCAGCGCTGAAGGTCGTAAGTGAGCTGTCGGAGGGAGACAGGTAGCTTGTCAAAACAATGCGTTTGTCAATACAGAAAACCTGTCTGCTAATACGCCTCACTTAATATTGTGGTGTGGAGCTAACACACACCCTTCTCCTAAGCCAGACTTTAAAAAGAGGGCTTGGCTATTCCTAACTAAAGCAGCTGATAAAATTTTGATTCCCCCCCCCATTTGTAATTGTCATTTCTCTCTTTTTTAAAACAACAACAACAACAACAGTTTGGTTAACATTAAATCTGAATGCCCTGTGAACGCTACACAATCTCTTAACACTGGACTAAGTACTTTCTATCAAAAACATTGCAACGGAACTCTTTTAATGTAAACAAGAAACCAGGGGTTTTGGGGGGGGGAGGGAGGATCGGGAAAATCATCTTTTTTGAGACCAGCCACTTAGATTTGTACAGCGCTAAATGAGCATCGCCGCCGTGAACGAAAAGAAAAAACAGAAACACAACAACTCTTGCTTATGTGCTATGACACATAAGCCTCTGTGACACAATAAGCAGGCGGCTGTATTATTATGATGGGCTGGAGATTTTGGGCTAAGGACAGACAAGTCATCACAGGCACTGGAAGCCAGGGAGTAGGAGCCAGCTGCTGCCTTCAGGAGATGAGGAGGAAAAGGATGTCCACTAGGCCACACCTGGGTGGTCCTGTATATTCAGGTTTGCATCCTCTCTGCTTGAGCTCTGCAATTATCTCCTCCTTAATTTGTATGCGCTCAGCTGGGACCGAGTCAATGGGACTTAGAATCATAGAAATCTCAACCAATGTCCTGCAATGCTGGAATCTTTTTTTGCCCTATGGGGGGCTCAAACCCACAGCCCTGGAACTGAAAGCTTCATGCTCTACCAAGCGAATTTTCGTTCTTTCTTTTCCTTTAAAAAGAATAATAATTACTGAAATCTTTCAACATAAAATACAATCAGGATCAAAGTAGTCTACAATACAGGAATATTTAAAAGAACCAAAATATATAAGAGAGAAAAAAGCAAAAAATGGGAAAATGTACCCATAAGGCCCTTCACCATATTTATATTGTATGCATCCTGTCATCTATCCACGTACATTTTTGCCAAAAATGGGTCTCGAACCCATAACCCCAAAACCGAGAGTCTCATGCTGTACCAACTGAGCTATGTATCTTTCTTTCTTCTGCAAGCAGACATGCATGGTATTGCACTCCTACAGAGTTCAGAAGTCTTTCCCAACCTGGTGCCCTCCAGACATTTTGGACTACAATTCCCAACCTCCCTAAGAACTGCAGATGAAGGATGGTATACAAATTTAATTAGCTAATAATAATAATAATAATAATAATAATAATAATCTTGTTATATAAACACAAGATCATTTCTTTTTCTTTTTTTCACCTGTCGTGGCGCCCTGCATCCCTAGTACCATCCCTTCTGGAAGGCAGGCCTTCTGAGTTGCCTCTAAAAGCACAGAGACTAGAATAGTAATCTTCAACCTTTTTAGACCCAGGAACCCAGTTTTTCTGCATTGGGGGGACCCACTGCATAATCTCAGAGCCTGCATTTGCTCCTGTGTTGCAACCCACCTTTGGGGCAGCCCCAGCCCACCAGCTGAAGACCAGTGGACGAGAATAAGGAAAATCTTTGGACTATTAGCCGATTTGTGTGGCTGGGGTGGAGAGAGCCACAGAGAGTTATGTAATACGAGAGAAACAACACGGCACACAGCCACCCAGAAGTAACACTGTGAAAGGTTTGGGTTGATCAATAAAGGGTGATGTGCTGCGTTGTGTGTGTGGATTCACTTCCAGTTAGCATCGTTATAAGGCTCAGCAGCTTAAAAGGGTGAGCAGTTATCCAATAAATAAGTACTGTGTTTTTGGATGCATCCTAAAAGTTGGTAAAAAAACAACAACTTCCAGATTCTATATGCAAAATTATACAAAGCAATACTCTCCTACATGGAACAAAATGCTCTATTAAGTTTTGACATAACATGCTCTCTTCTGATCAGATTAACCAATTACTCTGCCCCACTGTGTAGGAAACACAAGTGGGAAAAGGAACAAGCATTTAAAACAGGCTTTTTTTCTCTTGAGAATTAAACCCATCCACACCAAGTCTGAGCTAGTCTCCTGTCTGCTTATCCCTAACATAGAATGCTAGAGGATGCACAGAGCCCAGGTAGGGCACAGATCTGACCCATAAGGAAGACTCTGGGGTAAAAATTGCAGACAGGAGACAAGGGACCTTTTATATGCAGAACACAAGCTCTGCCGCTGAGTTATGGCCCCAAACGTTCTTGATAGCTGGCCTCCCCTAAGTTATTTTTTATTCTTTTATTCTTTATTAAATTTGTATACCACCCTATATGTAGATGTCAGGGCGGTTCACAACATAAAATTGCAATCCCAAAAACACAAAATGCATGATAAAATTAAGAACAGAAACAAACCAATAATCCACAACACATTTCAAAAGGGCATTGGATGTCAATCACATACCCTCCAACATTTATCCGATGAAAATAGCCCATTCCATAATGATAATTTTACTATTTATACCCCACACATCTTACTGGGTTGCCCAGCCACTCTGGGCAGCTTCCAACATATATAAAAACATTTTTAAAAATATTCCCTATACAAGATTGCCTTCAGGCAGCTTGGGGGTCGGATAACTCCATACCCTCCAACATTTCTCCAATGAACATAGGGACAACCTAAGGAAAAGTGGAACATTCTGGGATCAAATCAGAAACCGGGATGGCTTCTCTAAATCAGGGATGTCCCTGGAAAATAGGGACACTTGGAGGGTCTGCAATCAGCCAACGGCCTGGTGGAAGAAGAACGTTTTTGCCTGGCGCCTAAAGGTATGTAATGAAACCACCAGTTGAACGTTCCATAAAGGAGGAGCCACTGCAGAAAAGGCCCGTTCCTCTTGTGGAGGAGGCACACAAAGAAGGACCTCAGAGGATGACCCCTGGGTCCAGGTTGGTTCAAATGGAGAGAGGTGGTCCTTGAGGTATTGTCCACTCTCTCCATATTCTCCTCTTCTGGTAATATAAAGCCCAGTTTCCAAAATACAACTCTGAGCGATCCCTATCACAGCTTCATTGCTGAGTGAGTTCCTTCCTCCCTCCGCATTTCGGGTATCCCTCCGTGCAGGACCGCCAGGGAAAAGTCGCAGAGTCCCAGGCTGCATCCTCACCACCGCCTTGGCTCACGTCCCGAGCCAAGCACATGCAAAATAGGCCCCAACTTGCACTCACAGCCTCAGCGCATGGGTAGGTGGTGTTTATCCAGACTGCAGAGCAGCATCACTCAGCAAGGAAGGCGTGAGGCCTCCCTCCCTTCTCGACAACACATACCATCAGACAGGTACTTGTTATACGGCAGAGCAACTTTTGCAAAAACAACCGGAGTGGGGGGAAGCTTGGGAGTCCTGAGCCACTCCTTGGAGAGGGAGGAGCAGGAAGGACACCTCTCTCAGAGCATTCGCTTGCAAACGTTGTTAACTGTGGCAGACAAGCTGAGCCAGGGCTGGTTGGGAGAGCCAAGAGAAAATACCGCCTCCTGCATTTCTTAGAGTGGCAGAGATTCATAAGCATGGCTCCTTCAACAGGACTAGGGAAGACCCCTCTCTGAAACCCTGGGGCCTGAAGTGATACTGCCAATCAGAGCTGGCAGACTAACCTATTGCCAACCCCAGAATGTGACCAGCTAGCCCGAGCGATGACTGCAGGAAACAAAAAAGACGTAGAAAGCTCCAGAATAGGGGTTTCACAATGGATTTTGTTATGTACCGAAGTTCTCACCCTGGGCCAGCAGGGGGGATACTGTAGATAGTTATGCAAATGAAGGGTCGAAAGTGACGTTCAGTGATTGGATAGTTTTAGAAAATGGCAACAGTTACATTGTTCTGGAGCTCTATATAAGCAGGCTGACTGAGCTCCTCAGCCAGTTCTGTTCCAGCTTGCAAATAAAGAGCTGCTTTGGAAGAATTGCTGTGTCGTCTGATATGTTCGCCCACAACTTAACAGATTTTCTCCCCACCCGCCCAATCTTCTTAAAAAGGACAAGCTGCTAGTCCTCAGTAGTAAGGCAGGTAAAGCAAGAGGCCTCCATGTAAGCCTGCACTGATTTGTAGGGAAGCAGCTGTACCTTCTCCTACCCTTGTGTCTTTAAGGGCCCCACATTGGTAAACACTTATCCTTTAGTCTCCTCCCTGTCCTTTGTTCCTGTCTGCATTTTTTTCTCAAAATCAGGATTCTGCAGAAACCCAAGCTTTGCAGAGTGTGTGCATGCAGAAAACAAGCCGAGCCTGCACAACATTCCTCATTTATTTGCACCATCTCGTTTTCAAACCAGAACACACACACACGCCCTGTTCGTCGCATTCCCATCCTGCTCTTCCACCAGAGAGCTCGGGGCAGTTTATGTGGGGTTGTCCCTGTTCTATCCATGCAGCTGCTCTGTGGGGCAGGTTGGGTTGAGTGTGAGCAACTGTCCCAAGGCCACCCAGTATGCAACACATCTGAATGCAGATCAGAACCCAAGTTTCTCTGGTTGGTGGTTCCAACGCTCTAGGACAAGGATGGGGAATCTGGAAAGGCCACAACTCTCTTCCACCACAGCTAGCTCTGGGATGATGGGTGCCACAGATTAGATGAGATCCTTAAAATTAAGCCCTTGCTAGCTCCCAGCAGCATTGCTGCCCAAAGGTTTATGTTCAGTTACACACACTGTGCTATTTGTCTGAACGCAACTGGTGAATGCAGTTGCGCAGACCATCGTTTCACTTGCATGTCCCACCTGGCTGGAGACATGTGCATGTTTAAGCATGTTCCTCCTAATCATGTACCACAGTGGAGATGAGGCAGGCAGAAGGCATTCAGTCAGCGCACACTGCAAAATGCAAATGGATCAACATTTGCTGAGTAAGCAAATGGCACAACTCTGTGTTGCTTCAATACCTCTGACCCGGATCATTTCGCACACGGGTAAGCAAGTCTCAACTGTTCGCACAACCCTACGCATACAAAGAATCCTAGAATTTTAGAGTTGGAAGTGTAATCTAGTCCAACTCCTTGCAATGCAGGAATCTCAGCTAAAGCATCCATTAACAGATGACCATCCAACCTCTGCTTAAAAACCTCCAAGGAAGGAGAGTCCACAACCTCCTGAGGGGGTTTGTTCCACTTTCTAACAACTCTTACTGTCAGAAAGTTCTTCCTGATGTTGAGCCGGAATCTCCTTTCCTGTAACCTGAAGCCATTGGTTCGAGTCCTGCCCTCCAGAGCAGGAGAAAGCAGGCTTGTTCCATCTTCCATGTGGCAGCCCTCAAGATATTTGAAGAGAGATGGCTGTCAGATCTCCTCTCAGTCTCAAACAGATGTGCCTTCTCAACCCCAGATTTACCCAGGTTCTCTCATATGTGCATACTTTAGACACAAATGCATGTGCCTTCATTCTCAAAGCAACATGTGTGCCCAGATGGCATGGATGGCATGAAGACTCCAACATCTGTGCAGGGCTGGTGCCACACCTGCAAGCAAGCCAGGGGTGAGGAACCTGCAGCTCTTCAAGTGTTGCTGAATTAGACGTTTCCATAGCATCTTCAAGTAAAATAGGGAATGTCCCTTGTCTGAAATCCTGAATAGCCACTGCAGTCAGCTAGCTGTGCCAATGGGCTGATTCAGCTCAAGGCAGCTTCCTACAGTGACGAGGCAACTCAGTCGGTAGAGTGTGAGACTCTTAATCTCAGGGTTGTGGGTTCAAGAGCCACGTTGGGCAAAAGATTCCTGCATTGCAGGGGGTTGGACTAGATGACCCTTGGGGTCCCTTCCAACTCTACCATCTAGGATACTATGTAGAGTCGTGCCTTGGAGGTTGAACGCCTTGACTCCCAAACAAATTGGCTCCCGGATGATCGAAACCTGATTTTCCAGTGTTCCAGTTTTCGAACGTTCATTTGGAAGCCGAACGTCCAACGGGGCTTCCGCAGCTTCTGATTGGCTGCAGGAGCTTCCTGCAGCCAATGAGAAGCCACACTTTGGTTTCCAAACGTTTGGGGAGTCGAACCAACTTCCAGAACAGATTCAATTCGACTTCCAAGGTACGACTGTATGTCCCAACAGCCCCAGCCAGCTGGGCCATTACTCAAGCAAGGATGATGGGACTTGAGAATCCGGCAACACCTGGAGCACCACAGATCAGCTGACCCCTGACCTAAGCAGAGCAGGCACGTGTCCCTGACGCAAGTTGCATCCTTGTCCCATTTTCAGATTTTTGCTGACCCGCATCCGACTCAAATGCTCCACCTGCAGCATGGGAAGATTGCGGCTTCATTTAGAGTCCCAAACAAAGCCAGCGTTTCAAAGCAGCCTCTCTCTCTCTCTCTCTCTCTCTCTCTCATCATTGCTTCTCATATTACAGCAGCGCCTAAAGGCCCCAGCTCAGGCAGAGCCCCATTATAGGCAGACAATGAGCGCTGGTCCTTGCATCCAACTCTTTTAATTACAGGACAATAGGCAGAGGGAAGAAAGGGAAGGTGGATTAGTAGCTGCTTTGTGAGAGGGACCAAAAAAAAAAAAAAAGGAACTATGTTACTTGTCCCAGGCCATGCTAGGAGCAAAATGGGAAGAGCTGGCTGCTAGAGCAAGCATAATAAAAAGATGAACAGGTGAACCACCTCTTCGCTTGGATCCTCAGCATCAGGACCAGAGGCTTTTTCAGCCAGAGACACTCACACTTCCCCAGGCATTTTCCAGATGTTTTAGGCTACAACTACCATCAGCCCCCAGCCAACATTTGGTGGGAACTGTGGTCCAATATCTGGAAGGCAACAGGTTGGAGAAGGTTGATCTGATTTTGGTCAGTTCTTAACTTATGCTGAAGTTCGACCAACCAACCAACCATTACACCTTTTGTTTAGACAGGCTTACACAGTCAAGTAAAGTCTACCTGCTGCTCAATATCTCATGCACATATATTTGCACTAACTTGTATTTCGACTCTTTTACCGAGAATTCTAATGCATATTTTCATTTCACGTAAACTGCTTTTATGATCTGACAAATTCCATCACATAAATAAATAAAACAGAGGGCAAAATGATACGTTACGCCTGGGATCATGTGACTGGCACCCACAATATAACACCTTTTTCTCCAAAAAGCAGCCAGTAGAACAACTCAATTTGGATGCAGGCTACAGCACCAGTCTGGAGTTTAACACTTTACCAACATCAGGTATGGGGCAACCTTTGGCTCCCAGCTGTTGCTGAACTAAAACTCAGATCAGTCATAGAATTGTAGAGTTGGAAGGCACCCCATGCAGGAATCTCAACAAGCGGTCCCCCGTCCAAACTGAAACCATACTGGACACTGCTTTGCTTTGCAAATGTGCCGGCAGATTTATTGCTGCACCACTTGTTCCTCCAAGGCCAATAATGATTGGAGCTGTAGTTCCAACAATGCCTGGAGGTCCACAGGTTCCCCAAAGCTGGCCTTACCTGCTGACTTCCCCAAACTGACCACCCAAATATATGGGCAGAAATATATAATGGCATCAGGACGGGAAAGGTACATTTGCTTGAGGAAGCAATGGTTGCCTCCCTCTCCTTTGCAAGGAAGCCTTGCTCCAGTACACCCACACTCATGATTGCAGCTGCTTTAGGGAGAAGAAAATTACATCAGAAGTTCCTATCGCAAAATTCCAGCATAACATGTAACTTCGCCCTTTACTCTGGTTGTAGGTGCAGCACGGCTGTTAGGTAGAATGAATGAGCCATGAGCCAGGACACATCCTGATCCAAATTCATGGTAGACACAAACTCACTCGCTCATGGGGAGGGAGGGAGGAGGGAGAGAGAAAGAGAGAAAGAGCTGCTTGCCTGTCAGTAACACAGGGATAATTGTGGGTTGCCTTTCAGGGTTGCTGTATTGATTTCTGAGATAAAACCAAGCACACATACATAAGAGCCTTGCTATATCATACCGAAGGCCCGAACGGTCCAGCATCTGCTTTCTACAAGGGCTGGCCTGATGGTGCCCAGCAGAAGCTTGAAAGCAGGACCTGACCACAACAGCAGTCTCCCTCATTTGCTCCCCAGCAGCTGGTTTCCAGAGGCATGCAGCCTTTGGATCCTGGAGGTAAGAGTGCAGCCATCATGGGACTAGTAGCCGCTGCCTGTCGGAAGCGAGCCAGCAATAAATCACACAAAGTACATGAAGTTAACTCTGTATTGGAAGAAACAAGGTCTGCTTGGGAGGGCCAGGCCTAACGAAACCAGCAACTCTTCTTCGGTGGGTCTTGCCCACAGCTGCCAAAGTCTCCTCCTCTCCTGGGTCTTTCCCAAGCAATCTGAGACTGCGTTGGTGTGCCTGCCTTTGCTCCTCCCACTTCATGCCTCTCCTGGTCCTGGGAGACCAGGGGGAAGGGGAGCTGGTTGCAGGAGATGAGGAGACACCCTGGGTTCTTCACCAGCCTGACTCATCTCGGTCTCTTGACCTCCCTCCCCTTCTACTTCTGGACTGCTGTCTGCCACAGTGTCCCCCTGCTCACTAAACCCTGTTACCTCTTCAGCTTCCAACACCTCCTCCTCCCAGGCTTCTCCCTCTGACCACTCATCATCATCCCACCACCACTTCCTGGGCTCTGAGCCTTCTTCCCTTGGGGATTCCCCAGCTGGTTCCTCCGACCATTCCTCTGTGTCCAGCCAACGCGTGACATCATTGATATCTTTAGCCTCCATAAATTTGCCTAACTCTCTTTTAAAGTCACCTACATTGGTGGCCTTCTTCACGTCTTGTGACAGGGAATTCCAGGATCTAACAGTGCCCTATGCAAAGCAGTATTTCCTTGTTCATCAGTACCCCTTACCCGCTTGCAACCCACTACACCCTCTGAAAGCCATTTTTAATGAAATGGGATGCTTTCTGCAGGAAAATGCAGGTACAAGAGAGGTGCAAGGGAAAGGGCTATGGGAGAAAATTGTGGTATCATAGGAAGTATTATTGTTGCTGTCAATGTCAAGGCAAAAACAATTGCTGCTGTAAAGAAGCAATTTCTGCCACATAAGCACAGGGTCTCTAGTGTGCATCACCTTGAAAGTTTGAGAGGGGCACGGTTCATATATTTTGTATCAGCTAAAAGCTGGCCCCAACACAGCTCCCATCAGCTCCAGCTGTCGTGTCATGGAACATCCACAAACAGTCTAACTTCGGAGTGGGAAGGGCTGTTCAAAAATGCTGCAAAAATAGTGGACGGATGTGGGGAGACTCATACATAGGGAATGGCAACAGAGTGTGCACACACTGCTGGTAGCCAGAAGGTGGGAAAAGCAGAGCGCAACCCAAGCGACAAGGGGTCTAGGGCAATGAAATGTGAGGGGCATCACAGCTCAGAGATGGGGGATATAAAGTAGGCAAAGTGATAATAGCAGGGATTTGAGGGAAGAGTAGATGGCTGCAGATGTCAGAGGGGTATGGGTACTTGAAAGAAATACCAATGAAGAAAGTTCCACATAGGTCTTATCTTAGGACAGAGGAGGGAAAGGAACATTTATTTGAGTTAGCCAACCTGCTCCCTGGGAACAGGCATGTCATGCTGTGACTTTTAGGGTAGTTTTCCATTAAAAACGACCCTGAGAAGAAATCCAACATGGGAACACTACCAGCTCCAGAAAGCCAGCGTGAAACCAGAAGGTCTCGCAGGGCTTTGAAGCCCAAAATATTGTGCCGCCCTCCTGGGAAGTGACCCAGATTGGATGCTGTGCCAATGGCAGAACCAGTAAAGAGAAAGGGAGCCCAACTCACTTTCTCATGTCAGGATTTTCTTGGGGTTGGGGTGAAAAATAACTTCTAGCAGAAAACTGTGCGTTAATAATGCCAGAAAGCTTCAAGCACAGCAGGCTCCTGGAAAATCAACGTCTGTTTGGAGGGCCCCAATTGGTACCTTGGAAACCACAAATTAGCAGGATGCCGGGTACAGTATTTGGTTCTCGGCACATCCAAGACCCCAGCATGCGTCAACTCGAAGCCGTCCAACTCCTCTCCCCACAGCAGAGAGCCACGCCTGCGCAGACACGGTGCGGCACTCTCTCGCTGCCATTATCCATTTTGCTCAAGGAGCGCCGCGGCCGCCATTTTGGGCTCCTTCGACAGCTCCGGCTAGAATTCGAGAGGACCCAAAACTCACGGCTCTGTGGCGGCTTCCTTAAGGCAAATAACTTTCAGGTGGCTTAGCCGTGCGTGGACCCCAGAATCTGCACCGAGAAAGTCTTATGAAGAATGTTTTCTGTGCGCACAAAATGTCCAGGAGCAGGCACACCTGCCTCGTGGCCACTCGCTTCCCCACAAGCTCCTCCTCAGTGCTGAGGGAAACATGAAGCCCGGTTCTCGCTCACCTGCCAGGGCCTGCACACTTTGAGAGAGAGTCGGGTTCCAGGGGATGCTGTCTCCCCTGCCATTCCCTTCTTACTGACCCGTGGCTCTCCCTGCTTGACCTCCCCACCACCTCCGGCTCATCAATCACAGACTTCCCTCCGCTTGGCGGGGAAGGAGGGAGGGGAGATGTACATTCGCCTTGGTTCCCGGTTCCCCCTCCTCGCCAAGCAGCAGAGGGCCTCCCGGGCTCCAGCAGGCAAGCCGAGGGAACAGAGCGGCTTGCAGTTCTCCTCATATCAGGAATATCCGTCCAGCCCTGCCGCCTCCTCTCCTGCCCCATCTGCTGAAACCGTGCAGCAAAATGTCTGCATCGAGGGACAAAAAGCCGCCGTTTGGATTCTACTTTGTCACAAAGCGGACAAAAACACAGCGCTCGGCAGCTCTAAGCCACGGGTCTTCCTCGCCAATTTAAATCGGCACAGGGTTTTTTGCGGCCCACCCTCAGTTTCTTGGCCTCCCCGCCTGCCGCGTGGAACCCGGACACGCCGTACCCAAACTCCCACACTTCTTGCCAACAACACTCAGCTCTCTGCTGCCTTTGGGCTGGCGCATGGATTTTGTCCCAGCCAAACCAAACTTTCAGTTTCAATCACAGCAACGGCACCAGCAGCCTGCATTCCGCCACTCTCTGAATGGCAAGGGCAGCAAACATGCTGTGACACCACAGCAGTTCAGCCAATGGCTTTGGAGAGGGGGGTCGTGAGACTGTGTCTGTTTCTCGAGAGAAGGGGGTAGCTGATGTCTACCAGACAACTCCCGTCATCTTCAACCATCGCCCAGGAGGGCTGAACCTGTTGGGAACTGTAGTCCCAAACCCCTGAAAGGCACCCACCCAGTTGGGGAAGGCTGCTCCAGAGGCAGTGAGAAACCACCCCTGTTCCTCACATACAACAAGCACATTTTCCTTCCCTCTGCAAAACAGTGACAAGAGCTCAGCAAGGAATGGGGAGAAGGGCCTCATTCTGATCTGGTGGCAACACACAGGTCATTGGACTGGGATTTCTTGCTCTTTCTCTCATTTTAGAAGAAATGTGTGGCCTCCTCTTTTCAAAGCTTCGAAAAAGAATATCGGAAGGTATTTAAGTGAGCTGCTTGCAGTATTTATAGCTATTTTTAGCTTTTTATAATCTTTGCCGGCAGTCGTGTCTTTGTACGGAGTAGTTATCCTCATTAATGGTTTCCATTGTTAAATCTAGATTTGTTTCTGTTACCTTTGTTCCCAATTCTTGTAAAATATTTATTTCTTTTGCTTTCTTTTGAGTTACCTTGAGAACCCAATTTGGCGGGGGTGGAAGGATATGCAAAAAAAAAAAAAAATCCTATAGGAGGGTTTGTGTTTTAGGAGGGAGGGAGCCCAGGCCGAAGATTCGTCACCACTGATCTATGAGCATTACCCAAGAAGGAGCTAGATAACGGCAACCAAGTGACCTAAAGACGGAGGATTTGTGGGGATTTTCCTCTCCTAAGCTAAGGAGGGTGGGAGGAAGTCATGGCAGAGGGTCATAAAAAGTTATTGATAGATTGATTGATTGATTGATTGATTAAATTTGTATGCCGCCCTATATCCGTAAATCTCAGGGCGGCTCACAACATTTAAATAACAATATAAAAAGCCCACAAAACACATTGCCATAATAAAAACAGAAACAAACCAATAACTCCCGCCTCCATTTAAAAGGGTGATGCAGAGAATACGAGAAAAAAGAAATGCCTCTCATATCACCCTTGACCTCAAGGAAGCTTTGTCCAAAGATAACATCTGGCAGTGCAACCAGGACGGGCGAAAGGAAACTCTGCAAAATAACCGAGAGCTGGCACAGTCCGTAAGCCTCACCAGTCTTCCTCAACCTGGTATCTTCCAGATGTTTTGGGCTACAATTCCCATCAGCCCCAGCCTAAAACATCTGGAGAACACCAGGTTTAAGAAGGCCGAGCTATGTTAAGAGTGAGGTGCACAGATTTTTAATGCATAGGCAAGTCCTGCAAAGTGCTGCCCCACATTCACAAATATGTCTATCGGAGGTTTATTTGGCCATGGTAGCTAACATGGAACCTTCAGATACAATGTGAGAATATTTCTAAATGCAAGCATGTGCAGAGAATGCATTGTCTTTGTGCCCTGTTTGTGGCATTCCCAGCGATATCTGGTCAGTCAGTGTTGGAATCAGGATCCCAGACTAAGTGGACCTTTGGCTTGACTCAGCGGAGCTCTTTGCAAGTGGCATCGCTCAAATCATTCGCACATAGTCCTCATTCACATCAAAACATTTAAAGCACTTTTATGCCACTTTAAACCATCATGGCCGCCCCCTCCCCCCAAAGAATTCTGGGAGCTGTAGTTTGCTACGGGTGCTGAGAGTTGCTAGACCATCCCTATTCCCTCACTGAGCTACAGGTTGCACAGTTCCCTGTGAAGAGGAATTGACTGTGAAACCACTCCGGGAATCGCAGTCCTATGAGGGGATTAGGGGCCTAATAGCAGTAGGAGTCTCAAAAAGAGATGGAAAAATTCTGGAAATTTTGAAGCACTACCCCCTAGCCATTCCAAGGAGGAAAACCAGAAAATTTGATGTAAAGTTGAAACATGCAATACTTTCCTTCTTCACCAAACCTGAATTTATAATGCATAAAGATCTTCATAGGATGAATTTTGAGCATGTAGAACGACATTTTTAAAAGACACGTCACTCCTTACAAAGCCCCATTCAAAACTCCTGGCTTTCCCCAAAGAAGCCCAGGAACTGTAATTTTCCAGGAGTTCTGGGAGCTGTAGCTCTATGATGGGAAACTACAGTTCCCACAGTTATTTTTGTGGGGCGGGGGGCAGCGAGGATGTGCTTCAAATGTACACGCACCCAGGGTCCTGATGAACACCGAAATTGCCAGCAGCTTCACAAACTAATTTAGGCTGTGTTCACACACAAAACAGCCAGGCAAAATGAAGTTCTCTCCCGCCCTGCCAACCTCGCAGCAGCGCCCGAAGTTGCGGGTGGGAAAACCACCTTTTCCAGTTCCTTTTGCAGGTTCTTCTCCTGGGAGGGGAGGAAGAAAACAAGCGGGGGCTGGGAAAGTAAGCGAGAGAGATGTGCCGGGAGAAGACGACGACTTTTATCGCAAAGACTTAGCCCCACAGACGGAGCGGCTCTGAAAGTCAACAAATTTAGCTGGCAAGCACATGGCCCCCCAAAACGGCCCTTTGCCAAAATTTTCCTCCCCGTCCTGCGCCTGGGGCAGTTACCCGAATCTCTGAACGGCCCTCCACTCACTTCCTCCCGACGTGCGAACGCTAAACCCATCTGGAACTGTTTAAACCTAAATATCCTTCCCCCCCCCAATAAACTCTCCAGTCCAAACTCTAGATTCCTCCGAAGTTAAAACAAGCAGAGAGAGAGAGGCAGAGGGAGAAGGGGCAACGAGAGAAAAGTGCCAGGCCTGGCTCGATGGCGCTTTCTCTCTCCCTCTCTCCCCCACTTTTCATTTTCAGTTTAATTTCTGTGGGACTAGGATAAATCTGTCCCTGGCAATTGGTCAAACCCAACACGTTTTTCTCGTTAATAAGTAAAGAGGGGGCCTCGGGTTCCTCGCCGTCGGTGCGTGCGGAAGACGCACGGCGCTGCCACCCCTTCGACACCTCCTCTGCCTAGCAACTCCAGAACCAGAGTCCCTTCCTTTCTCTGGTTCTCCAGGGGTCCGAGAGGCAACGAAGCCCCTTCCCCTCTTGCCGGTGGAGGCAAGAGCTTCCCCCAGAAGTCTCAGCCAGAGCAAATGCTGTAGAAAGAGGCGGCTTTGGGACGGGACTTCTGCAGCGACCGGGGCCCTCTGTCCAGCCCTTTTTGAAGTGGCGAAGGAGAGAAAAAGCTACTCGGGATCATAAAGATAACCCTCTTAGTCCTCAGGCGAATACATGCAACTTCAGTGTCAAATGCAGCCTTCCCACACACAAACACATGCAAAAAAACCACCCAAACCCCAGGGCTGGCATGCATGCTGTCGATTATAAACCCGGCCGAAGTTCCTACATCTTTCTGACATTTCACATTCCAAGGTGGGGGCTTGGGGGGGGGGAACAGGTGCAGGGGAAAGCTGCAGGCTCCTAGAGACACAAGAGGAGGAAAAACACACACAAACAAAAACAAAAAGCCCATCACACACACCAGAGCAACAAGAGAGTTTCTATGTGCTGGGCAAACAGGTGACACGGTGGCCTTAAGGAAGCCATGGGGCCTGGGCTGACTTTCACAGCAACGGGGAAAGGGTCTGAATACAGTGGTGCCTCGCAAGACAAAATTAATTCGTTCCGCGAGTCTTTTCGTCTTGCGCGGTTTTTCGTCTTGCGAAGCACGGTCAGTCGCAACTGCACCTCTTCAAGCGGTTTTAAGAAAAAAGGAAACAAACTCGCAAGACGTTTTCGTCTTGCGAAGCAAGCCCATAGGGAAAATCGTCTTGCGAAGCAACTCAAAAAACGAAAAACTCTTTCGTCTTGCGAGTTTTTCATCTTCCGAGGCATTCGTTTTGCGAGGTACCACTGTATTGCGCTGTTGCTGCTATTTCCCTTGCACGGAATCACACTTCCTTGCAAACCTTTCCATCTTTTCTTTCCCCTGCAAAAGTGAGCATTTGAAATGTCCTATGCGTCTCCAATAGCCATTTACATTTTTCTGTTGTGAACCGCTCTGGGATCTTTGAATGAAGGGTAGTATACATGTTTAAATTAATAATAATAATAATAATAATAATAATAATAATAATAAATGCTCATTCTTTCTTGTATCTCCACTGCATGTCTGAAATGCAGCTTTTTTAACAAAGGAGAAGATAAACCCTACTAGACGGCAGCGCTCGCTGCTAAGAGGTATCCAACACAATCCCTCGAGTTACAAAATTTCAGCGGCATGTCTGTGCAGGGAGCTCATATCACTCCAAAAACATTGCTCAAAGGGGCCTTGCTCAGCCAGGCCCAGATTTAAGACCCATTTTCATCTTACGCACCACCCAAACAAAGCCATGGCATCAAATACGCACACACAAATTCCAGCTGAATTTAGCAGAGGGGTTTGAGAAGGATCTACATAGGCCAAGCTCCATGGCTGGCAGATCTCACATGCTGAAATGGAAGATAGTTCACAGAAGCTGTGGAGTTATGGCACTAGCTCCACCTTCTCCAACCTGGTGCCCCCTCCAGATGTTCTGGACTACAATTCCCATCATCCCCTGCCATCATGGCACAGGTGATGGGAGGGTGGCAGGCTGAGGAAGGAAGCTCTAGCGTTCTTCCATGGTGCCAATGTGCTGCCCACAAAAGAACAGACCCAGATTCCATCTGAAATGTGCACATGCAGCTGCCATGGCCAACACTTCTTCTCAAACCCGCCAGAGACATGCAACTTCTCTCAGACGGCAGCCAGGCACAAGGCTACAAGAAACTACTCCTTTCACCCAAAGTTGCTGTCTGTCTCTATTCCACAACTGTGCAGCAGGCCCCCTTCTGCTGCAAGACATGCCCCACCCCAAAGGATGCAGGAGAGCAGGACCTTGAGGACGGCGAACAGATTCTGCTTTCCAGCCACACGCTGTGCAGTATTAATTATGGCAGTCAATCTAGCCGCCATTTTGACTCCTCCACCTGCCAATAGCCTCTAATGAGAGGCCCAATCGTTTCACTATCTTTTGTTCCCCGGATGCAATCTTTGTGGAGTCACAACAACCTGCACCCTCATTAAGGCTGCATCTGCACATAGTGGCTTTGTGGAAACAAGAAAGCTTAAGCGAGGGAGGGCCGCCATATTTGCAAGAGGAAACGCATGTAAACACACAAACAAAAATGCCCACACGAGATGATGCCCTGTAACACGGGGCAATATGGTTTGGGGATTCCGGTTTTACGGATGGGTATCCCTCAAGTTCTGGAAACCCTGTCCGATGGGACAGCCTGGCCGTAAGTGGAAAAAACTGGACATCTGACCAGCCAGTCTATTTGGCAAAGAGGGAAGAATCCCAAAATGGGGGTCCGGGGGTGGGCAAAGCAACACAAGCGCCTATGTGACGTGGCTCCAGAACCCTCTACTCCATGCTCCCAGCTGGAGAGAACATGGTTCCCCACACATGCGCGCTGATGCCTGCCTGCCCCCTTCCCTCATGCTTGGCACCACAAGGAGAAGCTGAACCTGGAAAAACCAGTTTGCGTCGGCACCGCAGGTAAGTAAAAGCGGGCCTGGAAGAAAAACACAACACAGAAAACAACACGTGAGCCCGTGATTCAGGTTCCTTGGGATGTTTAATTAAAACCTGCCGAGTACCCAGTCGCCAGCAACCGCCAAAACCAGCCTGCGGGAAGAAAGGGGGAAACGCAACCGAATATTTCATGCACGATGCCAGCCTTGACAAGAACTTTAAAAAGGAGGAGGAGGAGGGAAAAGCCCCAAATGCCACCGCAAAGGGTGCTTGGGCGCGAACCGTCCGGCACCAGGGATTCCCCACCATTAAGGGAAATGGAGGGAACATAGATCATTTTAGCCCAAGAGAGTCAGCATCATGATCAGCCTAGCGCTTGCCTGTGTAGCTCGAGGTGAAGCTCAGTTAGGCGCCGAGAAAATAAGATGAGAGCAAGGAAAGTATAGAAAGTACAGAGAACACCGTCCCGGGAGGGGGGACCCTCAGAAGTCCACGCAGCTCGTCTTGTAAGCTTGCCCTCGTCGCCAATTAGCCGGCTGCTCTTCTGGGCACAAAGGAACAGCCTCTCTCTCCCCCCAGACGGATGAGCCAGCTTGCAAGGAATGGGAGATTTAATGAGCTCGGCCAGAGCTTCCCGAGTTCTGTGACCAGATTCCCCTCAGCCTTATCCTAAAGCATCAACAAAACAGCAGGCCGAGCGTCCCCGCCGAGAGAGGAGGCAGTTCAGTGAACTGTAATTAAAAGAAAGCAAATCTCGCTCCGTCAGGGAAATACCTGGCAGGGCATCTATAGAATCGGGAGGGGAGAAAACGCGACGTTGCACGCGGACGCAGCACGCACATCGCGCTACGTCAAAACATGTGCCTAAATACGTGCATTGTGCTACACTAGACTGGGAGCCCACTGCCACAGAAACAAATGCACTATAGAATTCAGCCAGGCTTTATAGAGCTAAAATACGCCTCCCAAACCAGCCTCCATCTTCGCTCAACTCAAGCAAAACTTGGGAGAGGATGAGCAAGCTTCCCTCCTGACCCACTTAATGCCACAAGCACCCCCGCGCTCCACATTAAACTAACCTGAAACAATCTCTCCCACCACCCAGTTCTGTATTTACATTCACCTGCATGGGCTTCACCCACAAAGAGATGGTGATGGTGGGAAAATCCACTTTTTAAACCGCACCTTTAATCGCTAGCGTAGTGGTTAAAGGGTCTTATGGGATAACTTCTGGGCATTTAGTGATCTTATGTAGCTGCTCTGCAGAATAGGGAGTTGAGTGTAAACCGAAATGTGGCCCCCTCGCTTTCCATTTGTCCCCAATATCCTCCTCCTCCCAAAGTCTCAGCAAAGAGTTATTCATTTACCCAGTCATGGGAATACAGGGGGCGAAGGAGCCCTTTGCAAAAGTGGAGAGGTTAATTGTGCCCCGAATCCCTCGGTGCAGTGTCCGGGTGCAAGCTAGCCAGGACAAAGGAAAAGGAAACCCTCGAGGTTTTGCAGGGACAGGAGCTGCTCTTGTCCCTCTTGCCCCTACAGAGCTTGTGCCTCTTTGTGCGCAGGTGAGCAGGCAGGAAGAAGAAAAAGAACCTGTCCTTTGCCATTGTTCCCAAACCAGTATTATTAATTCCTTCCCTTGCGCTCAGCCCTGGGGGGGGGGGGGGAGAGAAGCACAGGGCATCAGAAGTACTAAGAGGTATAGAAAATGGGATTTAATGCAGTTTAAATTAACGGCGTATCGTTTTTCTCTCTCTTTCCAGCAGAACAGGGGTGGGATGGTCCCAAGCAAGGGAAGCAGCAAAAACTGAGCAAAAGGGAAAGAAGAGGAAGCTTGCATTTTCCAAAAGCGCTCCTCCTTCCCCTCCTGCGCTCTTCGGCCGAGCAAGGGAAACCTATTCCCGTGGGGCCTCGGCTCCCCAGCCCAGCTCGCCTCTCTTCGCGTTCAAGTGCCTTTGCCAGAGAAAGCCGCCGCCGTTGCTTCTGGGCCAGAGCATTCCTGCTCCGGCAGGCTGAGGCGCTGCTGAACTAGAGAAGAAAAACACACTGTAACTTCAAACAGACCCAGCACGCTTGCACAGAAATCTGGGGGAAGGAACCATTTTCTTCCCAGCCCTTACAAAGCCCTCTGTGACTCGCGGCTGAAAAGCAGGCTTCTCCACACACACACACACCGCTCTACTCCTCGGCCCCTCGACGTCTCCCCTTCTGCGCTCCCTTGCAAAGAAACTGGACTCTCCACCAGGCTCCCGATAGGTCAAGCCAAGTGGAGCAGCGGGGAGGAGAGGGGAGAAGGAGCACAATTGAACAGAGTCGTGTTGCATTTTTTTTTAAAAAAGCCCAGACACAAGTCTGAAAATGTGCACGCTCACACCCCAGCCGACCGCAAAATCCCAACTCTCACGGGTCAGGACGCAGAGGTAACAAAACTAGCTGGGAGTTACACATTTCTGGCACCGAAACCTGACAGGGCAGCGCGAGGTGGCAGAATCCCCGGTTACTAGCAGCTGCGGTTTATATAGAGTGTGCGCATATGGATTTATTGCTGCTATGGATTTATTATTAGCACTAAAGTAATGCATACACTAGATTTACAGTAACTGCTCAAAAACGGCACAGTCTGGATCAGGAAGCAGCTTTTTTAAACAGCATGGGGGGGGGGGGGACCCACAACACAATGTACGCATTATTTTTATTTTTAAGTGCGAGCCCCCGCCCCACAAAAAGGGAATGTAAGAGCGCATTCCTGGTGATCTTAAGGGTCAAGCGACCCTGATTCGCAGAGTTAAGTCACAACATATGCCGCACACGCCACTGCTCGGTTTACACGCAGCCCAGCTGGAACAAAAGGCAGAGCAGGAAAAGTGCAGGTTGAGAAGCCAACTCTCGAACCCACCCAAGAACACGCCCCGGAGACCCCAAGCGAGCGCCTCGCGGAGAGAGCCTGGCACGAAGCTGAGACGCAAACTCCTCCGTCTGCAAGGTGGTGCTCTTTTTAAATACACACACATAAGGGAAACAGTTAAAAAAGGAAAAGGGAAAAAGTGTTGCTATTCCTGAGCAAGCCTTTCTATAGCCCCCGATTTGCTCTTCGTTTAGGAGGTTAACGGGGACCTGATCTCGATGACAAGCTGGCACCCCATTTTCTCAAAGCAGGACAGGACAAAGAAGCATTGATCTACACAGGCCTGACAATCTCAACGGGAGAGAACGGAAGAAACTTAAGGGAAACACCTGAAGTGTGGAGCGTGGCAGACACTGTACCCATGAAGCATACCAGGTCAGGGAAATCAGAACACCAAGACGACAAAGAGAAGGTAGGCAGACTTGCAGAACGCACAACACTGGTTTTAAGTCTTGTGATGTGTCCCCTTCACAAAGCCAAGAGATCTTTGTGGGTTTGGCGTGGTTTCTGATACAATTTGGTGACATGCCTGGGCTGTCCCCATCTGGACAAATGGAGCTGCATATATGGAACAGGGGAAAAAAATCTACCCCTCTGCAGGAATTTCCAATTCAGTGTAAAAGGCCCTTGTTCTCCAGGAGTTAAATTATCTTGGAGAAAGGGAGATATTCCACGAAGTGGCTGCCTGCCTGTGTTGATGCCTCGCCTTCCAGCTGAGGCAGTTCCCAAAAAGGCGGAAAAGCTCCAACCTTGTTCTGCACAAAAGGAGCCAAGGTAATTTGGAAGGAGGCATGTTTCTTGAAAATCTCAGAAGGAGCCAAAAAGGGTTCCTTACACACACACACACACACACACACACACACACCCTCCCACCCCTTCTCTTTCTCTCTCTCATTTCACCACAAACCCAGCGCCTTTGCCATCCCAGCGAAAGAATGTGCCTGTGAAGGAAAACTTGAAGCCAGTGTCAAACAGGGGAGAAGAAGAAAGGAAGTCAAAAGCATGTTTTGTATCCTAGAGAAGCGATGCTGAAGCTGGCAGGTTTTAAGATCTGATGTATTTGGGGAAATTCACAGGAGCTACTTTTAAAGACACAACTTCCATATTTGTGTGAAGGGGAGGCTGGGAGGTAGCTGAAGAAATGAGGCTGCCTATTAAGAAAATTCCCCAGCACTGATTTTTGAGAATGTGTCACATATGTCTGCATTCCAGCTTCTGTGCTGTTCTTCTTGTGCATGCTGAAAACATGTCCCCCTCCTCCTCATTTTGACAAGATTCTTAACACAAAGGGCAAGATGAACCAAAAATTTTCCCAAGCTTGCTCAAAGGCCCAGCACCTTTTCTCTGGTGGGACAAAAGCTCGTGATTCCCACTCATTTGGCAAAATGACTAAAGTTAAAACTTCTACCAGAACTGGAAAACAACCAGTTTTCTCTCCTCTAGTCTTGCAATTCAACTGAGTTGCAAGCCTTTCGTCCTGGTTCTTGAATGCTCAACCTTTCGGCGAGGCTAAAGAGCACCATTTCTGGCCTTCAGGACTGAGGGGTTGTGGAAAAGCAAACTTGAAATCTGCCTACACCCAAAAGGAACATTAATGTCTACTGTTCTTTTGCTGAAGATAGGAAGTATATGGGGGGAGATTCCACTAGAATACAAACCTCTCCATTTCTGCTAAAATTGTGCTTTATACTAAACAGAAGTATCATTTGGGCTTAGGGCAGGAATAGGATACTCAGGCTATCTTCAGGTGGCTCCAACAATTTCTGCAGACTCGGAACTTTTCAGTGAGACATCTATGCTGTGGAATGCAACAATTAAGTAAGCCACTACTCTTACGTGTGAGGCTCTCTTACAGAAGGAACTAATTTTAAAACAAACTCTGAACTTGGCTTTTTTATTTTTAAAGTCTACCATAAACTGCTTCATTTCACAGCTTTGCTTTTCTGTTTAATGCAGGCCAAGTGACAGAAGTGCCTTCTCTGCCTCCCCGGTTCCCAATCTGAAGAAAACAACGTCCTGCTCCCACAGCCAGAAGAAAGCAGTCCAAAGAGCTGAGAAAAGAATGCAAACCCACATTCTGAGCTGCAAAGGTCTAAAACTCACCCGCAGTCAAAAAGCATGGCGAACTTAGCAACTTTATGGATAGCACTTGACAGCTCTGAGGATCTCTTCTCTCTCATCTGCCACTTACAACACAACCGCCCTCCAAAATTTAGCTTAGCCAACTCTCAGTAACCCACACAACGGGGAGCAAGGCCAAGGCAGGCCAGTTGGCCACCAGCTTCCTTCGCTTGCCCCCCAATTTCGAAGCTGCTGGTGTCATAACACAGGACCTCGACGTTAAGCAAGGGTGGTGGCCCTATCTAACACCACGGTTCAGAAAGTGGGGGGCGGAGGATCTAAGCTAGAAGACCCTGGAAAGACCAGATGATAATAATAATAATAATAATAATAATAATAATAATAATAATAATTAGTAATAATAAATTTTATTTATATCCCACCCTCCCCAGCCGAAGCCGGGCTCAGGGCGGCTAACAACACTAAATAGTGAGACTGGATCTCAGGCCAAGAGGGCATGCTTCAGACTTGATTATTTTCATCGAGGCTGCCACAGATTTGTGAAACAGAGGCTGGAGAGCAGAAGAAGTGTTTGAATGGAGGGGGGGTAGGGCGGAGGTGGAACAATTGCCCATCCCAAACAGACAGGGACAATGGCTTCTCTCCAGGCACCCATCCAAGGCAATGGAAGCACGTTCTTGGGCGTGTATGTGGACTCAGGACAGCAGACACCTCTGGAGGCTGCCTCTCCATCTGATGTCCGATATATTGATAAAGGTTGAAAGGGTTCATGACTCTGGAAAAGGGTGGGGTTCGTAAGGACCCCCCAGTACCCCCAAAACGCAAATATTATTTAGTGTGTGTGCATCCGCAGAATTCAATGTGCACATGCAAAGGTGAGTGCCAAGCTGAGGTTTTCACCATTTCGCTCCCTCGGAATGGGGATCCCCCGACGGAGAGGCCGATCCCCGCGGGAAATCCCCCCCCACTGCCCCCCAAGGGATCCGCGGGGCCTCACCTTCCAATGCGCGGCAGCCGCCCGGCAGCAGAAGCAGCAGCACCACCGGGAGCAGCGGCTGGGGCGCCCCCGGGCGGGCCGCGGCCATCGCGGGGCCGGAGCCCGGCGGGGCGGCTACACAATCCCGAACCCCCGGGGCGGGCGCAGACCTCCGGCGCGTCGCTGCCGCTGCTCCTTGGCGGGGAGGCACGGTCCGCCCCCGGCGTCGGTTCGGCGTCCGGCGGGCTGATCTTTGCACCCAAAAAACCTCCCGAAATTAAACTCCTCCAGGCTCCAGAGGGTCGATCCGGTAGTCCCGGGCGGTCCCGAAAGGCGCTGTCCGCCCAAGGCGCCTCGTACTCCGCCAAAGAGAGACAACAGTCCTGCCCTCCCTTCCGACCCCGCAGCCCGGGCGGAGGTGGCTTTGGACGGGCGCCCCCGGGAACCTCTCGCCGGAGCGGGTCTTCCGACGGCACCAGAGTTCCGCGCGCCTCTCCAAGGACGCCGCTCTCCGCAGCAGCTCCGGGGCGCTTCCTTGCTCGGGTCCGGGGGACTTGGAGCGG
Source organism: Podarcis filfolensis (assembly GCF_964270895.1). Lineage (NCBI taxonomy): Eukaryota > Metazoa > Chordata > Lepidosauria > Squamata > Lacertidae > Podarcis > Podarcis filfolensis. The sequence continues at coordinate 7,963,465 of NC_139608.1, forward strand.
GTCAGAAGCGGCCGGGGCTTCTCCAGGCGACCGCTCCGGTCCGCGGATCCCCGCTCGGCTTGCTAAGCTCCGCTTTCTCTTGCGCTGCTGCTGGGTCGGAACCGAAGCGGGCTCGTCCAGGCCCTTGCGGACGGTCCGGTGCTGAAGCGCGGCAGGGCTGGAGTGCCAGGATCTCTCCCGCCCCACACTCGGTTTTCTCTTGGGTCCGCGCCGGGCTGGGGATTCCCCGGCGTCGGGGATCCGCAGAGGGTCCTCCTCCCCGGCTGGAGAGACCCGGGAGGCTCGGTGCGCGGCAGGCTGCAAGCGACTCGCGGGCTCCGCACGCAGCCAGCGCCGCCCCTCGCTCGGGGATCCTCTCTCGGCCGCTCACGCTCTCGCTCTGGGCGCTCCTGCAAAGCCGCCGCGGCTCAGACCCAGGGGGAGGAGCCCGGCTGCCAATCGCGCCCAGGGCCGCGCCCCCGGCAACCAGGCGCCCGCTCAGCGCGGGCCAGGCGCGGCGGGAACGCCCCTAGCAACGCCAAGCCTCGCGCTGATTGGGCGGCCGGCGTCCTCTGGGTTGCCGCCTCCCGAAGCGGGGAGGCGGGGCTCCGAGGGAAAGATGAATTGGAAAGGGCGGGCGCTCCGAGACCACCTCTCAAGGCTCGCTGGCCGGGCGGGAGGCACGCGAGGAGGGTGCTCCACCTAGTGGCCGAGTGGGGGATTGCCAGCTATTAAAGTGCTGCGGTGGGAGGTGGGGGGCTCCCATTCATGAATGGGCAGGATGACATGGGAGGCGGGGGGAGGGGAAGCCTGAGAGTTAACAAAAGATAGGAATAAAGAACTCCGCGGCCGCAGCAGCATGGAGATAGCGGCAGATTTCGCAGATATGGCATGGTCAGGATTTCCCCAGATACTCATGCAAGCAGGTAAAGGAGCCATGTGCTGACATAAAGCCTTCTGCTAAGTATAGACCCTATACTTTTGATGTTGCAAAATGTGTCCTGCAACAAGCCAGTGAGATACTAGAACTGCCTTAGTGGGGGAAGCACACTGCCTTGCCCACACGTCATTTCACTTCATTAGTTGTTCTGTGACACTTCTCCCAATGTCACCACAATATTGCCATCTGGAGAGGCACTCTTGAGCTACAGCTCTTAACATGCGACAACAGCAACAATGTCCATTTGTGGTATAAAAAGTTATGGGTTTTCAGCAGGAAGTTATGGAGCCTGCACCAATTGGAAAGGAGGCAGTGTGCTTGGCACGTATAACCAACTCATGTGCACATGGCATCTCGAGAGACAATGGAGTGCGCCTCCGGGGGTGAAGTCAAACTGCTGCACTAGCAGCACTGAAGTGACCTCCCCCGGGTTGCAAGCCTGGGCAGTGTGTATGGAGCTCCTAGGCTGCCCAGACGACAAGACCCTCCTCTCGGCCTCACTGATGGGGTCCACAGGAGCCAGCTGGGTTGGAGGAGTTGCCAGAAGGAGGTGCACAAGGTGCCACTGAACCATCTTAGGAACTCCTCTCCAGATTTGTGTAAGGTTTACTCCATTGTCATTTCTTCTCCTGAAGACATCCCACAAGGCAGTGGAAGTTTAGGACCAGCGTTTTCCTTCCCCTAGGTGGGCTCCCTTCCCATGTGGACGCAGAGGTGGAGCAACCTGTTCCGGTACCTGGAGCGTTGTTCGTCCCAGGGGGTGTGATGCACTCCTGAGGGGGGGTGACACACCGCTCATGGGGGCATGGCATGCGTCCCGAGGGCGTGGTGTGCACCCCAGGGGCGTGGCACGCATACCGGGGGTGCACGACGAGCAGCGCATGCCCCGGGAGGTGCCACAGATAGGGAGTCGGCATTTTGTCTCACCCCCTTTGGAATGGCACCCAGGGTGGCCCACCCCCTGCCCCCACCTCAGAACGCCCCTGTGTGGATGAGCCCTATCTACCCCTCACTTCCCTCTACAGTGGTACCTCTGGTTGCGAACGGGATCCATTCCGGAGGCCCATTCGCAACATGAAAAGAGCGCAGCCCGCAGAGGCGTGTCTGCACACGTGTGGGTTGCAATTCGGTACTTCTCCGCATGATGTCATTTTGCGCTTCTGCGCATGCTCGAGTGGTGAAACCCAGAAGTAAACCTTTCCAGTACTTCCGGGTCGCCGCGGGACGTAACATGAAGTGAACGTAACATGAGGTATGACTGTACAGTGCAGAAACTGCCTTCTTCACCATTGGACCCCCTATTGGTCTGGTCTGCTCAATCCACCTAAGGATTTCTTCACATGCAGGGGAACTCTCTGACTCCCCGAGGGTTTGAAACCCATTGGCTACTGTCATGTGGTTTAGCTGGCCAGTCGAAGTCGTTTCCTAGGGTGTGGCCAATGCCTCATTCTGGCAGCTTATAGGAGCCCCAGGTGAGAGCTGAGTGCAGGGTGGGGTCCAAAGGTCCAGAAGGAGCGTGACATGTCCCCACCAGAGGTATTTCCCCTCCCCTAACACCCCACACCCCCCGAAATGCAAGTGCTCTAACAATAGCTGGATGGAGAATTTGAGATCCAGGGCTCCATAATAATAATAATAATAATAACAACAATAATAATAATAATAACATATTTAAACCCCGCCCATCTGGCTGGGCTTCCCCAGCCACTCTGGGCGGCTTCCAACAGAATATTAAAATACAATAGTCTATTAAACATTAAAAGCTTCCCTAAACAGGGCTGCCTTCAGATGTCTTCTAAAAGTCTGGTAGTTGTTTTTCTCTTTGACATCTGGTGTGAGGGCGTTCCACAGGGCAGGTGCCACTACCGAGAAGACTCTCTGGCTGGTTCCCTGTAACTTGGCTTCTCGCAATGAGGGAACCGCCAGAAGGCCCTCGGCACTGGACCTCAGTGTCTGGGCAGAACGATGGGAGTGGAGACACTCCTTCAGGTATACTGGACCGAGGCCGTTTAGGGCTTTAAAGGTCAGCACCAACACTTTGAATTGTGCTCAGAAACATACTTATTAGTCAAGAATTTGCCGAGGTGAAGGGAAGAAGGTGACAAAACACCCCCATTTTCACACAGGGTGTGGGGAGACTCACAATTCCACACGAAACTGGGCTGCTGAGCCTGTGCTTTCCCCCTGACCTCACTAAATCAGAATGCACAGGTTTCTAAAGGTGAGCCTCTTCAAGCACACCCGAGCCTACCCAGATTCCAAGCTAGTGACCACAAAGCAATGCTCTGGATTTGTATACATCTCAGAGGAGTCGTTGAGCAATCACCATGACAAATAAGATACTGAAACAGCTGAGAAAGTCACCAGCAGTGTGGTACGGAGAGGCATCATGCATCAGTGTTCGAAATATGAGGAAGTACATGGGAACTGCTTCCTCAAGACCTCAGCCTGCGCTTGCGGTGGAAGGAGTCACCAATGGTGAAAGCTACAGCTGCTTAATTTGGCCTTCTCCCTATGCCACCATGAATGGGACTTCTCTGTGGTTACTCTGTGCGGAACTACTCACCATCCAAATCTCTTTCCAGAATGCCTAACCCAGTGGTGGGGAAAGCCAGAGCAGGAGCGACCCTCAAATCCTTTCCATCTGGCCTCTCATGAGACGACACTCAGCCCCAGGACATTCTCCCTCTCTGATCCTGCTCCTCAAGGGCTTTCCCCTAGCTAGAAAGGATTCCCCTTGAGCCATAAAGATGCCTCTCACTTGCCTGAACAAAGGGTGTGTACAAACCCTGACTTGTGTGTGCCTGAAATATACACAGATACGGGTAACGTCTGGAAACCCAGCCAGATGGGTGGGGTATAAAATCATCATCATCATCATCATCATCTGCCGCACATCCAACTTTCACCCAGCTACTTCTTGCCCCTGGCCCTGCCCACTGCAGGCTTGCGGCCCCCCGAATGTTGCCTGTGAGGGAACGTGGCCCTGAAAAGGTTTCCCCACCCCTGGCCTAACAGAAGCTGGTACATGATGTGGCATCATCTCAATTGATGTCCCTCCACCACCTGAATTCAGCAGCCACCAGAGAGTTCCATGAGAGGGAAATGTTAGGCTGATGTAAGGTTACCAAGCGTTTTCAGGTGGATGCCACCAGGTAATGCGGAGAAGGGATGCAGTAACCACAGCGATGTTGCCTTTAAGACAGGCCTTCCTCTACCTGGTGCCCTTCCAATGATCTGGCCTCCAGCTCCAATCAGCCCCTGCTGATGGAGGGTGGGGTTGTAATCCAGCAAGACACCAGGGTGGGAAAGGCTGGCTCAAGGTAACCTCTAACCTGGCCCTTATTTGCGAGTGAAATATACTCTGTGCCTGCTCAGAGGCACTGTTGCTTACTTTCATAGGTCCCAAGGACCAAAGGCATTAAAAACCTTGCTGGGAAGGCAGGCATTCTGCCACTACATCCTCGCCCCTTATAACGTATAGTTGCTTATTATTATTTACACAGATCCACAATTGTGCACGGTGCTTCGCAGGGTGACATAAGCAAAAGATAGATCTCTGCCCTGAGCAGCATACAGTATAAATGCGCAGACAGTGGAAGGGTAGAGAGGAATATAACAGAAGGGATGTCAGGAGGCCCCTCCAGACCGATACGCTTTGTGGGTGTATTTTGCAAGATGTCACAGATGTAACAATACTGCATAGGAGATAAAGAACTACACAACTTTGGGCAGCCTTGTATCGGGAAGTTTGTAATGTTTGATGTTTTATTAAATTTTTATATGTACTAGAAGCCACTGGGGAGAAACCCAGCCAGATAGGCCAAGTATAAATAAAAAAGAAGTTGTTGTTGTTGTTTCTGCTCCCAAACTTTTGCAGGTTCAAATAGCTTCGGAAGTGGGATCACATATAACTTCCCCAATACCACCATGAGCACAAATAGTCATGAATGCACAATAAACAGGACGTTGGGTGGGAGGCTTTAGGAGGGCTCATTTTAGTCCTCAACTAGGAACAGAGAGGCCCACTGGCTTAATTCTGAGTTCAGGTGGGCTGCAGTTCTGCAATAGTGGGGGCAAAGCAGCCTGGGTATGCTCAGAGGCACTGGTCGTTTCTTCACCCGCAGCTGACGATGCTCTTTCAGCGCAACCAAGCGGAGGTGCAGGTTTCAAAGCAAGCCCAGGAAACACCCGGGTTGCAAGTTGCTGCTCAGCCAGGGTGATAAGGAGGCTGCGGGTGGAGGAAACGAAACTCCATCCGAAGATGTGATCTGCTTCTCTTCTGGCCCAGCTCCACCTGCCAGCTCGGCAGATACTGGCAGGGTCCGCTCCTCTCTTCCTTCTTTGGCAACACCTGTCGGACTCGCCCTGCCGGTGTGAGCTGGCATGATCTGAGTGCTGGATTTTGCCATGTGCATCAGCAAGATAAACAGGGCTGTCGCTCTGATTCAGCCAGGGCAGCCTGGCAGCTGATGATCAGGTGGATAAGATCTCCCTCTCTTCTGATCTCAGACACCAAAGGTGTCTGTAGGTCCTGAGCGAATCACTGCTGATGACTCTAACTCCAGAAACTCCTTAATAATAACAACAATAACATTGCAAGGAACCTGCCCTCGTCTATTGCTTCACTGGCCAGGTTGGGGTAGCAGCAGTGGATCTTTTGCAACATAGAACTGTAGCATTGGAAGGGACCTAGAGAATCATTTGGTCTACTCACCATCCCTGATGCAGCCTATTGCCGACAGTCAGAGGAAATGGTCTGCCATCGCTCTAAACTAAATGAGCCAACTTCCAGTCACACCCAGGATGGTGGGGAGCCCAGACACCGAGTCCTATGAAAGCTCTGTGGGGTGTTGTAGCCCAAAGAAGATGTGGTCAGGGCAAAATGGATAGTGGCCTTCTTCTTTTCTTTTCTTTAATATTTTTATTAACAATTTCAACATACATTCATACCTCGAGTTGAATGTGCTTCGGGTTGAGAGTGTTTGAGTTGCGCTCCGCGGCAACCCGGAAGTAACAGAGTGCATTATTTCTGGGTTTCGCCACTCGCGCATGTGCAGACGATCAAAATGACATCACGCGCATGTGCAGAAGCAGCGAAACGCGACCCCCGCACGCATAGATGCGCCGTTGCGTCTTGCGTTCCGTTCGGGATGCGGACGGGGCTCTGGAACGGATCCCGTTCGCATCCCGAGGTACCACTGTACAAACTATCAAAACATATCATATTCATTATTATTTTTCCCCTTTCCCCCCACCCACTTCAAACCCTCCCTCCCCCCCCCCCCACTGAGACTTCCCTCAGCTCCTCTCTCTGATTTCTCAGCACATATTGTTCTCTGGATGTTATAAAATTATACATATCCTTACATTATCTATCTATCATGTTGTCAACCAATAAATTTGTCTATGTTTATTCAAAACCTGCCAAGGAGTCCAGTTCATTTTGTTGTCTTTTTAGATAATTTGTAAAAAGCTCCCATTCTTCCTTAGTCACAGTTGTCCTTGTCTCACAGTTTGTATGTCAATTTAGCCAGTTCTGCCTAGCTCATCAATTTTTCTTGCCACTGTTCTTTTGTTGGGATTTCCTCATTCTTCCATCCTTGTGCTATCAAGACTCTTGCTGCTGTTGTAGCATACATAAATAAGTTCTTTGTTTTTCTTGGCAGGTCTTGTCCTACAATCCCTAACAAAAATGCTTCTGGGTTTTTTTACAAATGTCATTTTAAACATTTTTTTCCAATTCATTATATATCATTTCCCAATTTTTTAAAAACTTCTATACATTCCCACCACATATGATAAAAAGTTCCTTCTTTTTCTTTACATTTCCAACATGTGTTTGACCCGGTTTTGTACATTTTTGCTATCTGTACTGGTGTAATATACCATCTATACATCATTTTCATGTAATTTTCTTTCAAAAGAGAACAATCTGTACATTTCAAATTTACTTTCCACAATTCTTCCCAATCCTCAAATTGTATATTATGTCCTATATCTTGTGCCCATTTAATCATAACCGATTTGACCTCCTCATCTTTTGTATCCCATTCTAGCAAAATACTATATGCTTTCTTCAACAGCTTTACTTCTTCTTCTATAACTTCCTTTTGAAATCTAGAAGTTGTATAACTAAACCCTTTCTTGTTGTCTTCCTTGTACATCTCATGTAGTTGTCTGTAATGTAACCAAGATAGCGGCCTTCAAAATATCTGAAGAGCTGTTGTGCAGAAGACAGAGGAGACTTGCTCTCTGTTGCCTCAGAGGGCAGGACTTGGAATCAAAGGGGTGGAAATTGCAGGGAAGCGGATTTTGGCCAAACGTTAGGAGACGCTTCCTAGTGGCAAGAGTTGTTTGACTGTGGAACTCTCTGCCTCAGGAGGCGGCGGTCTCTCCTTCGCTGGAGGTATTTCAACAGAATGGTCACACTGTCAGGGATGCTGCAGTAGTTGAATTGTCCATTGCAGATGCCACCTTAAGCACACGACGGGTTGAGCTAGATGCCTTTCAAGGTCCCGTCCGATGTCCTCCAAGCTCAGTGATTCTACGATCCTTCTGAGGCTTTGATGAGGCCGATGAAGTTTGTGCTATTTGCGCTGTGTTCCATTTACAGGGTTTTGCCTTTGTGACAGTCCTTCTCCCCTTGTTCTGCACGGGTGAAATCAGCCGAAAGTCCCTCCTGAAGGTACGATGGACCACAAGTCTGGCTGCTTTTCCCCGGCAAAGGTCAAATGGTGGTGCATTTCTTTGGGGAATTGTGCACGGATCCCACGCAGCAATCTGCTTCGCTGCTTACTCGTGGTGAAGAGGCCCCTCTGGCTTCTCCCAGACTGACGGAAGAGAAGGAGAGTGGTCTGGCCGTGACCTCGGGCCGAAGAGAAATGACCCCCAGGCCGCTGATGTTCCTGGAAAGCTCGCCCTTTGCAGGCTCCAGCCGGTGAATCTGGAGAGAGAGAGGCCGGAAGGCTTTCTGTATTTGAGGACAGAATGAAACCTGACCTGCTGCCGTTCCCTCATCATCCATCTGCCAAGTGCCCAAGACGAGGCTTGCCGCTGTCGGAGCCCAGGGAGAAGGAAGTTATTGACACTTCCTTCCCCTCCAGCCCACAGGTGTCAAGCACGTTCCAAAGGGGAGAGGCCCGGCTGAAGGTTTTGTGTTCCTGAGCAGGCAGGAGGGAGAGAGAGAGAGAGGCTTGCAGGCTCCTTAGATGGCAGCTTTTCTCTACAGGCAGCACTTGGACTGTTTAGGGAAGCTTTTAATGTTTGATGCATTCCTGTATTTTAATGTTTTGTTTGTCGAAAGCCACCCAGAGTGGCTGGGGAAGCCAAGCCGGATGGGCAAAGTATAAATAATAAATTATTATTATTATTGGACTGGCCTCATATGCATAGCCAAACACTGGTATTTTGAAAGCCAGGGTGGTGTGGTTGTAAGGATAGCTTCCTGGGATTGGAAAAACCCCAGGTGGTTACGAGTGGAATATAGGAAACTGTCGTGTACTGAGTCAGACCACTGGCACACCTACCTGGCTTAAAAGAAATATTGCTTAACAGAAAGTGGAAAAGATATATGTTATCGTGGACTGAATGTCTTGATTTCTTTCTCTTTTTTTATGTAACCAGCAGGTGAAAAATTGGATGTCCTTCCTTCCTTCCTTCCTTCCTTCCTTCCTTCCTTCCTTCCTTCCTTCCTTCCTTTCTTTCTTTCTTTCTTTCTTTCTTTCTTTCTTTCTGGTCTCCTTCATTTTCTCCTATTATTTCTTCGGCTTCCTCTGCTCTGGGCCTTTAGTAAGGTCCAGGGATTATATGCCCATGGCGGTGGTAGATGGTTGATGGAGGATCCTGGGTGAGAGACAGGGAAATGGTGGTCTCCCAGGGTGAAAGGGTGGGAGGAAAGTTTTTAATACAGTGGTACCTCGGGTTACATACGCTTCATGTTACAGATGCTTCAGGTTACAGACTCCGCTAACCCAGAAATTGTAGCTCGGGTTAAGAACTTTGCTTCAGGATGAGAACAGAAATCGTGTTCCAGCGGCACGGCGGGAGCAGGAGGCCCCATTAGCTAAAGTGGTGCTTCAGGTTAAGAACAGTTTCAGGTTAAGAACAGACCTCCGGAACGAATTAAGTTCTTAACCTGAGGTACCATTGTATTCTGTTGGGAGCCACTCAGAGTGGCTGCAGAAACCCAGATGGGCGAGGTATAATTAAGTTGTTGTTGTTGTTGTTAAAGTTCCCAGGTGAGAGCTGGGAGGGGCTACTGCTTTCTGTGGGCAGTAAGAGTTAAAACCTACCTTTAAGAGAGGACTCTGTATTCTACTTATTCTATTTGTATTTCTTGCAGCTCCTTTTAAATTTAGATTAGTTCTCTATATCTCATTCTTTTAATAAAAATCTTACACTCCTGAGATCACTGATACACTTAGCCCAATCTGCTTTCTAGGGCAGGGGTCAGCAAACTTTTTCAGCAGGGGGCCGGTCAGCTGTCCCTCAGACCTTGTGGGGGGCCGGTCTATATTTTGAAGGGGGAAAATGAACGAATTCCTATGCCCCACAAATAACCCAGAGATGGATGCATTTTAAATAAAAACACACATTCTACTCATGTAAAAACACGCTGATTCCCGGATCGTCCGCGGGCCGGATTTAGAAGGCGATTGGGCTGGATCTGGCCCCCCGGCCTTAGTTTGCCTACCCATGCTCTAGGGTTTCAGACTGGACATTCCTAATCCTGCCTGTAGATGCCCAGGATTTGAACCTGGTACTTTCTGTATAAATAGCAGATGCATTGGAAACATAGGGAACTGCTTTAAATGGAGGGGTAGAATGCCTTCTCCAAAGATGCTGGCCTGGTGCCTTTTTACAGCTCTGCCACAGACCTACGGTCCTTTCCCCAGGGCTCCTGCAAGGATCTTGAACAGCCTCCACCCCCCAGCCTTGAGGCCCCAAATGTTGTTGGACTACAATTCCCATCATCCGCCACCAAGAGTTATGGATGATGGGAGTTGTAGTCCAGCAAGATCCAGGGACCCAAAGTTGGGGAAGGCTGGATTGCAGTATCCTCGTGAACTTGTGAATGCTGCAAAGTGCCATAAATATGCCAGGTATAGATGTCCTCATTTGCAGCCGTTTCCCGTATTCTGATGTAAATACAATAAGCAGAAAACAGAAAAAAAGAGTTTGGGGGGGAGGGAGGGAAACCGCAGAGAAATGAAGGCAATTTTCGGTGAGACGCAAACCCATCTCACGGCAGCAAGAATGTAAAACTGACAAAACCGGGTATCATTAGGAAGAGGAGGATGCTGCACAGGCACAGCTTTGCTTGCAATCTGCAATTAGCCAGAGATAAAAGAGCCCCTCCCAGGCTATTCAGATGCAAAAATCTCTTGACTGCAGGAGAAATCCAATACAATTTGAGAAGTGGCAAAATAATCAAGGAAGCCTTATAGCAAAAATAAATTCCTGTGGTTCATACAATTCTCCCTTTAATTAATTAAAAAAAAAAAGAATGGGAAAGAAAGAGAAAAGCATTTGGCTGTGCTGCCAGGAAAAAAAAAGTTATTGAAGTCTTCCAGGATGTGGCCCTCGAAGGTTTTGCAACTGGGCTGCTTGGTGATGCTCCTTTCTGCATAAATGCCTTCCTGGAAGTGACCTTTAATGTATCGTAAAGAATAATTGCTGCTGGAGAAGGATTTTTTTCCTTCTGTTGGGGGGGGGGGACACACCACATATGTCTCCATGTGCAAGAGACTCTTTGGGAAAGGGGGCTCTTGGATCAGAGAATCTCTTGGTGTCTCGGCCCGTTGTCAGGATCCAACCAAGTGCCTACATTAAGCTTCCACTGCAGCAACTAACAGCCACTAATGACACTTACTTCCAGTTGTTGTTGGCATCCATCTGTCTGGGGAGACAATGGAAGAGTGCACCTTTGGGAGTAAAGTGAAACCGTCGCAGAGTTACAGTGCCTGCTGTGGCTGTAGAGACCGCTACAGGAGAGACATGTTTTGTTGCAGCCGGGGCAGATGGAGGCATCCACCTGTGCTGCTGCAGATGCACCAGGGCGTTTCTTCTGTCTGCACTCCTCCCAGCGGTTATTTCTCCTCTGATCACTGTTGTGGATACACAACTTGACTGCCTGTCTCCAGGCACTGCAGTCCTCTGCAAGGGTTTCCCACACAACGGGGTTGATGTTGCTGTTGCTGTTGAGATTTCTGTTCCACCTTAAGGAGCAGACGTATGGAACTGTTGCATGTCACATGTCTGTTTACATTCCAGCACAGTTTGCTGGGAACTTCTGTTATGTATAGCTTTTGCTTTTCCCTGTTTTCTCTCTGAGATGACATGAAAGAGAGACAACATGTTTCTTTGTCCTGATTTATGATTAATAAATCCATAGTTGTAGTATGCTTCCACAAGCCTCACGCCTATTCTGTGTGTGCAGTTCTCTCTGCTGGTAGCGTGCCCTGGCTTTGAAGCCCGGGATGCTGATTTACGTCGGAGCAGAGGCCAATGGAAGGAGACATCCAAGCTGGGGCTTGCTAGCTCGAACTCGCATTCCGAGAGGTTATAGCAAGGGTCAGCAAATTTTTTCAGCCGGAAGCCGGTCCACTGTCCCTCAGACCTTGTGGGGGCCAGACTATATTTTTTTTGGGGGGGGGGAGATGAACAAATTCCTATGCCCCACAAATAACCCAGAGATGCACTTTAAAGAAAAGGACACATTCTACTCATGTAAAAACACGCTGATTCCCGGACCATCCACAGGCCGGATTTAGAAGGTGATTGGGCTGAATCCGGCCCCCGGGCCTTAGGTTGCCCACCCATGGGCTATAGTGTCTGAAAAGAACTGCTATTGGCAACCTGCCCCGAACAACAGAACAGACCTAAGCAGAGGTTGTTTTTTCTCCCCAGTGATTTGTTACATTTAATTTGAAGAGCTTTTAAAATGTACGGTCTTCTTATTTATGCTGTCTCAATTCTTTTTAATGGGTTGCTTCAATTAAATTGGCGCATGAATCTAATTTCATAAACAAAGAAAGAAATGTGAAGTTTGACGACAATATTGCGTCTTTGTGTGTGGCTGATGGTGCGTGTGTGCTCACATACTTGTGTGCACCAGACAATTTGCCTCCAGGAGGAGAAGGAGCAGCACCAAGTGGCCTCCTTTGCTTCTTTCTCATGAGTAGATCCTTTGGCAGATAAGACTCTGTAACTTCCCACTTGAAATTGAGTCCAAAGATGCAATTGCCTGCAAGAGATCTGTCAGCTGGAAAGGGCCTTCCCTAAACAAGGAGATCTGATCTGGTGTCTGTTCAAAATGACATTAGTGGGAACATTGCAAGAAAGTGATGATATTTCCCTCTTGGAAGAACAGCTCACTTCCTCTCCAACAAATCTGCAAGAGAAGCGCTAACTCCACCAGGGCTGGACCAGCTTTTCCTGGGACATAGCCCAGCGGGAAAAGTTGGTGCAAAATGAATTCTAGGCTGAGTACAAACGAAACATGATATAAGCAGCAGAGCAACTCGGGAAGCACGCTCTGTTCAAACAAGCCCTTTCCCCTCCGGGCGCAACTTGTTCTGCAGAGCTTCCATGCACAGCTCTGATTGGCTGGTGCCTGTGAAATTACCAACCCGCTTTCCCCCTTCTCTTCCAGAGCAAGTTGTGCGAGGAAATTTTAACCATTAGGGCTTTTTAAATCAAATAAACAGCAAGGTGGCAAATGAACAGTTCAATAGCTAAACATCCATGAGTGCATTAAACGGTTAAGGAGCAGGCACTGTGGGTTAAACCACAGAGCCTAGGGCTTGCCGATCAGAAGGTCAGCGGTTCGAATCCCCACAACGGGGTGAGTTCCTGTTGTTCAGTCCCAGCTCCTGCCAACCTAGCAGTTTGAAAGCACACCAGAAAGCATTGTTTAATGTCTGGATAAGATATAAAGACTTACTTGAAAATAAAACCCCAAGGTGGTTGTCACCGATGGAAGCAAAGGCTCAGAAAAAGCTCAATATGGAGGCCAAATGGCCGAAATATTGGGAAATTTTGGAGCAAGAAGGAGACAAATTGAAATTGCAGAGTTTTGAGAAATTAAAAGATAAAGTGCGAGACTGGCTTCATTATTATCAAATAAGAGAGGCTTATAATTTGGACAAAAAAATTGGCTTCCAGGTGGAAAAATCAAAATTGGAAACAGAACTGCTAGATCCCAAAACTAAGATACTTTCAAGAATGTATAACTTGCTGTTGAAATGGAATACACAGGATGAAACGGTTAAATCTGCTATGATTAAATGGGCACAAGACGTTGGACATAACATTATGTTTGCTGACTGGGAACAGTTGTGGACCACAGGTATGAAATTTACGGCATGTAATGCCCTAAGAGAGAATATTATGAAAATGATGTACAGGTGGTACATGACACCAGTCAAGCTTGCAAAAATATATCATCTGCCCGATAATAAATGTTGGAAATGTAAAGAAAATGAAGGTACATTCTTTCACCTTTGGTGGACGTTCCCAAAGATTAAGGCTTTCTGGGAGATGACCTATAATGAAATGAAAAAGGTATTTAAATATACCTTCCTGAAGAAACCAGAGGCCTTTCTCCTGGGCATAGTCAGCCAATTGGTGCCAAAGAAGGATAGAACTTTCTTTATGTATGCAACAACAGCAGCAAGAATACTTATTGCAAAGTATTGGAAGACACAAGATTTACCCACCCTGGAAGAGTGGCAGATGAAGGTGATGGACTATATGGAACTGGCGGAAATGACTCGCAGAATCCGAGACCAGGGAGAAGAGTCGGTGGAAGAAGATTGGAAGAAATTTAAAGACTATTTGCAGAAATATTGTAAAATTAATGAATGTTAAAATGATGCTGGATTGAAATTAAGTGGCATTAGCAACAAGGTTAATAAGAATATGCAAAAATGGATTGATAATGGATGAAAATATATAGCTATAATATGTCAAGATATAGAGTTAAGATAAATGAAAGAGGGTAAGGATTTGCTGAATTGATTATGTAAATGGGAATACAAAAAGGGGAGGTGTGGGGAGGTCAAGGAAACAAGCAAATGAGCTTAAAGATATCAAAAAATGGATTTGTTTTTAATTTTTTTCTATCTATTTGGTTTTTGTATTTTGTATTTTCTTTTTTTTCCTATGTATTTTTTGTATTTTTTCTTATTTCTTCTTTCCTTTTTTTGCTTTCTTTTTATTCTGTAAATCTCTGTTTTTTTTTGTAAAACCCTAATAAATATTTTATATATATAAAAAGAAAGCACATCAAAGTGCAAGTAGATAAATAGGTACCACTCTGGTGGGAAGGTAAACACTGGACCTAATGGTCAGGGGTCCCTTTACCTTCTAGCTCACTCGATGCACAAACACAGAGGGAAGCCTGGTGATCAGCATTTGAAACCACTGCAATTCACAACAGCAGGAGGGAACCAGACTCCAGTCCAAATGTTGGGTTACTTCTCGGCCCTGATCTGCAAAGAACTTTCCTGCCTGCATGACTCAACTCCAGTCTTATTCCGTGTCAGTTTGCTCTGCACAGTGCCTTGCGTATGATGTGCATTTATAAAGCTAACAAGCCCCCCTCCCCCTCCCTCTATTTCTTAAGGGTTTGTTTGCCCTTTGATTGAGCTGCCTCTATTGAATTTTGCCTGCTTATTACAATCACGCCAGCAGCGGAGCTACAGAGGTTAAATTGACTTGGCCAAGTCATGGGAAAGGACAGGTAGGTTTGAGAAGAGCAGGGAGCCATCCTGGGATTTGGGCGTCTGGCTGCTTTGCTTTGCGTTCTCTGGGAAACGGTGCCCCTACCATCCACAGGAATCCGTGTGTGCACCCTGCATTGGGATGTTTGGACCTGGCCCAGAGCTGTTTGCGTGCCTGATAGATTGGATATATGAATCTGCCTTCTTGCAACTGTTTGTCCACTGGGTCTAGAGGTGGGGAAGCTCAGGCCTCTCAATCTGGCCTGTGGGACTCTCCCCAGGCCACACCCCTCCCAGGCCACACCCTCTTTCCCCAAGCCACGCCTCCTCACACCTTCAGGTGCTTTTGCCTGGCTGGCATGTGTCCTCAAACTCGGATAACACTTCATTTCCATGTGGCCCTTGGGAGGTTGGTTGGAAGGGGATGCGGCCCTTTTTGAACGGAGAAAGCTTCCCCATCCCCAATTTTGGGATTTAAAGGTCAAAGCTGGCACTTCTATTCACAGGAGCCAATTCCTAGGGAATGAAGTCCCTTCGCCTCCCCCCATAAAATATTGGCAGGGGCATCACTACCTCCACCCAAGTTGATGGGCATTGCCATTCAAATGGTGTGCATGCACCACATCGTGTGATCGATTACAGTTGCAATCGAAATTATTCAACCCCTCCATTGAAAATCAGGTTTATTATCAACATTTTCAGTGAGCAAATCAAACAAAAGCAATCAAAATAGCTCAACACAACAGAGCTATTTCCCTGTATGCAGCTGAAAATTGTTTGATTTGCTTGCTGCAAGCAGCTGAAAATCTGTAAATTTTGATAATGAACCTGATTTGCAATGGGGGTTGAATAATTTTGATTGCAACTGTAGGTGGCACAGGGCTTACCTGCCCCCTCCGTATTTTATTCAAGTTGGGCCTCCTGCTTCAATTTGTGCCCCAAAATGCACCAGTAACCAATGCAACTGGTGTCAATGTGTTCTCAGCATCCTGACGCCCTGAGAACACAAGCAGCTTTACACCATCCCACCTGAGGCTTCCAGGTTATCATCAAAGGCAGCTCCATGCAGTGCTCATTTCAGTAGTCTAGTCCTGGTGCAAGGGAGAGCCAGTGACACAGGCGGTGGACCTGGAGGCTAATCCTGGGCCCAATCCCAGCCACCAGAAGCCCACTGTGACAGAGAACCCTACACTCCAGGGTGAGATCCCCAAAGGCTGCAACCCTCCCAGACTCCACCAAGGGGGCAGCATCCTCACACATGGCCTCAGGCTCCACTTGCCAAGGCAGGACACATCCTGAAATATACTCAGAGTCGCAAAGTGATTCCATGCTCTTTATTCAGCTCATAGTGGTGAGGAGGAATGAATGAAAGTCCCCTCAAAGCATCTGCTTTATATACATTATTTACACAATGGGCTGCACATGATTGGCTAATTCCGGAATTCTACTGTAAGCCAATCAGGTTGTGGATTCACTTCTATCTGGAGCATGATCGGGTGGTTCCTGCCAACCAATCATACTGCTGCATTGTTCTAGGACCAATCAGACTGCTGCATTCTGAATCCTATTGTTCTAGGACCAATCAGACTGCTGCCTTTTGGATCCTATTGTTCTAGGACCAATCAAACTGCTGAAGTTTGGATCCTATTCAACTCAGTACATAACACATCCCTAGAGAGAAACAGGGGACTGATGAATGGGTAGTTCTCAGACCCGAAGCCTGGGGTTCTCCACCCCTCAGCAAGCAGGTGGAGCCTGGCAAAGGCAGCCGAGGTCTAGGGAGTACATAAGGACTCAGCGGAAAGTGCTTTCGAAAATGTTTTCAGCAGCCCTGAAAAGCACCTCTGTTTTCAGCAATTGTTAGGGGACTACGAATGTCTGTCTGTTCACTCAAGAGTAAGGGTGATTGGTGAACCCATGCGTGCGGGTGCTTCCAACCATCCGTTTGCAGAGCACTGTCAGCTCTCTCCATCGTCTTTGTTTGCCTTCAGTGATTGGATACTCAGAGCTGTGACAGCGCCACTGATTATTTGGGATTGTGGCGGGATGAGGCGGTACTGGCATCATTGCTGCCATCTCCCTCACCACACATTTAAAGCGCATGGCATCCCACAAAGAACCCTGGCAACTGTTGTTTGTTCAGGGTGCTGGGAACTGTAGCTCAGCGTGTGGGCAAACTACACTTCTCAGTGGTCTTTGGAACGAGGAGTGTGCTTTGAATGCTCAGTGGGCACGTAGGCTTGGTCACCTTTCTTGGCTATCGCTGATTGTCTATCCAGCCCTGTGACGGCATTATTCTGGGATCCCTGATTAGTTGGGACTATTCATGTTGTGAAGGGGACAGAATTCCTTATTATAGGTGGTGGGCACTGAATCAGCAGCCAATGAGCAAAACAGTGGTGTATCCCTCATTCTCACTGATTTCAGGGCGCCCTGAAATGGGCAAACATTTGGCAAAGATATAACAACATTTCACATGTATATGATACTTCAGAGCAGGCACAGTTGCTGCATATTGTTGCATGCTACCCCAATCTATGAGCAGTGAGAGATTCCAGGCTTTTCAGGGTTCATGTTTCCTTTTGGGCATGAGACACAGCGGAGACTGTGGTGTCTTTATGGTATATGGCTTATTGTCACCTGTATACAGCCTGAGCCTACGATTGAGGGGCTCCTCCCATTGCTGCAGCCTTGGATTCAAACAGATCCTAGCCATGGCTCTGACTCTCTGCTGACTTTTACAGACTGCAACCTTTCTCCCCCAGGTCACCCCACAGCCAACTCTGAAACTCTACTTTTAAACTCTGCTTTGTCTTCCAAACTAAACTCTGAGTTGAGGGAGCGGCCTTCCCTCCCATTTGCTCTCTTTGGCTTTCCCAATGGCTCATTACCCTCCCGTTGTCTTTTTTAATGGCTCATCTCCAAGATGATTTCCTGTCATGGAAAGCTGGACTGGCTTATATTTTAATTTGTGCTAAATCCAGTGTCTGACATCCAGTTTCAGCATTCTAAGCAACAACTGAATTCTAACACTTACGGAATCAAGAAATCTAGGGTGCCCAGCACCCACAAACTCATAGCACTGTATTAAAGAAGGCAGAATGGGGTAGATAACCAGGCTGCACTTTTCAGGCAGGGAGACATAGTGAGAACAATTACTTCATATGTTGAATTTCTACCTAGCAAAGGCACAGTCCTGCCACAACAAAGTACAGTCTGTGTCGGATCATGCAGTTCCAGCCCACTCCCCAGCCTGCCATGATTTCATATTCCTTTTCCCTTTTCCGAAAGGGCCATGGTCCTAGAGAAAAGGTGATAAATAACACTGCATTTACAGTCGAAGTGGGAGCCTAGTGTGAAGCACTGCTTCTTTCCTTTAGAGCTGGGTTGTTCTTTGCACATCCAGAACTGCTGGAATAGCTTGACTCCTACTTTTCCATCTGTGAAATTGGTCCAACAGCAGCACCCTGTTTTATCTAACATACTGTGATTTTGTGAAGCTGAATGATGCCAGGATTAGAGAGTGCTGGGGGGTGGGGAATGGCAAGCATCCTTATTCTTAAGCTATCATCATCATCATCATCATCATCTAAATAATAATAATAATAGCAATCCGAGTTTCATACCTGTAGTCCATATGATTTTTTTATGTCCGACAAAATATTCAAAATTAAAGGGAGAAAACCAATTCCTTAGTGCTACTTTCTCCTTGATTTTTTAAAATAAAAAAGGTACTTTTCCAAAGCCATTCCTTTGACCTCCCCCTCCCAAGGCGCAGTGTGCTTTCCAAAGGTTTCAGAATGCCCTGCCAGTGAGGGTGTACTTGCGATCTGAGGCGATGCTGTTTGATTTCGAGGGATGTCAATACACGCGGATCAAATGCCAGCCAATTTTCTTTGTGTGCATTTCTCTCTTGTCACAACCTCCCCAACCTTCTCTCTGGCCCCGTTGTTGTGACATATTTTTTCCTTTTGCCGTGTCGATTTCCAAAGAGGGGAATCAAAAGCCCGAAGGGAGTGCGGGGGGGGGAGGGGGGGGGAGAACACACTTGGGAGCTGTCAGGCCAGCAAATTCAGCTCAGTTCAGCGATACTTTGTTGTCCTGACAAGCCGCACAGGTTTTTAATCCATGCATTGGGGGGATAAATGGAGAATTTTACAGGGCTTGCCAATCTTTTAGGCCTACGGGCACATCTGGATTTATCCCTGCATTCTGTGGGTACCACCCCCTTCCATCGTTTCCCTCCTCCGTCCTCCTGCACAGAGATGCAAGATCACGTTATGTTCCTGGGAATCGGGTACGTTCGCCTTTAAATGCGAATCAAATCAAATCTCCCCACCGTCCTTACTTACATCACATTCAGTTTGACCCCAAGACCCTATTAGCAGGAGATGCCAGGATTGAACCTGGAACCTTGTGGAGATGCAAAGCACCACTGTACTGCTGAGTTGTAATAAGGCCTCTCGGGCATCTCTTTCATGCTGTTTAGAGGCAACTTGGATATCTGGGAGAAAAAGCTCCAGACACATTTCAGAGCCAAGATGTCAAGCTTCCGTCTGTCAGATGCGATTGTCCCATTTCCAGCCTGTCTCTGTTAGCACCTGCCATTTCCTATATTCTGTGCCGGCCTGAAGAGATAGCTGTGGCATCTTGGCTCGGTTGCATTCGCAGAGGGGACGATGCCACAGAGAGCGCAAGAACCAGAAAGCCGTGAGTGGAAGGAGAGAGAGAGATGGCTCCCCATGCCATAAAGCAGCTGTAGCCAATGGGGCTCCCTCCTGGTGTTGTGAACTACAACTCCCATCAGCCTCAGCCAGCATGGCCAAGGTGAGAGATTATGTCTACAGCATCTGGAGGTCACCACATCGCCTATCCCTGCCGTAAAGCAAGAGGGAAACCCAAGAGGGAAACCCACAGAAGTTTGGGATGTATCATCCCTGAAACAGTCAAACACAACATTTCCTGTTGCCTAGAGTGGACACACAGGGGACTGTTGCTCTAGGCAAGGAGGACTTCCTGTCATACCTGCTCTGGAGGCTCCTTCCCCTGTGTGTGACCAGGTAGATGGGCGTGACCCTAGCAGACCCTACCAAAGGGCTAGCCAAGCAGCCATCTGGACTCTTTTGCTCTCTCTCTCTTTTTGCGTTTTAATCTTGATTGGTTTTTGGAATACATCACAGTTAACCTTCTCCATCAAAAACAAAAGAATATACCGAAATGTTGGAACTAAATATATATCATGAAGTGCTGAGACTTGCCTCAACCCCAACACGGGCCCTCTACTTTTCTAAGTTAACTGCATATTAATTAGTATCTAGTTGATATTTATCCATTATTTCCTTTTTTAAAATACATTTTCTAAATTTTTTTAACATCTCACTTCCAACAATCATTTAACATAAATTCTTATCTTATACAATATTTTAGACTTCCATCAACAACCTCTGAAGATTTTCCGTTCTTTATCACTTATTCTGCATTTCTTAATTTCTCTGTTACTTTTAATTATCATTAACTAATAGTTCTTTTCATAGTCTTCCTTGCACATAATCCTTCTTACAGAACTTCTTGCAGTCCTACTAGCGTAATCTGTTTATTACAGTTGCTTTTTAAATAATTCAAATATTTACTCCAGTCCTCTAAGACTCTCTGGTCCCACAGGTTTCGAATCCTTCCTGCTAATTTGTCTAATTCTGCATAGTCCATTAATTTCATTTGCCACTCTTCTTTCGTCGGTAATTCTTCTTGCTTCCATTTTTGTGCCAGTAGTATTCTCGCTGCCGTTATTGCATATAAAACCAATTTACAATCCTGTCTATTAATGTCCTCCCCTACAATGCCCAGTAAAAATGTTTCTGCTCATTCTTTCCATAAGTTATGTCACATCACAGGTGTCATTCAAGGCCTGCCAAAGATTCCAGGTGTTTACAGTGATCTTTTAGGTATTGTCTATATTTGTCCCACTCTCTGTTAAGTTTTTGGTCGTCATGATCCTTTTGCTCTTTTACCTAGAAAGCAAGGGACAAGCAGAAAACCCTGCTAAAACCCTGCTGGACAACCCACCTGCTGAAACTCAGCAACCTTTTACACCACAGATGTTTGGTTTATTTTGCAGTCCTGCTTTTATTGCTCTATAGCGTGAGGGAGCCCCTCAAGACAGCAATAATGTCACAAGGTTGGGGGAAGCATCAGAGAACAACCCATAAAGAGGAACGATGTGTGGACGGCACAAAATAAATCCACCACTGATGTGCTATTACTGTATCAACAACGTGTCGCAAAACACACCTGCAAAACAAGCACACACACACACATCGGTCTGGAGGGACCAAATTGCTCTTGTAGCACAGGGTTTAGGAATGGCTGAAATAACTCCACAAACCAGACGACGTTCCTGCAAGGAAGGCCTGGGGCAGAGGCTGGAAGAAAGGAGGTTGTAGTACCACTGCTTAGAGGCATTCGTAATTTTTATGGATTGCTCGTATTTCAAGAGCTCTCGCCATAATACGAATGCTCTTCCCATCATTACTCTAATAGCGCAGCACACATTGTCTTGTCTGCTCAAATAAACATGACTCACGGCCTCCCCTTGGAAAAATGCAGGGTTGTGCAGGATAATAAGGGGTTTGCATTTAGGAGTTAGTGATCTATTCTCCAGCTTCTTATTTAATAATTCAAATAAAATGATGCCAGTGGATACTCTTGATTTTTTTATTTTTTATTAGAAAGGATATCGACGAATGAATTTGAGGTTGGTTTCTGTTAGTCGGTGGAGTCTGTCAAATCAAGGTAATGAGGCAATGGTGTTGGGGGGAAGGTTATCCACAACACCCAGCTCAAAATACTTGGCTTACAATGCCATCCTATAACAAATCCTCTGGATACTTCACATTCACAGTACAATCCTCACCATATTTATTCAGAAGCAGTTCTGGACTACAGCTCCAGCTCTGGTCATTAGTCATGCTGGCTTGGGGCTGATGAAAATCATCAATTTACCATATTTTTCGCTCTATAAGACGCACCAGACCATAAGACGCATCTAGTTTTTGGAGGAGGAAAACAAGGAAAAAAATATTCTGAATCCCAGAAGCCAGAACAGCAAGAGGGATCTGGCTTCTGGGATAGCCTCTTGCTGTTCTGGCTTCTGGGATAGCAGCACGAAGCCTCTTCAAGGCAGGGAGAGCGTTCTTCCTGCTGCCCTAAAGAGGCTTTGCGTTGCTATCCCAGAAGCCAGAACAGCAAGGGGGATCGCTGCTTTTACTGCACAGCGATCCCTCTTGCTGTTCTGGCTTCTGGGATAGCTGCGCAGCCTGCATTCGCTTTATAAGACGCAAACACATTTCCCCATACTTTTTAGGAGGGGAAAAAGTGCATCTTATAGAGCAAAAAATATGGTACTTTTTAAATCTGTTAGTCACTTTATCTTGCCCAAGGCAGCCCAAAGGGACTTGGAACCAACCAGCCAAATAAACAAACTTCATCTGGAAGGCCAAGGATGTCCCTCAGCCCTGCCTCAGTGCCATCTTAGATGTCTTCTTGTTGCCAGTTGGCATATCTAGATATTTATTTGCTGCATTTCATAGAATTGTAGAGTTGGAAGTGACCCCAAGGGTCATCTAGTCCAACCCAACATTTTTATCCCACCCTTTTCTCCAAGGAACGCAAGGCGGCGTACATGGTTCTCCTCCCTCCCTATTTTATCCTCACAACAGCCCTGTGAGGTAGGTTAGGCTGAGAGGCAGGAACTGGCCCGGGGTCACCCAGTGAGTTTCATGGCCACGTGGAGGATTTGAACCCTAGTCTCCCATCTCTTAGTCTGATGCTCTAAGCACTACACTACACTGTCTCCTCTCCCTGACTCAGAGGAAGCCCTCAACACTGAACCCCAGGGGGGTTAGGGTTGCCATATTTTGAAGAGCAAAAAAGAGGAGGCTATGACGATTCTCGTTTTAAATACCCCTACTATATGCAGGCTACAGAAGCTGTGATATAATTCTATGGGGGCAGCAGAAGAGAAGAGGAAAGCAAATCTCCAACCACCAGTTATATCTATGTCTCATCCAGAAAGTATAGTGTTATGTACTGAGTTGAATAGGATCCAAAATGCAGCAGTCTGATTGGTCCTAGAACAATGCAGCAGCATGATTGGTCTGCAGGAGCCACCCAATCTAGCTGCAGATGGAAGTGAATCCACAACCTGATTGGCCTACAGGAGAATTCCGTAATTAGCCAATCACGTGCAGCCCATGGTGTAAATAATGTATATAAAGCAGATACTTTGGGGGAACTTTCATTCCTCCTCCCACTATGAGCTGAATAAAGAGCATGCAATCCACTTTCGACTCCAAATATATTTCATATAGCCAGAGGCATTTTGGCAAATTAAAAAAATCCACCCGGACAGAAATATTACCTCTAGAAAAGAGGACGTGTCCTGGAAAAAGAGGACACATGGCAACCCTGCTTTAGAACATCTTCCAGCCTTTCCAAGTGAAACACTGGCATTTCTTAACAATATCCAGCTTCAGTGCTGCAGTTGTTTGGCTGACATCATTTCCCACCCGCACCATCTTGCTTCTTCTAGAATAACCATTGGCAACATGTACACAGGCACAGAGAAATAAAATCAATAAGAGAACTGAGAGATGAATCAGCCGGGATAAAACAGAACCCCGATGAATTAGATGCTGGGAAGAGAAACAAAGCCAGGAAGTGTCAGGGAAAGGGTTAATTCCCAGACTAGCCCCGGCCAAACCGGGTCACGACCTTGCTCTGCAGGAAGGGCTCGCCATAAACACATCCCATCCACACCATTCGGAAGGCGAAGATGCCAAAGGCTAATTTATTCCCGTCCTGCTTGGTGAAATACAAGCTCAAATCCATTAGCGGCTGAGGATCATGACCGGGGGGGGGGGGCAGGGAGGCCTTTAATGCTTAGCATTGGCACAGGTCAGTTGAAACTCATGGACAAAGCACTATTCTTGCAGCCGGTGCTTTGGAGAAGTATCATAAGCAAAAGGGGCAGGTCTCTGCCCCAAGGAGCTTCCAATCTAAATTTCAGAAGAGGGAGGAACGGAGGAAAAAGGGAGGAGTCAGGGGGTGGATATATGCAAATGCTGTTCCGGGAGAGGCACATCATTCACGACTAGTGGTTATTAAAAGGCAAGGGATGGTATGCCCCTGGTAAGCCCCACGGAGGACCTTAAGGTCCACAAATGACAACACTTTGGAGGTCCCAAGTTGCAAGGTGGTCAGATTGGTCTCAACTAGGGCCAGGGCCTTTTCAGTACTGGCCCCGATTTGGTGGAACGCTCTGTCACAAGAGACTAGGGCCCTGCGGGACTTGACATCTTTCTGCAGGGCCTGCAAGACAGAGCTGTTCTGCCTGGCCTTTGGTTTGGACTCAGTCTGACCCTGATGTTTCCCTCTCCTTATGGTTTTGATCCATGGGCTACTTTTAAAATGAGGCTGCATTTTAAATTGTATTTTAACCTGTATTTTAAATTGTGCCCCCCCCATGTTTTTACTGTAATTTTACTGGTTTTAGCTGCCATGACCCCGGCTCTGGCCGGGGAGGGCAGGGTATAAATAAAATTTATTATTATTATAGCTCCACTGAAGACAAATCTGCATAACATTTGCATATGCTGACTTTTAGGTAGCACTTGGCTCCCACCCCTTTCACAGCCTTCACCCTGCAGCAGGGCCACCCGCAAAACCAAGGCATGGAGTAAACGACCCAGCACAGACATGCGACAATCTATTGCCCTCAACTTCTTATTTCGTCCCCTTTGGCAATCACTCATAGCTGAGTAAGATTGTCTTCCATGAATATGTGTGTCCATAGGTGATTGTGGAGGCCAGTTCTGGATCCACACATCCTTCCACAATGGGGACATAGGTTTCCGAACGGGAGTTGATCATGGTGAGGGTTTGCCAAGTGTGCCTTCCTCTTAGCACCTTTCTCCCTTTCGTCCTGAGTTTGAGCATCTTCAAAACCCATGACACCTTTGCTAAAGGCTGTTTTCCAACTGGAGCACGCAGGCCAGTGATTCCTAGCTGGCGGTGTCTATGCTATATTTCTTAAAGATTTGCCTTGAGAGCATCTTTAAACCTCCAGGCTACATGATCAGGGTGGCATGGAAGAGACATGCTGGGTACCAGGGCATTGGGGCCCTGGCAGTTGCCCAGGGATGCCACAGGCTGCTGCCAGGTTTGAACCAAGCAGGGCTGAAACAAGGCGCTCTGGATCTGCTTGACTTATTGCATACCCTCCAACATTTCTCCGATGAAAATTGTTGTTGTTTAGTCGTTTAGTCGTGTCCGACTCTTCGTGACCCATGGACCAGAGCACGCCAGGCCCTCCTGTCTTCCGCTGCCTCCTGCAGTTTGGTCAAACTCATGCTGGTAGCTTCGAGAACACTATCTAACCATCTCGTCCTCCGTCATCCCCTTCTCCTTGTGCCCTCCATCTTTCCCAACATCAGGGTCTTTTCCAGGGAGCCTTCTCTTCTCATGAGGTGGCCAAAGTATTGGAGGCTCAGCTTCAGGATCTGTCCTCCCAGTGAGCACTCAGGGCTGATTTCCTTAAGTATGGATAGGTTTGATCTTCTTGCAGTCTATGAGACTCTCAAGAGTCTCCTCCAGCACCATAATTCAAAAGCATCAATTCTTCGGCAATCAGCCTTCTTTATGGTCCAGCTCTCACTTCCATACATCACTACTAGGAAAACCATGGCTTTAACTATACGGACCTTTGTTGGCAAGGTGATGTCTCTGCTTTTTAAGATGCTGTCTAGGTTTGCCATCGCCTTTCTCCCAAGGAGCAGGCGTCTTTTAATTTCGTGACTGCTGTCACCATCTGCAGTGATCACGGAGCCCAAGAAAGTAAAATCTCTCACTGCCTCCATTTCTTCCCCTTCTCTTTGCCAGGAGGTGATGGGACCAGTGGCCATGATCACGATGAAAATAGGAATGACCTATTCCATTATTATCTGACGTTTGTATAGTTACTTATCTACCTGGCTGAGCGGTCACGAAACTCCATACCCTCCAACATTTCTCTGATGAAACTAGGGACATCCCAAGGGAAATTCTGGGATCAAATCAGAAACCAGGGCTTTCCCTGAAAAATAAGGACACTTGGAGGGTCTGGTATTTCAAAGAAGGAGTAGAAGAGCCTTAAGGAAGTCCAGTTAAGTAAATCAGCTTGATTGGTCTGAAAAAAACGGACAGCTGCTGCCAGCCAGTGTAGGCAGTAGTGAGCTAAATGGACCAATGACCTGCCTTCATATAGGATAGAGCAACCAAGAGCAGCTTTGACCATCAAACTGATGCCTGAGCAGGTGCATTTATATCGGGTCTCTCCCAAAGTGCCCTGGGACCTGGCTCGGTGCAGACAGGTTTATTTTTTTTTTAAAAAAGGAAATATTATAATTATTATTCCGAGATGAAGAATTTAATTTTAGTTTTTACAGCTCCTCCTAGATGGATAAATCCCTCCTTGGTGAGCCCCAACCCTGGAAAAATCTTGCGAGCTGAGCCTTGGCCCCACTCTGGCATCTGCGCCAGCGATGGCTGTTTCTCTCCAGCCGCACTCTGTAAAGTTTTATAGTTTCCTGGTTCGAGCTGGAAAGGCCCGGCAGAGCTGGAGTTGAGGTGGGGAGGGTGGTGGTGGGGCGGGGAGAGCAGCGTGAGCAAGCAGGAAACCTGAGACGAGCAGAGGCAAAGCACAGTAAGGGAGCCAGGTGGGTAGAACCGCTGGTTCAGCATCAGCCACCGCCCCTCTTCCTAGAACAACTGGGAGAGAGGGCAATTTTTGCAGCCCAAACAGGAACCCCCTGGGCATTCCCTGGATGCAAATAAATTTCCTAGGCTCAAGCCCAACCTAAATTAAAAGGCATTCCCCTTGGTCAGTTGTTCTCTTGCAGGTCTGAGAAGGAGGAAGGTTGTGCCAGAAAATACGTTGCATTCCCATTCTTGGCTCATTTTCAGAGGAAGGCTTTAAGATGAACCCTCTACCCAATCTGGTGAAATGCACAAGCGCACAAAACACCACACATACCTCATTGAGGTTTCTCCAGGCCCTTGGCTGAGATGCTGAAGTGGCCTGGAATGTTCACAAACAGTGCAACTTCTCAGGACTCGTGCGGCAAACAGTGCAGGTCCCGAATGCGAGAAACAAATGCAGACTTGAATTCCAAATGTGGCATTTCCCCCTTAAATGTGAAGGATATGTGAGCACACAAGAAAGGAACGCGTGCATGATTTCGTTCTCAAAGCTGTAAACACACCATCGACGCAAAGGCAGACTCACAAATATCATCTCCATTCCGCCAGCGAACACATCTCGCTTTATTGGCCGAGGGAGCCGGCGTACAGCTTCCAGGTCATGTGGCCAGCATGACTAAGCCGCTGCTGGCGAACCAGAGCAGTGCACGGGAACACCGTTTACCTTCCCACCGGAGCGGTACCTATTTATCTACTTGCACTTTGACGTGCTTTCGAACTGCTAGGTTGGCAGGAGCAGAGACCGAGCAACCGGAGCTCACCCCATCGTGGGGATTTGAACCGCCAACCTTCTGATCAGCAAGTCCTAGGCTCTGTGGTTTAACCCACAGCGCCACCCTCGTCCCTGTGGCTGCAGATAGAGGGAGCAATTTAGTGTAGACATGGTGCAGCCATGGGATCTTGTCCTCTGCCAAATGCCATCCCCTTTTGCCCCCACCCCATTTAACACAGACTTACTCTTCCCATGCCTTTTTCTTCTTCTCAGGTTTTCCACCTAAAGTCCAGATTAAATGGGGGAGGGGGATATGGGACGGCATTTTGATGCGGGTGGCATTATTCTGTGCAAAACCTGGGCTGTGTACACACCATACATTTAAAGGACCTAATGCCATGAGCCCTACAGTGCTTGGGTTGGCAGGATTGGGTTGGCAGGGTCTGATGCAGGAGAAGGAAGAAATTGCTGGGAAGGGGGGAATCGGGGGCAGTACAGTCATGCTTCATGTTACGTTTTTTCAGGTTGTGTCCCACAGCGACCCGGAAGTACCGGAAAGGGTTACTTCCGGGTTTCGTCGCTTGCACATGTGCAGAAGCGCTAAATTGCGCTTAGTGCTAGCGCACAAGCGCCAAATCACACCTGCGCAGATACGCCGCTTCAGGTTGCGGGCTTTTCATGTTGTGAACGGGCCTCCGGAATGGATCCTGTTTGCAACCAGAGGTACCACTGTATATAAATTCAATAAATAATAATAATAATAATTCAGTTTTCAAAAGTTTACATACTTTACAATTAACAATACTTTTAATTTATCCATTGATTCCCCACCCCCATGGTGTTCTACGTTTATCCTTTAATGCTGCATTTTGTAACTTATAATACTCTATATGCACATCCTACATGATAAGCCTTATAGTTATTCGTCTGTCTTTCTACTGGTTGCTCATATTTCCAATCCCGCTTGTGTTTTCATGCAATTATAATAGTTCTTTAGCTATTCTACAAAAGGTTGTTTTAATCATCATCATCATCACGAGCATCATCATCACAGGAACAGTAATTTGTTAAGACTGCTAGGAATTGTAACTCTGTGAACGGCAAACTGCCATTTCCATGATTCTTTGGTGGGAGCTATGCATTTGCAGGCTTGCATGCCACAAGAAACTGCCCCGGGGGAACTGCTCACAGACCATCGTGTGTGTGTTCCTTGCCCACCCCCCAAGCGTTGGGAGCACTGCATGAAAGAGGGTCCCCTGCACCCCATCTCACTCCCTCCTCTGACAAACAGGTTCATTGGCAGCCCTTTGCATTGTTTCCAGAACCTCCCAAACCTGTCTGACAGCAAGACCACAAAGAGAGGTGTGCGCACACACACACAATGGAGAGGGGGGGCAGGCGGTGGTGGAATGACACTTTTGCACAACTTTCGGTGCTCTTCAACCATTGTCTCCAGCCCCACATGACGTCAACCCCCCGGGAGTGCTTCTGCCCCAACTGCAGCTCCACCCCAAAGCTAAGCCATAGCCAGAGGGTGTCAGGGGTCATGATGCAGAAGAGCCAGCCTCTCTGTGTGCTTTGCACTATTCCCAGAAAGCGGGTTTGGGGAGGGGAAGGAAGGCACTGGCTCCTAAACTCTGCATTAGCGCTAATTAAGGGCTTTGCTGTCACTGGGGCTTCCTCACACGCCTGTCTCCCTGACACTTTTACTGCTTGTGGAAGCGGAGTCTCGGGGCCTTTCATGAACTCTGCTGCAAAGCTGAAAGGCATCTGCGTCTCTCCACGCTAGAGGCCTCGGCGATGCTCTGCTGGCAATGGAAAGCAAAACGGCCCATTTGCAAGGGGTGGGGGAGGCAAGCAAAGCAATAAATCAGACTTAGGAAGTGCCAGTTGCTTGTGGGGCAGACGAAAGACAGGACGGGCACTTCCTCCCGATAGGAAACATAGCTCAGAGCTTTCCTGACCTACAGCTTCCCATGCAGAGGGGCCATTCATAAGAAGAGAAGATAGGTCTGGCTGCTGAAACAGGCTAGAGGGCCCGTCTGGTCGAGCATCCTGCTCTCACTGTAGCCAGGCAGATGGGAAGCTTGCAAGCAGGATCTGAGCATGACAACACTCCCCACACCTGTGATTCCCAGGAAATAGTATATAGAGGCATGTTGCCTCTTGACAGTGGAGGTAGCAGCTAGCCACTGTGGGTCGTAGCCAAGCCAGAGATAGCCTTGTGCTCCACAAACATGTCCGCTCCCCCTTTAGAGCCATCCAGTTTGATGACTGTCTCAGTAGCTTGTGGCAGCAGAATTGCATAAGAATGTAAGGAGAGCCAAAGCCCCATCTCTCACCCAGCATCCTGTTCCCACAGTGGATGCCCCTGGAAAGTCCACAAGCAGGACTTGATGTCGGGAGCCGGAGTCGGCAGTAAAACAACAGAGCACTTGATGTCAGTGAAGTTAACGCAGAGCCAGTGTGGTATAGTGGTTAACAGCGGTGGACTCGTAATCTGGTGAACCAGGTTCGCCTCTCCGCTTCTCCACATGCAGCTGCTGGGTGACCTTGGGCTAGTCACACTTCTCTGCAGTCTCTCAGCCTCACTTACCTCACAGAGTGTTTGTTGTGGGGGAGGAAGGGAAAGGAGATTGTAAGCTGCTTTGAGACTCCTTAAAGGTAAAGATAAAGGTAAAGGTAAAGGGACCCCTGACCATTAGGTCCAGTTGTGACTGACTCTTGGGTTGCGGCTCTCATCTCGCTTTATTGGCCAAGGGAGCTGGTGTACAGCTTCTGGGTCATGTGGCCAGCATGACTAAGCTGCTTCTGGTGAACCAGAGCAGCGCACGAAAACGTCGTTTCCTTCCCTACTTGCACTTTGACGTGCTTTCGAACCGCTAGGTTGGCAGGAGCAGGGACCAAGCAACGGGAACTCATCCTGTCGCCGGGATTTGAACCGCTGACCTTCTGATTGGCAAGTTGTAGGCTCTGTGGTTTAACCCACAGCGCCACCCACGTCCCTCTTGAGACTCCTTAGGGTAGTGATAAAGCGGGATATAAAATCCAAACTCCTCCTCCTCCTCCTCTTCCTCTTCTTCTTCTTCTTCTTCTTCTTCTTCAACTCGGTTCTAGTGGTCAAAGCAACCCTTCCCAGCAGGTCTGGTCCCAATGAAGCAGTTGCGAGGACTGAAGCTCCCTGCCTTCCCACCACTCTCCAAGGCTCCTCCCTGATTTCCTTCCCCTGCCCTCTTCATTTCTCTGCGTGTTCTGGGAGACCAGGGGAGAGGGGAGCCGGTGGCAGCAGGAGAGGGAGACTCCCTGGATTCTTCTCTCTCCTCCTCTCCTGCCACTGAGTCTCAACTGCCCTCTGCCACAGCCTCCTCTTGCTCACTAAACCCTGTCACCTCTTCAGCTTCCGACACCTCCAGCAACCAGTCTGCTCCCTCCCTTGCCTCCCTCTGACCGTGCACCATCATCCCACCACCAACCCCCTGGCTCTGAGTCTTCTTCCTCTGGGGTTTTCCTGTGGGGATTCCCCACCACTCCTTTGCACCCAGCCAGTCCATGACACTTGAGGGCAACAGCTTTCTCTTGCTGTTGTTCCCCTGTGGCTGGTGGTCAGAGACTTGCTGCGTCCGTTCCTGGAGGTTGTGATGGCCTGGGATTTAGACTCGGATGCTGAACCTGAGGGATCCCAGCCTGCACGGGATTCCCCACCTCCAGAACCAGCTGAGCCGGGGCTGGGGCATGAGCCTGAAGGGTCCTCACCTGTGCTGGATCCTCAGGTGCAGGCATCAGCTGAGCCTGCTCTGGCTCCTGAGGTGATGGAGGACCCATTGTCTGCAGGCACTCCACTCTCAGCCCCGTCAGAGGAAGCTGAGGTTGCCTCTGGGTCCGATAACCCTCCAGCACTCCTGAGCTGCAGAGGCTCAGGGCAGAGAGGCGGAGGGAACTAAGTTCCCGCAGGAGGAGTGCTCGCTTCCAGGCCAGGAGAGGTGAGTCACTAGAGGATCGGGGCTGCCCTTTGCCTCGGGGCAGATAAAAGCCGGCCAGCCCCAGTCCCAAGTTGCGGGAGCAACATTGTTGGTTGCTAGTTCCTGACCTGCCCTGGCTCCCTGCTTGCATGCCTGTTCCTGACTTCACCCGACTCCCTGCCCTGCACCCAGCTCCAGCTACTACGGACTGCCTCCATGTTGCACCTTTGACCATGGACCGGACTTGGACCTCGCCTCTCGGGTAACCCACGGGACCAGCACAGAGGTAATCCATCTCACTATCCTGAGATAGAAGGGGTCTCTTTCCAGGGAAAGGGTCCATGCATGTTCGTTCAGTGTCCTCTGGGTGCATGTGGGAGTCCAGAGATGACCAAAGAAATCCCAGAGAACAGGACTGGACAGTAATCTTGTTTCCTGCAGGTTCAACAGAAACAGCCAGCCCTGACACCTTCTCTCCATCCTCAACCTGCCTATCCCACATCTAGTGTCGCTTATGGTCCTCACTTTGAGCCCCGGTGGAAAAATATCACTTGAAGGAAAAGAGAATTTCATTATCGCTCAGCAAGGGAACACAAGACCCTCCCGTCCCGGCCTCGGAGTCCATTCCAGTCAACACTTTGCGCAAACGCTGCGTGTGCCACCCTCCCCCTCCTTCCCGGTTCTCCTTTCCTCCGAGGTGGTTTAACATCTTCATGACATTTTCCCATCCAGCTAATCTGAAGGGATCTGGTTACCGGCCTTGTGTGTATAGCGAAATATATCACCGGCCTTGTTGTGGTGCGGCCTGGCGTGTTGCGTTTTGTGGTGCACGAGAGGATTAGAGGAGGCACTTCGCTGACTGCCCAAGCTTGAAATCTGTTACTTTCAGGAATTATGAGCAGTGATTTTATCGCTGCTGCTGCTGCTGCTGCAGGCGGGTCGCTCGCTACACGTTCTGACAATTGGAGAAGGAGCCATTCTGTTTGCAGGCGAATTCCCGCCCCAGCCCTGCCGACTTCTGATGTTTCACCAAACATGCCTGGCCAGAAAATTTCCTTTCAGAATTATCCCCAGTTGTGTCTTTTTTCCCCTTGTGCAAATGTATCTCTCTCTCCCCCCCCCCCCCGAACAAAGCTACCTGCTACTCTTTCAGAAGCTGAGTCCAGCTGACCCTTATCGACCCCTCCCCATTTTTTTCTCCCTCCCCCCGCAGAGCATTTCCTACTAGAAGACCTCCACTAGTATACCAACCGGACACAACACACACGTCCTCCACCGTCCTGAAAAAACCCACTTAATCCCGATCTTGTTTTATTTTATGCTTTGGTAGATTTGGTAGAAAAACACAGAGAGAGAGACACCATGCAAAGGGACATGGGTAGCTGCCTTACACCAGACTGTTGACCCATCTTGTTAAGTAGTGGGTGAACTTATCAGACGACACAGCGATTCTTCAAACAGCTCTTGTTTATTCACAGGCCAGAACAGAACTGAACTGAAGGGTTCAGCCAGCCTGCTTATATAGAGCTCCACTAGAACGCAACAGTAACCATTTTCTGTAACTATCCAATCACTGAACATCACTTTCGATCCCTTATTTGCATATGTGGACCTGAACTATCTACAGTATCCCCCTGCTTGCCCAGGGTAAGAACTTCAGTACATAACACATCTCTCTGTGTTGTCTGCACTGACTGGCAGAATCTCTCCAGGTTTGGACCAGGTTTGGACACTTGCCTGGAGATGCTGGGGATTGATCCTGCCACCTTCTGCATGCCAAGCAGTTGGTCTGCCACTGAGTAACTGCCCTTCCCTTAGGATTGCGGTGTTGCCCGTTTACATTTTTTTTAACCGAAGAAAATCTACCCCGCCCTTCTGCTCCCAGAATGGAAGCCAAGAACAATAACGAAACAATAAAGGCAATTAAACTAACAATTCTGAAGTATCAATGGAAGACCAATAACTCAGCTGACACAAGTTTGTTTGTTTTTTCAGTTGGAGGGAGGTTCTTGCTCCACCCTTTAGGATCAAGGCAAGGTGGGGTTGGGTTTGTTCTGAGATTCTTTTTCCCCCAAAGAAGTTATAAAACATTTCTGTGCCACAAAGAGTCCCGAAAGGCAGTTGACAACAATAAAGCATCCATACTTTATTGCTGTCCAGAGTGGCTGGGGAAACGCAGTCAGATGGGCGGGGTGCAAATAATAAAATTAGCATTATTATTAATATGCTGTTGGAAAGAACTCAAGCCGCAATAACACAGATGCACGCAATTCAGTCAGCAGAACTGGCACTTTTACAGGGGCCACATAATAACCTGTTCTTCATCTGTGAGAGCTTGATGGCTTAATGTGGCAGCCAGGACTCTTAGGAACTCCCTGCCTATTGATATTAGCCAAGTGCCTTCGCTGTATTCGTTTTGGTGCCTGCTAAAGTTGTTCTTATTTAGAGAAGCCTAGGTTGAGAAAGTTTATGGCTTCTATTTTGGTCCATTCTATTATGCTTTTAACTTTCTGTGCGTTTAAAATTAAGGCTGTAATTTATTTATTTTTACTGATAATTTTATCGGTTTGTTTTCTTTTATCAGCTGGTTTGGAAAGGTTACATATAGGGTTTTCTTACATCCAGAATTTCCGGGACATATCCAAAATACTGCATTTGGGTGGAAATCACACAAAAAAAGTCTGGAAAAAAACAGGCAACTCATGTTGGCAGTATTGTTTTTCTTTTAAAAAATAGCTCAAAAACAGCTTTTTGGGTAAACAAACAAACAAACACCTCAACAACTTTTTCTGCCTGGATTTTCACTGTTGGAAACATGGCAACTTTAGTGACATAGATCGAGTGTGTGATGTGAGCCAGGGACACTGATTCAGCTAATATGGAACTAGAGCAATACTGAGTATCGACAGTTAGTAAAAGAAGTAGTTTCATATTATGCATCCAGCAGCTGTGCTCAATGAAAACAGGGGATGAGCACTTTCACCAACTTGTCCCAGGATCTGAAAGCACGTGGGGCTGAATGTTGGAAGATTCAGGGCACATAAAAGAAAGGATTTCATGCACTTTTTATCATATGTGGTGGGAATGTAAGAAAGTGAAAAACTTCTGGGAAATGATATATAATGAGATGAAAAATGTTGAAATATACATTTTTTAAAAAACCCAGAAGCATTTTTACTTGGTATTGTAAGAGAGGATATTAATAGGATAACAAACTGTTCTTATATGCAATAACAGCAGCAAGAGTATTATTGGCACAGAAATGGAAACAAGAAGAATTACCAGCAAAAGAAGAATGGCAGATGAAATTAATGGACTATGCAGAATTAGATAAGATGACAGGAAGGATTCGAAACCTGCGGGAGCAGTTATTCTCAGAGGACTGGAATAAATATGTGAACTATTTGAAAAGCAGTTGTAATCAACAGATTACGCTAGTAGGATTACAAGAAGTTTTTAAGGAGGAATATATGAAATATTGCAAGGAAGATTATGAAGAGAGTTCTTAGTTAAGATAATTAAAAGTAATAGTGAAATTAAGAAATGTAAATTAAGTGAAAAAGATTGGAAAATTTTCAGATGTGATTGATGGAAGTCAAAAAATTGTATAAGATATGAAATTGTGTTAAATGACTGCTAAAAATGATACGTTAAAAAATTATATATATATATAAATCACGAAAGTCACAAAATTAAAAGACGCCTGCTTCTTGGGAGAAAAGCAATGACAAACCTAGACAGCATCTTAAAAAGCAGAAACATCACTTTGCCAACAAAGGCCTGTATAGTTAAAGCTATGGTTTTCCCAGTAGTGATGTATGGAAGTGAGAGCTGGACTGTAAGGAAGGCTGATCGCCGAAGAATTGATGCTTTTGAATTATGGTGCTGGAGGAGACTCTTGAGAGTCCCATGGACTGCAAGAAGATCAAACCTCTCCATTTTTAAGGAAATCAGCCCTGAGTGCTCACTGGAAGGACAGATCCTGAAGCTGAGACTCCAGTACTTTGGCCACCTCATGAGAAGAGAAGACTCCCTGGAAAAGACCCTGATGTTGGGAAAGATTGAGGGCAGAAGGAGAAGGGGATGACAGAGGACGAGATGGTTGGATGGTGTTCTCGAAGCTACCAGCATGGATTTGACCAGACTGCGGGAGGCGGTGGAGGACAGGAGTGCTCTGGTCCATGGGGTCACGAAGAGTCGGACACGACTGAACGACTAAACAACATATATATATATATATATATATCCTTCATGCAGCGCATAGTTGAACTACGGAACTCGCTGCCACAGGAGGCAACCAAGGCCACCAACCTAGATGGCTTTACAAGAGGATTAAACAAATTCATGGTGGAGATGGCTAACAATGGCTACTAGCATGAAGGCTATGCTATGCTATGGAGGCAGTAATACTTCGGAATACCAGTTGTTGGAAACCGCAGGAGGGGAGAGCCTCTGTTCAGCCACTGCGAGAACAGGATGCTAGACTAGATAGTAATAATAATAATGATTTTTTACTTGTACCCCACCCATCTGATTATGTTGTCCAAGCCACTCTGGGCAGCTTCCAACAGAATGTAAAAAACAAACAAACCACGATGCATCAGACATTAAAAAAAACCCCTACGCAGGACTGCCTTCAGATGTCTTCTGAAAGTCAAATACAGGCAGCCCTCCATTTATGCAGGGGTGACGCTTCAAGGCACAGTGCGTGTCAGTGAAATTGCAGGTGACTGAAACCCATTGAAAAAGCCTGCAAACACTCTGTTCCACCCCTGCTCTGCCCTTTTAGTGACATTTCAGTGACGTCTTTATGACGTTTTTGGGTCACTTCTGGGTTTGGTGCAATGCAAACACACACACACACACACACACACACACATATTGAAGGTGTGTAAACAGAAGGCTGCCTGTAATTGTTTATTTCCTTGATGGAAGGGTGTTCCACAGGGCAGGCACCACTACTGAGAAGGCCCTGCTTCTGGGTTCCCTGTAACTACTTCTCACAATGAGGGAAGTGCCAGAAGGTCCTCGGAGCTGGACCTCAGTGTCTGGGCTGAACAATGGAGGTGGAGAGGCCATTCGCCTGATTCAGCAGCGTCTTCTTATGTTCTTGCCACCTTGCTGAAGCTAAGCAGGTCTGGACCCAGTCAGTGCCTGGAAGGGAGACTGTCTGGAAACCACAGGTACATACTGTTGAGATTTCTATTCCACCTTAAGGAGCAGACGTATGGAACTGTTGCATGTCACATGTCTGTTTACATTCCAGCACAGTATGCTGGGAACTTCTGCTGTGTATAGCTTTTGCTTTTTCCCGTTCTCTCTGAGAAGACGAAGAGAGAGAGAGAGACATGTTTCTTTGTCCTGATTTATGATTAATAAATCTGTAGTTATAGTATCCTTCCACAAGCCTCACCCCTATTCTGTGTGCGCAGTTCAATCTGCTGATAGTGTGGCCTGGCTTTGAGGCCCGGGTCGCTGATTTACGTCAGAGCAGAGGCAATGGGTCTTTGCAGCAGGATAGCTGGAAGGAGACGGCCCAGCCGGGGCTAGCCAGCTGGACCTGCGGCCCTTCATGTCGACACATACCTTCCGACACGCCCCAAATCTAGGATGCCATCATCTGGTTCCGCATTCCTGTGCAAGTCATGTGACCCACAGGAGATCCTACCCCCCAAAAAAACATGCTTTTTCATGCACAGTGCCCATAACTGCATGTTTTGAGGTGCCATGCCCCCCAAAAGTACAGCCCAAAATTGTGCAAGATTGTGGCAGCCATTTTGGCTGCTCAGGAGAAAAAAATGGGATGGCCCATTTTTCTCCAGGGCAGTTGACAGGTATGCATGTATTCCACCGTGGGTTCCAGGGTGGAAGAAAGGTGTATGGATATAAATGTAAGAAAATGAATATAAATAAATTAACTGGAGCAATGAAGTATGTTCTAAAGAAGACGGGGGGGGGGGGGAGGCAGTTTGATTGGAGGCTTGGTGAGGTCAGAAGGCTTGGCAGGACAGCAAGGGCACCAACTCTTACTGGCTCTGCGCTTGCAGCTTAAACCAGCAGAGCGCATTGAGCCACTGAGTTTAGCTGTTGTGGAAGAGGAAAGGCAGAGAGTTGTCCTGCATTAAACACCAGCAGCCAGCGGAGCCTTTATGTCTTTGAAGCCATTTTTATGCTGCCCTTCACTCCAAGAGAATTCCCAGGGCTGCTCATAAGAGCCATAAAAACCAATATCAAGAAAAAACAACACAACAGAAAATGAAGCCCGATATATATATAACGCAGTTTGCAAGCGCAGCCTAAATCAGGACAATTGGAAATGTCAACCAGCTGTACCCTGGAAAAGGCACAGAGACAACACAGCTCACTCCCACAGGAGGCATGAATGGCTAGTCACTTGGATGGATGCTATTATTATTATTATTATTATTATTATTAAAATTTCTATACCATCCTTCATCCGAGGATTAGAGGGGTCTGAGGATTCTTTTGCAATATAAAAACACAATAATAATAATAATAATAATAATAATAATAATAATAATAATAATTTCTTTATACCATGCCCTTCCCAGCCAAGACCGAGGCTCAGGGCAGCTAACACCAGGTATAAAAATAATTAATTAAAATACAACTTAAAAACAAGATTAAAGTACAACATTAAAATGCAGCCTCATTTCAGTAGAAACTCAAATCAAAAACTTTTTGGGAATGAAAACGTTAAATCTTCACCAAGGCCAACTATCCAGACTGGTCCTACGTGGGCCAGAAAAAAGCCAGGGAAGTCCCCAAATAGGAGTTCCATCACAGAAGGAGAAAGGAAAAAGGAAAGAGGAAAGAGGGGGAGGAGATCAAGTTGAACAACTCTGTCTTACAGGCCCTGCGGAAAGAAATCAGATCCCGCAGGGCCCTGGTCTTGGGAGAGAAAGCGTTCCACCAGGCTGGAGCCATCACTGAAAAGGCCCTGGCTCTGGTTGAGGCTAATCTGACTTCCTTAGGGCCCAGGACCTCTAGGGTATTGCTATTTATGGACCTTGAGGCTCTCTGTGGGGCATACCGGGAGAGGCGGTCCCGTAGGTATGAGGGTCCTAGGCCATGAAGGGCTTTAAAGGTCAAAACCATCACCTTAAATCTGACCCTGTACTCCACCGGGAGCCAGTGCAGCTGGAAAAGCACTGGGTGAATATGCTCCCATGGCAGAGACCCTGTGAGGAGCCTCGCTGCAGCATTCTGCACCCGCTGGAGTTTCTGGGACAGCTTCATAGTAACAAACAGAAACAATAGCCCACCACTAAAGAGGATTGGACAAATTCATGAAGGATAATGCTCTCAGTGGCTTCTAGCCATGATACATATGCTATGCTACAGATGCAGCCATGCTTCTGAATACCAGCTGCTGGAAACCACAGGAGGGGAGAGTTGCTCTTGTGCTCGGATCCTGCTTGCGGGTTCCCCACAGGCATCTGGTTGGCCACTGTGAGAACAGGATGCTGGATGCTAGCCTGATCCTGCAAGCTCTTCTTACGTTCTGACCTGACAGCAGTAGCTTGACTCCACATTGTATAACCTCCCCGAAAACAAATCGTAAAAGACATCCCATAAATGTTCCTCTTGAAGCATCCCTAATGAGGTAGCAGCTTGGTGATTTTGTCCAGTCACTGTTGGCAGGCATAAGGGAATCAAATCATGTCGTCTTCTGTCATGGGTGGGTGGGTGTGAATCATGGCAGGACTCAAATCATCAGGGGTTTCAGGCAGGAGTCTTTCTGCAGCCCTGTCCAGAATCATAGAATCACAGAATTGTAGGGCTGGAAGGGACACCGAGGGTTATCTAGTCCAACCCCCTGAAATGCAGGAATCTCAGCTAAAGCATCCATGATAGATGGCCATCCAACCTCTGCTTCAAAACCTCCAAAGTAGGAGAGTCCACCACCTCCTGAGGGAGACTGTTCCACTGTCAAACAGCTCTTACTGTCAGAAAGGTCTTCCTGATGTTTTGTTGGAATCTCCTTTCTTGTAACTTGAAGCCATTGGTCCAAGTCCTGCCCTCCAGAGCAGGAGAAAACAAGCTTGCTCCATCCTCCATGCGACAGCCCTTGAGATATTTGAAGATGGCTATCATGTCTCCTCTCAGTCTCCTCTTTTCCAGGATAAACATACCCAGCTCCTTCAACTGTACCTCATATGGCTTGGTTTTCAGACATACCCAGCTCCTTCAGCCATTCCTCATAAGGCTTGGTTTCCAGACCCTTGATATCTTGGTTGCCCTCCTCTGCTCACATTCCAGCTTGTCAACATCCTTTTAAAATTGTGGCCCCCAGAACTGGACACAGTATTCCAGGAGTGGTATTCCTGGAGCTGTTCTGGCTGGGGGCTGATGGGAGCTGTAGTCCAAAATCCCCGGAAGGCACCAGCTTGGGAATGCTTGCTTCAGTGTGCCATTCTATGCACATCCCCTCTACCCAGGGACAGTCAGAAGGGACCATGTGGAGGCCATTTG
Organism: Podarcis filfolensis; assembly: GCF_964270895.1. NCBI lineage: Eukaryota > Metazoa > Chordata > Lepidosauria > Squamata > Lacertidae > Podarcis > Podarcis filfolensis. The sequence continues at coordinate 8,003,071 of NC_139608.1, forward strand.
CCTGTGCAAGCCTGCCTTAATCCACCAGGATTTGCCTCGATTCTTTTAAGTTTTCTAACACCTTGCTATCTCCAAAGCCTCGGCGCAGATAACAACATGAAGAACAATACATTTGTAGTGCAGGCAGAGGGGGACTCCGATGTGGTTAAGTCGGCCTTTTGTTTGTGGAGTCCTCCTCCTTTTCTCCTGCCTCCCCCACCTCCGTCTTCTATCGGTATTGAGATATGAAGAAGGCAGCGAACAGAAATGCAAATTGAATTACTGCCAAATCTGAAAGTGCAGGAGAGATGCTTATGCTTCTATTTAAGATGCAAGCCCAGGATAACACTCTTCAGGCTCAGGAATGCTCCAGAAGGCAAGAGCATTATTTGTGCCACGAAACTTCACAGAAGCAGGAGACCAAAGAAGGCCCTTGAGAGACCGCCTAATTCCTTGCGTAACTGGTAGGTTACTGGGGTCTGTGAGGAGCCAAACCTGCAGGAACTCAGAAAAGGGCTCCCAGTGGGATTGGTCCTTTTCTTGGAATAGCATTCAGGTGCCCACTGTCTGCACTTTCCAACAATGACTGAAGCCATCTTTGTACCAATGGCCTTTCACAGCTGGATAAACAGGTTCCCAAACTTCTAACCGCTCTGCCACCCTGGCTCTGATGTCTGCAAAAGTACGCTGAACCTTCCAGTTATCTTATTCAAACTGTAAAGGTAAAGGTAAAGGGACCCCTTACTATTAGGTCCAGTCATGACTGACTCTGGGGTTGCGGCGCTCCTCTCGCTTTATTGGCCGAGGGAGCCGGCGTACAGCTTCAGGGTCTTCTGGCCAGCATGACTAAGCTGCTTCTGGCGAACCAGAGCAGCGCACGGAAACGCCATTTACCTTCCCGCTGGAGCGGTACCTATTTATCTACTTGCACTTTGACGTGCTTTCGAACTGCTGGGTTGGCAGGAGCAGGGAACGAGCAACGGGAGCTCACCCGTCGCAGGGATTCGAACCGCCAACCTTCTGATCGGCAAGTCTTAGGCTCTGTGGTTTAACCCTCAGCACCACCCACGTTCCTTATTCAAACTGTAATAATGTTTAAAAAATTGTCCAGTAGCACCTTAGAGACCAACTAAGTTTGTTTTGGGTATAAGCTTTTGTGTGCATAAGCTGATACCCAGAACAAACTTAGTTTTTCTCTAAGGTGCTACTGGACAATTTTTTAAATTTTATTTATTTAATTTGACTGCATCAGACCAACACGGCTACCTACCTGAATCTCTAATAATGTTTGCATAAGGTGTATGCATCTTAATAAGGTGTATGGAGTGTTAGGGGAGGGGCAATCCCATCTGGTGGGGGACTCATTGTGCACCTTCTGCAGTAGTTTGTCCACCTTTGGTCCCCACCCTGCACTCAGCTCTCACCTGTGGCTCCTGGATGCTGCCAGCAATGGCTTTGACTGGCTGGCTAAACCAGGTGAGGGTAGCCAATGAGTCTCGAATGCTCAGTGAATCAAGGACTTCTGCTGCACGTGAAGACAGGCTCTGGTGGACTGAATGGACAAGACCAATATGGGGCCAACAGTCAAGAAGGCGGTTTCTGCACACGCTGTAGAAGGAAGCGAGGGGTGGATGAGGTTTGCCCACCTGGGAAGGTGGCCCATCTAGGAAAAGGAATAATCTGATCCTAAACCTCCACTGCCTTGTGGGATATTTTCAAGAGAAGAAAAGGCTAAGACACAAACGCTACACAAATCTGGAGTGAAGTCCCTAAGTTGGTTGGATGGCGTCTTGTACACCTCCTACTGGCAACTCCTGCAGCCAAGCTGGTGCCAAACGCATTTCTTCACGTTCCTTTGGACCACAGCAGTGAAGCAAAGGGAAGCGTTTTGTCACCTGGGCAGCCCAGGACTCCAAAATACACTGCCCAGTCTTGCGCCCCAGGGATGTCACTTCGGTACTGCTGATGAAGCAGTTTGACTTGGCCCCGGAGGCACACACTCCATTGTCTCTCAAGACAGAAGGAAGCCAACCACAACAATGACATGCCCCACACAGCCATTGCTCTTTGCTGTTTGTATGTTGCTGTTTTTGAAAACTCAATAAACTCATCTTTAAAAGGGGGAAACAACAGTCGGCGTGGCTGTTCTGAGAGCTTGATACTTATATAAAAGTGTTATGTACTGAGTTGATTGGTCCTAGAACAATAGGATCCAGAATGCAGCAGTCTGATTGGTCCTAGAACAATGCAGCAGTATGATTGGTTGGCAGGAACCACCCAATCATGCTCCAGATAGAAGTGAATCCACAACTTGATTGGCTTACAGTAGAAACACTTATTATTTGACTGGCCAAACGCTAAGCCTCTTTTCTCGCCCTCCCCAACGCCTCAAGGGCATCATCTTCACCACAACTATGCAGGAATAAGCCCTGTTCCAGATGGCATCAGGAGAAGGGCATGCAGACATGGCACCCCCCCATTCTGAATCTCAATGGGAAGGATTGTGCTGGAAATGGCTGCACGTGAGTCCCATTCAGTTCTTTGGGGTTCACAGCTCAGTCCTAAGCAGGCCTCCCAGCAGGTTCTTCAAAACTTAATTGAGGTGGGGGAGAGAGAGCGATTCTGCTTTGCCTGTTCTCCGCAGACTGTCACGGGTTCTTCCAATATGACCTCAACATGGGAGGCAGCTTGAAAGGTTTCCGAATTAAAACTCAGCAGCTGTCTCTGCGTTTCCTGCTGCTACGCTGAAGACCATGTGGTGGGCGACAGCTCAGATGGAAATTGTATTTAAAATCCGCACGTGACTGTGATTCATGAATCTATCGGTGAATCCAAATGACCCCTCCTCACTGTTTTTAAATTAAATGCAAATGCTTTGAAATGTACTAAAGCACAGCTCACAGCTCTCGCTGCAGCCCAGAACGTCTTGCACCCTGTAGTTTTGTGGGATTGCTGTGGAAACATAGAAATTGGGGACTGAGGGAGGGGGGGAGGGTTGGCTCATAGGCCAGCATCTCTTCTTTCAGGGATTTGTTTTGTTTTTAAAAGCAAGTTTCTAGTCCTTATGTCAGGGGAGAAAAGCAGAGGTAGGGTGTATCCAATGTTAGGCATAGGTTAGACCCATTGAAATGAATGGACATGGCTTAATTAAACTGTGCAGTATACTGTGCAGTTTGAAGTGACTGGGTGCATGGAAACTGACTCCTTTTTGGAAATAAAACATTGTCAGGGCCCATAAGTTTAATTAAAATTTACTTGCAGAACTTTCTTCACAACAGAATTCAAATATCAAATGATACATCCAAACAGCTCCATAAGACAGGCGCCAGTCCAAGACATAGGCTTAGCATCTTACAAAATATGAAATAATCCAAACAGACCTATAAGCAAAGTTCACTCTCTTTTTTTAAAGAAATATTTATTAAGATTTTTCACATTCAATACAAAAAAAATCAAAAAAGACGAAAGAAAGAAAAAGAAAAAAATTAAAAACACATGAAATTTACAATTCCATATTTTCATTACCATATTTCCCTGACTTCCCCACACCTCCCCTTCTTGTATTCCAATTCAAATTGTTTGTTCAACAAGTTCCTAGCCCCAATTTTTAACCTTTTTATATTTAATTCATTTTAAAAAAAAAAAAACCAATTTTGACTTATAGACATCAATATTTGTACCTCAATACACAACCCTTTTTCTAAAGTCGACCCAAATTCCATTTCACGAATTTCCCAATTTTCATTTTAATAACCAAACAAAAAAAAATAAAACAGATCATAATTATACACCCTTTGGATTCTCAAACCCCACCACCCCCTTTCCCGGTTTCGATCCCCAACAAATGTCCATCAGTCTTAATCTTCTATCAGCCTGGAGATCTCACGTCCGAGGCTCTTAATTCTCTCTCAGTTCCTCTCTGCCAGTTTTTTTGATAGTCCTTAATATTAAACTCCAAATCTCGGAGGAGCTCTGTCCCAATAAAGTCCATATTTCTTCCAGCCAGACCTCCATTCTTAAAAGCAGGGTCCAAAAGTCCAATTGTCACAAAAACTCCAGCTTCCACTTTAATCAGATTTGTAATCCATAGGTCTTCAGGTCTCCACATAAGGAGATCTCTCCATTCTTCAGTTGCCAATTCAAACCAGAATTTCATCATCCAATACTTATTTTCCTTTGTAGTCATCCTGTCAGGCCTCTGGTTTGATTTCTTGTTTTCCTTTGTGAGCATGATATCAGGCCTCTGGCTCTCCTTTGTCATTTGCAAAATTACAGCTCCTCCTTCCTTCTCCTCAGAAACAACATATGTCTCTTTCTCCACACTTTCAAGATTCTCAAAGTTCTCTTTTTGTCCAGCTGCATGGGCTTCCTGAGTCAAGTCCTTATCAAATTCCGTAATGTTATTTACTGTTAAGTTCAAAGTTGTTACATTTGTAGCCAAAACATCAATTTGGCCTTGTAACTTTCCCAGGAGAACAAATACTCTGTCCAGCCCAGCCTGAATTTTCCCTCTTCCAGCCATTCTTGTAGTGTCCCAAATCCCCCTCTAGAGGGATTTTGGTAACTTAGTATTCTTTCCAGTTAAAATCCAAAAGTCAGGTTAATTTGTATCAGTTCTTACTTATTTTCAACAAAATATAACCAAGTTGCAGCAAATATATCCAGCAGAGACAGCAGAAACAAAGTTCTCTTTTTCCTTTTTGACAGCTAATTTTGACAGCTGTCAAACTCTTCTATATCTCCTCAGCAGGCTCTCTCGCGAATCGCTCCCGGGTCCGGGGGGGGGGGTGGCACTTCAACTCTCAAAATTAACTCTTATCCTCCAGTACAATTACTTATACTTGTATCGCCAAATCGTGAAATTAATATCTTTTGTCCACTAGAGAAGAAGAAATTCTCTCGACCTTAGTTAACTAGTCCTTGCTTTAGATTTTTTACAAGGCGGGGAGGCGGACTTCCTGTTTGCGCCTTCCCCGATCGTTCCAAATTCCAAAAAACATTTCCTTAAAAAGTCCAATTTCCGTACTACTCACGGGTTGTTACTTTTAGAGTCCAATTGTTCACAAGAAGAAGTCAGCGCCCTCCGACCATGGCTCGCGGCTTCACTCCACAGGAGAAGCAGTCGACTCTCAGCACCGCGCCGCTCACCCCGTCCCCCGTTCTGAAGCCTTTAACAAGGCTCCTTCGCAGGTCGGGGGGCGCAAATGGTGCCCGCCGAGTCACCAGGTTCACAGGCTTCCACGCCTGCGATTTCTAAGGGTCCCCGCGTCGCCGCAGCGGCAAGACCCAACTCTTGTAGAGCCGATTCCCTCCGGAGCTCGGAGGGAATCCGCCATTAGCCGTTCGCGCTAACCCGGAAGTCTCGCAAAGTTCACTCTCCTAACGGCATCCATTCTGCCTGAATAAGTTTTCCTGGAGAGCTTCATTCATATCCTTACTCCATGGAGCCAGGGAACAAAAGACTCAAGGGCAATTCCCTTCAAAACGGTGATTTGCAATCAATAGCCTCCCATGTGATCTAAGGTTAAACACTCACATGTTAGCTAGCAGAAAACAACAATAGTTAATTATCAACACAGTTAAAGCTCAAAGAGACCATTCTTGGCTTTAATATAGCCCTATGAAAAATCCCCATGTTGAAGCCTTTTCAGCAATACACAGGCATTCACCATTTCATTGTCAATTAAACCAATTATACGTAACATGGCTAACTTAAGTACATTAATTTAACATTAATTTAATGAAGCTATTCAATATAGAATGTAGTTGAATACAGCACATAGATACATTAATACAAGTCATACAAAGGAGCCAAGCCATGTAGGTGAAGAGACAAAATACCCAAGGCTACCACCAACCGGAGAATCAACAACTGTAGATTGTTGTTTCATACACACTGTGGCTAACTCAATTTTTTCAGTGGTTTGTCTGAACAACCCCATTACAAACCATAGTTTATGATCCTGATTTGGGGAGAGATACCAGAGTTAAAACTAGCCATTCTCAATTCAGACAAGATGACAAATGATGATGAGTTGAAAATGAAAAAGGATGTTTTCAATCTCATCCTCACCGGTTGAATTTCTGCCTGCTTGCTTGTTTTTAAATGTAGGAAGGTTGCGCAAGGAGTAGGGGGAAGCTGGTGGCGGTCACCCCAGCTGCGTAGAGAGCACACAGGCTGTCGAAAGCAGAAAGGGCCCATAATAAAAGGATGGGGGAAACCCTCTGAAACCTAAAACTTTAACAAAGTGCCAAAAATGGATTCACTGCCCTCCAACCTCCCCTCCCCCCCCACCTTGCCAGCTGCCTCTACCTGAGATGTTTGTTTGTATCAGAAGAGAAGATACCTCTCTGGTTCTCAGAGATTTGAAAGTCAAATGAGTCTTCGCCTGCATGCTGCAACTCAGAGATTTGACTTGGAAACTGTTTTCCTTTGGCATAATAAGACTCAAGAGGAAGACAGGAGAGGGAGAGAGGGAGAGGGGACTAGGCGGGGAAGGGGAGAACTCAGCAACCAACTGAATGGCAAAGGAGTTGTGTTGGAGATTTCTGACAGAAAACTAAGAGGGGAAACAGGCACCCAGTCAAAATAATTAAAAAATATAAAATTTCCTCCCAAGGCGGGCAGCTGAAGTAAGCCATGGCTGGGGCAAGTCTCGGGCTGCGCCACCCTGGAAATAATCTGGCACCATCTCCCAAAGAATCCTGGCAAGTCTTCATCAAAGCAATACTCAATCTTTTGGCAAGCAGAGCTCTTTCCAGGCCCTCTGGGGAGCAGCATTCCCCTGGGATGCTCAGGCGGCTACCACAAGAACCAAGAGATGATGAGCTTAGCCAAAGCTCGTTTACGCTTCCCCTCTGGGGAAACCTGGGGTTTAGCGCTGAATTGGAGCAAGGCAATTGCTAAAGAGTGGTTTTTCTGGGGGAAAGCGGTAGGGGAGAGGTGAAATCTCTCGGGCTCATGCCTCGAAAGTGTGGGACAAGTGGAAAACTTCTCGGACGTGTGTTTTCTAGGCATGGGAGAAGCAGAAGTAAGGATGGGCCCAAGAACACCATCTACACCACAGATCTTGGAACTGAGGAACAGAGGAATCTCCAAGGCGGGATGGGAGTTTTAATGGAGAGATATTGAAGTTGTTGCTGCTGGAAAGAAAAGGCTTCTGGTTCCTGCAGGAGCTTTTCCTTCACTGGAACACAATGCTCCCTATCAAAATCCTAGAACCTGGGGCCATCCAATCATAGAATTCTAAAATTGTGGAGTTGGAAGGGACCTCAAGGGTCATCTCCAACCTCCTGCAAATGCAGGAATCTCAGCTAAATTATCTATGGCAAATTGGCATCCACTTTCTGTTTAAAAAAGGGATGCGGGTGGCGCTGTGGGTTAAACCACAGAGTCTAGGACTTGCCAGTCAGAAGGTCGGTGGTTCGAATCCCCATGACAGGGTGAGCTCCTGTTGTTCGGAACCTAGCAGTTCGAAATCACGTCAAAGTGCAAGTAGATAAATAGGTACCGCTCTGGCGGGAAGGTAAATGGTGTTTCCGTGTGCTGCTCTGGTTCCCCAGAAGCAGCTTAGTCATGCTGGCCACATGACCCGGAAGCTGTACGCCGGCTCCCTCGGCCAATAAAGCGAGATGAGCGCCGCAACCCCAGAGTCGGCCACGACTGGACCTAATGGTCAGGGGTCCCTTTACCTTTACCTTCTGTTTAAAAACCTCCAATGAAGGAGATTCCACCACCGCCCAAGAGAGTCAGTTCCACTGCCAAACAGCTCTTACCATCAGAAAGTTATTCCTGATACTTAGTCGGAATCTCTTTTGTTGCAACTTGAAGGCATTGGTTTGGGTCCTCCCCTCTGGAGCAGCAGAAAACAAACTTGCTCCATCTTCCATGTGACAACCCTTTAGATATCTGAAGATGGCTATCATGTCTCCCCTCTGTCCCCTATTTTCCAGGCGAAACATACCCAACTCCCTCAAACATTCTTCATCTTGGTTGCCCTCCTCAATCTTCCCAACATGAGATGCTATTTGCATCCAGGCCCTCTGTTAGAAGGGTGAATCCGTGATAAATCCCTTCAGGACTCCCAGTCATAGATTCCCTTTAGATACCGTAATCATAGAAATGTAGAGTTGGAAGGGACCACCAGGGTCATCTAGCTTTCTCTCGTGGTCCTTTCTAACTCTACAACTCTACGATTCTATTATTATCCAGATAGATACACATAAATATATAACCTACTGTCTTTTGCATTTTTGTATACTTGTCCATGCAAAGTCTATGTCTATAAGCAATCCGTTCATAAGTTGTGAGCATAGTCATAAAGCGAAACAGATTAGAAACAAACAAACAAACAAACTTTGGCTTGACTAAAAAAAAAAAAAGGTGTGCCCTGTACTTAATTGGAATGCATATTTTATTTATTTATATATACGCACACATATTAAAAGTTAATTATGTTTTAATACAAAAGCTTCAGCTGACAACCACAGTCCTAGAAGAGGGATATCTTCTCCGTTCTTCTTAAGATTGCGATCTGCTGAAACAATGGATGTGTTCTTCAAAGCTGTTGTTTTATTCATATGCATTTTGATGCAGATTTAATTGATTAATTTAAGCTCGTGCAATTAATCAACTCAGATTTCTTTAATCAGCTGACTTTGGTGAATTCAGGCAGCTTAATCACCGGGGGTGCTTCTTTCATCCCAACAAAAGACAGAGCTCTTTGGAGATCATAGAATCATAGAGTTGGAAGAGACCATGAGGATCTAGTCCAGGGGTAGGCAACCTAAGGCCCGGGGGCCGGATGCGGCCCAATCGCCTTCTCAATCCGGCCCATGGACGGTCCAGGAATCAGTGTGTTTTTACATGAGTAGAATGTGTCCTTTTATTTAAAATGCATCTCTGGGTTATTTGTGGGGCCTGCCTGGCGTTTTTACATGAGTAGAATGTGTGCTTTTATTTAAAATGCACCTCTGGGTTATTTGTGGGGCATAGGAATTTGTTCATTTGGGGGTTGGACTAGATGACCCTCGGGGTCCCTACCAACTCTACGATTCTATGATTTTAAGATCCTCTGGCCTTTGCCCCATGACTTTCGTTGTCAGTCTGTGGTGTGGAACTAGAGAGGGCTTCCTCATCTTGGCACCCTCTGGTTGTTTGGGGCAGACCCTCCAAATTTCCCTATTTTCTGGGGAAAAGTCCCGGATTTACAGACCCCATCCCAGTTTCTGATTTGATCCTAGGATGTACCGCTTTCCCTTAGGACGTCCCTATTTTCATCAGAGAAATGTGGGTGGCTATGGAGTTATGCAACCTTCCCCCCCCCCCCCAGCCAAGGAGATAACTATACAACCTTAGAAGACATCTGGAGGCAGCCCTGTATAGGGGAGTTTTAAAATGTTTAATGTTTTATTATGTTTTTATATACAGTGGTACCTCGGGTTAAGTACTTAATTCGTTCCGGAGGTCTGTTCTTAACCTGAAGCACCACTTCAGCTAATGGGGCCTCCTGCTGCTGCCGCGCTGCCGGAGCACGATTTCTGTTCTCATCCTGAAGCAAAGTTCTTAACCCAAGGTACTATTTCTGGGTTAGTGGAGTCTGTAACCTGAAGCGTATGTAACCCGAGGTACCACTGTATGTTGGAAGTTGCCCAGAGTGGCTTGGGCAACCGAGTCAGATGGGTGGGATATAAATAATAAAAATATTATTAAAAAATAGGACGTCCCTATTTTTATTGGATAAATGTTGGAGGGCATCGTTTTGGGGGGAACTGCAGCTCCCATCAGCCCCAGCTGTAAAGATAAAGGTACCCCTGACAGTTAGGTCCAGTGGCGGGCGACTCTGGGGTTCCGTGCTCATCTCGCTCTCGTCCCCCCAAAAGAGCTGGAGGGCGCCAGGTTGGGCAAAGCTGGCGCCAGCTGCGCTAGAAACGCACACAAAGCGCCGGGTCCTCTTTGTTACTAGATCCTGCCGTCTCCCTCCCTACCCAAAAGACAACAGCAGCTACGGACCCTCTGGAGTGGAATCAGGTGCCAGACTGCAAGGAAAGAGGGAGGCTCGGGGGAGCCCGGGCGAGCGGGCAGCAGGAAGGCACTCGTTGCCCCCGGGGCCAAGGGCGGGCAGGGAAGGAAGGAAGGAAGAAGAGGAAGGGGCCGACGACAGGAGCCTCTCCAGCCCCCCAGCTTGTTTGGGACCGAGCGAGGAGGAGGAAGGGGGTGAAATGGCTCTTTTGAGCCACGCGCAAAGCAGCGGCGCTTCCCAGGCTCGGCTTGGGTTTCAGCAGGACCAGATGTGAACTCGGGGGCTGGAGGTGGGATCCTGCCCCGGGCCCAGACTCCCGCTCGCCACCGCGGAGAGAGGCTCCGGTGACGCCGGCGCTTTTCGCCCCGAGAGGCGCGCAGCCGGAGAGGAGAGGCAAGGCGCTTCTCCAAGCGGCGCGCAGGGCCTGGAGCGCAGGCGGGCGCCTCTTGGGGATCTTCTCTTCTTCCCAAACATTCCCAGGTAAAATCTGATGGCTGCTGGAAAGCTGGGCCTTTAGCAAGCCGGAACAGACTGGTTCTTCATCATGGAACAAAAGTGTTTTTTGGGGTGTTTTTTTAAAGGTTTCTTTCAACAGTGGAGCTGTCTCCCTCGGAAGCTGGTCGACTCTCTTTCCTTGGAGGTCTTTAAGCAGAGGATGGCGATCTGCTCTGAATGCTTTAGTTGAAATTCCTGCACTGCAGGGGATCGGACTAGATGACCCTCAGGGTTCCCTTCCAAATCTACAGTTCAATGATTTCATGATTCTATGAGCAGAGTGCCATTTCTTCACAACTGTGCAGCCACCATTAGGATTGTTTATTTATTTATTTATTTGGCACATTTGCACCTGGCTCTTCAGCCAAAAAGGCTCTCAAAACAGCTTACGTGCAGCTAAAACAAGACAGTCCCTATCCGTCGGTTTACAATCTATAAAAACACACACCCTGAAACACACAAGGGAACCAACACACAAGGGGAAAGGAACTTGGAGGGAAGAGGAAAATTAAAATCAAACTCGGGCACCAGTTTCTAAAGATGGTTAGAGGAGAGGGTTTTGCAATCAGAGGGAATGGACTGAAGACAGCCCAGCAGCACCTTTGCATCTCTCTCTCTCATTGGACTTAAAAGAAGAAGACGAAGAAGAAGAAGGCGTAAGCTTATGTTCATCCTGGGGAAATCTCTCTCTCTCACGCGCGCTCTCTCTCTCTCTCTCACACACACACACTCAGAAGCTCAGTGGTTTTAAAGCATTCTGCTTCCAGGGAACAGTTTCTACAACAAGGTGCCTTCCCTGTGTCCCCGCTACATCTGCCACCCAAGCCCGGCAGCGTGTCATAGGCTTATCCACACTATTCATTTAAAACACTTCCATGCCACTTTTAACTGTCAAGGTTCCCTGCAAAGCATCCCAGGAACTGTACCTTTCATTGCCGCATAACCTGGAGCCTCTGCCCATAAAATCAGTCGTTCAGATCAGTCGTTCTCCCACTTCATTGTTTCCTTGGTCCAAAAGGGGTTCATTTCTCTTTACAGCTAGACTGGAGACAGGTGTGTGTTCATGTGTGTTTGTAAACCAAAGCTGCATTCTAATTGAAGCGCTCCAGTGCAGAGATTCCATCTAATTGCAAATGGGGCCTTTTGTCCCCTTCTCTGTTAACCTCACATCAAAGAGCGTTGAGATAAGTAAACTGGCTAGGATGCGATTGAGAGATTCCCCCTGTACCTTAGATTCACCACTGCTTTAACCAGATGAGGCAGCAGTAGGTTCTCTCCTGCCTTTTCCTGCCTCCAGTCTTTCCATCCATCCCTCTCCCCGATCTGTGGTCATGAACAGGTGTGCTGTGAAGGAATAGACAAAAGGATGGGGAGAATAGCAGGTGTGAGAAGCCACCATGCCTTGCCTCCCCAGGTACAGTAAAACCATCATATTCATCATAATTCCCCAGAGATGTCCCACAAGGCAGTGGAGGTCTAGGACCAGAGTTTTCTGAATAAACCCTACACAACTCTGGAGTGGAGTCCCTAAGGTGGTTGGATGGTGCCTTGTACATCTCCTTCCAGCAATTCCTGCAGTCAGGTTGGTGCCCAACATATTGCCCTGCCTTCCTTTGGATCACATCAGCGAGACTGAGAAGGTCTTGTTGTCTGAGCAGCCCAGGACCCCCCGCCCCATACACACTGCCCAGGCTTGCGCCCTCGGAAGGTCACTTTGCTTTGACTTTTCCCTTGGAGGCAAACTCCATTGTCTTTTGAGACAGATGGATGCCAACAGCAGCATCACAATTTACCATCCTCATCATCACCAGAAGGTCTCAGCGTGGGTTGCAACAATTTAAGATCCAGGATTTAAAACAGTTAAAACAGATGACAGTCACAAGAATACGGTGGACCTTGAAAACACACTTTTTAGCTGTCAAAGGTCAGGTAAAGAGGTGCGTCTTCAGCATTTGTTGAAAGTTGTATGGTGAAGTTGCCAAGCACACCTCTGTGGGAGGGAGTTCTGCAACTTAGAAATTGTCCTCTCTTGGGCTACCACTACCCTGAACATGTTAGGGAGGTGGAACTCCCAAGAGGGCCCCCTAAGCTGATCCTAAAACCTTGGAGGGTCTTTAGGGAAGGAGGTAATCTTTAGGATATTTGGAACCTAAGTTATTTTTGGGGCTTTAAACTCCAGTGTGAGCAAATTAAATTGAACTGGGAGCCAATCCAGATTTTTTAGAACAGGGGTTTATCTGAGTTCTTAAGGCAACCCTAGCCAATAATCTGGTTGCCTCATTTTGAACCTGTTGATGCTTCCAAATCATCATCATCATCATCATCTTCATCATCATAATTTATTGTTTATACCCCGCTCATCTGGCTGGGTTTGCCCAGCTACTCTGGGCGGCTTCCAACAAAATTTTAAAAATACAATAAAACATCAAACATTAAAAACTTCCCTAAGCAGGGCTGCCTTCAGATGTTTTCTAAAAGTCAGATAGTTGTTTATTTCCTTGACATCTGATGGGAGGGTATTCTGCAGGGTGGGCGCCACTACCGAGAAGGCCTTCTGCCTGGTTCCCTGTAACTTTGCTTCTCACAGTGAGGGAACCACCAGAAGGCCCTCGGTGCTGGACCTCAGTGTCTGGGCTGAGCGATGAGGGTGGAGACGCTCCTTCAGGTATACTGGGTTGATGCCGTTTAGGGCTTTAAAGGTCAGCACCAACACTTTGAATTGTGCTCAGAAATGTACTGGGAGCCAGTGTAGGTCTTTCAGGACCGGTGTTATGTGGTCTCGGTGGCCACTCCCAGACACCAGTCTAGCTGCAATCCCATGTACAGTGCATTGCAGCAGTCTAATATGGAAGTTACCAGAGCATGGATTGCCATGGGCAAGTTAAAGCACAAGAGGAATCTTCAGGTTGCAGAAAAGGACAGCCACAATGACCACGGGGTTGGAAGTTAGACTGTTGAGGGCTTTTTAGTTTGGTAAAAAAAGAAGAGATTGGGGAAGGGGGTGGAGGACATGCTAAGAGGTATAGAAAATTATGGTGTTGAGAAATGGATAGGGAAACTCTTTTTTCTCTCCCTCTGATCACAATAGAACTTCCCCACCATCACATGAAGCAGAATGTTGGAAGGATCAGGGCAGACGAAAGAATAACTCACCAAAGCCTTTTGCTGGCTGTGGATTTTTTTAACCACCTCTTGTTACGCTGATGAGTTTCCAAATTGGTTTATTGATATGAAGTGTTTCAGGCTTTTCTGCGTTGATTTTTAATTGTTACATAAGCTGCCTTGGACACCAGCCTGATGGAAACATGGGATATGAATAATTGAAATCGTTTATTTGGTTACTCATTTGTTTGCTCCCCCCCCCAACTCTATTCAGTCATCTAGAAATGTAGTGATCAAAGCAGTAAATATATCAGCAGTTTTAAAGACGGTAAATGGAAACGGCACACTCCAGCAGCCCCCAAGGAGAGGAAAAACTAACTCTGAGGAACTTCTGAGTGATGGCCTTTGCCTATCGTAAGCGAAGGCTTTTCAAAAGTAAAAATGTCTTTACCTGACAGTGGCAATGCACAGAGGAGGAAGGAACACAGCAGATGTCAAAAGCACTGCACTGTCAGGGCACGGCTGAGGGACAAGAGTGTCCATTCTGTAAAAATAAAGGGGGATGGGAAAGGACAAAGAGCATTTATGAGATCTCAGGGAGAGGTAAGGAAAGGGGAAAGGGGCTTCCTGAGACCCACAAGATCCAGATCATTTAGCCCATCAAAGGTCCAGAATGTGGCTGCCAGACTGGCCAGTGGGAGCAGCCTCTGGGACGTGGATGAAGTCAGGCAGCAGGCAGCTGCCCCTCCTGAATCAAGTAAATAAAGAAAAATACTTAACTAAAAGTAGAAATTGTAGAAAGATTTTGACAGGCTTTTCTGAGCACTTGGGGTCAAAAGAAAGTAATTTAAAACAACTGTCGCAGAGACTTTTCATTCCAAATCTGCTAGACAGAGGACGTCGGCAGGTGGGTTTCCTGCACACCCCACCCCCTGGTAATATAAATCCTGGCTATGCCCATGGGGCAAAGTCAAACTGTTGGAAGGTTACAGCGCTTGCTGTGGCGGGAATGACCAATAAGGGAGAGACATGTTTTGTTGCAGCTGAGGCTGGATTCTGCACAGCGAGGCAGCTGATTGGGAGGAGAGGGGCGAGAAGAGGCAGGGGTGCCTCGCCTTTCACTACATTGAGTAATTTAAAGGAATGAGCAGATTCCTCCCATTTCATTGTGTTACAGATGCGGAACTAGGCTTTACAGTCATACCTCAAGTTGAATGTGCTTCAGGTTGAGCGCTTTCGGGTTGCGCTCCGCGGCAACCCGGAAGTAACGGAGCGCGTTACTTCCGGGTTTCGCCGCTTGCGCATACGCTCAAAATGATGTCACGCACATGCACGGAAGCGGCAAAATGCGACCCGAAGACGCACCGTTGCGTCTTACGTTCCACTCAGGATGCGAACGGGGCTCTGGAATGGATCCCCTTCACATCCCGAGGTACCACTGTATTTCACCCAGGTCAAAGACCCAGTTTGGCACCTCCCCATGTGCATTTGTGTAGACACACACGCAGGCTGGGAGCCTCAATGGTGCCCCTCTGTAGTCTTAATCCAGGGCAGAAACGCTAGCTAGTCCTGTCCCCCCCAGCTATGGCTTTGTGTATTATGTTATGGATTTCTTTCCATGCCACCTTTCAGGCCCCCATGTTAACATACCATGACGGCAGTGTATACGCATATTGATTAATGCCGTGCCAAAAAGAGAGAGAAAAGTAATCTTGATGCTCTTGCGTGATTGCATCATGATTCCTTTTTGTGCTGCGATTTAATCAATGCACATATGCACTGGTGCACATCAGTAATGTGTAAGTGAAAACAAAACAAAAGGAAGACATGAATCGCAGCAGCCTGAGCAAAATTCAGAAATTAAAAAGAAGAAGAGAATGCCGGGTTGCTGATATATTAGTGCTGCTCTGCTTGCAAGAATGAGTAATTGGAATCAACAAAATCTAGAAAGAAATTCAGATGCAGAGAATTTTGCAGATGTCACTCGTGATTTAAAGGTGCAGGGCAGGTCTCCAGGTCGCCTCTTGGAAACCAGTCATGCAATTTGCTTTGCAGGGTTGGGAAAAGGAGTTATGGTTTGCATTACTTTGTGGTCTATTGTGTATTGCCTTGACTATACTATGGTGAATATTGCATCGGGAGACATTTCCTCTCCTACACAACAATTGAACGGTGCCATAAGAACCCCGTCCTTCTCTGCATCTGGTCACCTTAACACCCAAAATCCAAACCTGTCATAAGTAAAAGGTAAAGGGACCCTTGACCATTAGGTCCAGTCGTGGCCGACTCTGGGGTTGCGATGCTCATCTTGCTTTATTGGCCAAGGGAGCCGGCATACAGCTTCCGGGTCATGTGGCCAGCATGACTAAGCCACTTCTGGCGAACCAGAGCAGCGCACAGAAACGCTGTTTACCTTCCCACCGGAGCGGTACCTATTTATCTACTTGCACTTTGACATGCTTTCAAACTGCTAGGAGCAGGGACCGAGCAATGGGAGCTCACCCCGTCGCAGGGATTCGAACTGCTGACCTTCTGATTGGCAAGCCCTAGGCTCTGTGGTTTAACTCACAGCACCACCTGCATCCCTCTGTCATAAGTAGAGGAAAGCAAAAGATCACCCAGACAGATGCACCCATCAGATATTTTGCAAGGCTCAGAAGTATCCGTGTCAACCACATATCCCGGTGGTACAGGGGGATGAGTTCGAGAAATCCCACCTTCAGAAATTCCAACATGAGCTGTCTTGATCTGCACCTTCCATAATTAATGTGAGGATTGGAAGGCAGCTTTCTATCAGATTTTGCATTTCTCCAAATGTTGCCATGTAGCTCTCAACTAAAAACAAACAAAAAGGAATTTCGAAAAGTGAATTTTTGGAGGAAAACGTGTTATTTTATAAATGCAAATTATGTGGAAACTGGACAGTGGGGACTTATGGATGGACACGCGTTGAAAGTGGCAAGGACTGGAGTCATCTCTCCATCCCCTTGGCACAGCTTGCACCAACCTGGTGCCCCCAGATGTTTTAGAAGACAACTCCCATAATGGGCATCAGGTTGGCAAAGGTTGCTCTGGCACATCTGCTGGGGGGGAAATAAACTAGGTTCAGATTGGGACATCCCTGATAAACAAGGATAAACTTGGGAGGTATGACTCTAGCCATTGTCCATGCAGCTGTTCACACCCTCTCTAACATCCTTCAACAAGTGGCCTGTTCCTTTAAGGGGGCTCAGAAGTGACCTGGGGTGGAGAGGGGTTGTCCAAGGGGGAGGGGGAGCTTCATGCTCATCGAAATGTTCTATGTGGAAGCACAGGGTTTTCATTTCCCCTTGTTTCCCCGCCCTTTGTTTTATCTCAAAGGCTCAGTTTATGTGGGATTCTCACCCCAAGGGAAATGTTCCCAGTGTGAGGCTGCAAAGGAGGAGGACTGCAAACAACATTTAATGGCTTCTGCTAATGGAACAGAAGAGAGCAAGTTCTGGGTTTCAGGCCATGAAGGCCAGACGGTTGGGGAGCCCATTGCCACTCTCCCTTTTGAAATGACGAAGAAGGGACACCACATCCACATGTTCAAAGAGCTCGTGTGCCACTTGCACAGTCATGGCTTCCGCTGCAAAGAATCCTTGGATTTGTGGTCAGATAGGTGTCTCCTAACAAGCCGTGGCCCCTTTTGCAAGCTGCAATCCCCAGGACTCTTCTGGGGGAAGCCATGACTCTTAAAGTGGTGCATGAGTACTTTCAACATGTGGTGTGGATGTGGCTAGAGTTTCACGATGCTCTGCTTCTGCAAAATTGGTTTTCTCTGGGGGCAGAGTTGCACATTGCAAAGCAGACGCTGGGAGGGTTCTGAGAATAGTGAAGAGGGAAAGGAGGGGTGTTTAGCCCCTTCCACACTGGGTGGTTCTCCTCTACAGATGCGCCACTGCTCAATTCTCTTTCTTTACTTCTTATTCAACCAGTAAAACTGGAATAATCCTGGCTAGAGGAAGGAATATATGGGAGGTGGAGTTTGCAGGGAGGAATTGATAGGCATAGGAAGGTCTAAGCACCCTCCCCCTGCCTGCATATTTTCCTCTGAAAATGACCCCCTTCCCTGTGTCACCATCCACAAAACCAGGTGACGTGTCAGTTACAGTTTCTTTGCTGGTGTAACATGTAGTTCTGCCTTTGGACCGGTGGGTGTTGAGGTGGCTGCGTTGGAGGGGCTCTTGTCGTGCATAAGCAAACCTCTTGAAAATTGGTGAGATGCCACAGATTGAATCCAACACTTGGGTAAAGTAGTCTCCTCGTGATGACCTCATCCTGCACATTACATGATCCCCGATTGGCTTGGTTCACCCATGTGATTCATCCAAGAAGCATTGCCTTCGTTCTCATTGGCTTTGTCTGCATTGCTACATTACATAGCCAAGTTCAATCAGTAATGTGGCCAAGTGTCACAGTCCAGACACTGTGTGATTCCTGATTGGTTGGGATTGCTCGTGTGACTAAACCAAGTAGTGGAAGAAGAAATAAGAGGGGGGGGGGGGAAGTGTCACTGAAACAATGGCTTTTTCTAGCACAAATAAGGACTTTCCCCAGGTCCACCCCCCTTTCTTTCTACTCTGGAAGAACTGTTTTCTGCATTAAAATGAAAGAAAAAGGAAAACATTCTGCAAAGCACCACCATAGAGAACTAAGCTCTTGGAAAAAGTCAGGGCAAATTTAGGGGGGGGGAATGTAGACCACCCTTTTCGTGAGCTCTTTGCAGTGTGGTGGTTGTGGGGAGTTTCTGGACTTTATTGGCCAGCTGGGGTGACCTACATGAAGCAGAAAATAAATGTCAGGCAGCTGCAAGGAGCCGCGGATGCTGCTTCCCTACAAGCGCCAGCCAGGGGCTGAGTTATCAAAGGCGGATCTTGACAGAAGTAGCTTGACAGGAGATGTCACTCTGGTGCAGACAGATTTGCTGTGAAGTTTGCTTCTTGCTTCTCTCTCAGAACCCTGCAAATGAAGGCAGGCGAAGAAGGGGGGGGGGAGAGAAGAGAAACATTAGTTGGAGATTATACACACTGACAAGTAGGTAGAAAATTGGCTTAAAGACCTGGAATCAAAGAGGGTAATGGAGAACGGCGTTTTGCTGAGCCAGGAGGAGAAGGAACAGTGGCGGAGGGGGCTGGGAGCACCAGGGGCCTCGTGTTAGTGTGTGTTTCTATTTAACGTCTTCATTATGGATCACGGGGAGGGGGAAGCAGAGAGAGAGAGAGAGAGAGAGAGAGAGAGAGAGAGAGACTCTGTTGCAAGATAATAAATGGAGAGGAACCAGCAACTTCTGGAGAGAACAAAGGGATGCTACGGAGGGAGGGACCCACACAGACTGGGAAGAGGGACAGGAAAAGGAGGAATTGGAATCAGCTTTGGAAACAGGACAGCCATCCGATGGGGAGGGACAGAAGGGGATATACATGCGCAGAGGGGAGGGTATAATTTGTTGGGAGAACAACAAAGGGGAGTTTTGCTTCAGGCCACAAGGCAACTTGAGGGGCAGCACTAGCAAGGTACGTTTGTTTTCATGGGATGGGGGGAGGGGAGTCTGCAAGATGGAACTCACTGCCTCAAGGAATGGCACTGAGAGTCATTCTTATGCTGAAGGTGACCTTTGAGGTATTTGTGGTTGATAGGCCATAGAATCATAGAATTGTAGAGTTGGAAAAGAACCCCAAAGGTCATCTTTTCCAGCCCCTGGCAATGCAAGAATCACAGCTAAAGGATCCCTGACAGGCGCCCATCCAAATTCTGTTTGAAAACCTCCAACGGAGGAGAGTCCACCACCTTCCAAGGAAGTCTCTTTCACAGTCAAACAGCTTTCCCCCTCATAAAGTTCTTCCTGATGTTGAGTCGGAATCTCCTTTCTTGCAGTTTGAATCCATCGATTCAGGTCCTGGCGTCTGGAGCAGCAGAAAACAAGCCTGCTCCATCTTCTACCCCAGCGGTTCTCAACCTGTGGGTCCCCAGATGTTGTTGGACTACAACTCCCATCATCCCTGAGCTCTGGCCTTGCTAGCTGGGGGTGATGGGAGTTGTAGTCCAACAACATCTGGGGACCCACAGGTTGAGAAAGGCTGTTCTAGCCCTTCAGATCTTTGAAGATGGCTATCATGTCAGCACGCCAATCAGCGGCTGTTTGTAAGTCTGCAAACAGACCAGGAAAAACAGGCTTTGTTTTAGGGTGTCTGTGAGAGACTCGTCATATATTAAAAGCATATCCAGTTGACATTATAACACTTATTTTTTCCCCAAAGAGTCCCGTAGTTTCTCCCTCCCAGAACCACACCCCCAGCCCCCTTAACAAACTGCAGTTCCCAGAACTCTCAGTTCTTGGAAATAGGGAGAGGGTATCACAGATAGGTTTGAAATTGTGCTGGGGCAGTTAGGAAGAAGCCTGTTCCCATGTCGCCAAGGCAACTAGGTGACACTTCCTGTCTTGTTGCATTAAAACTGAGCCACAGCACAACTCAGATGGACTGGAGCATCAGCCAGCTCCCTCCTCATTCAGAGTGAGGGCAGTGCTTCCTGTTCTTGTTCACTCTGAGTGGGCTTCAGGATGTCATAACCATATGGCAGAATCTGATTGGCTTATATGGTGTCATGATGTCATCTTGCTGACTCCGCGAACCTTAATTGACTGTATCAGATAGCCTGGCTGCATAAGTCCCTAATTGGCTATGCCACATGGTCTGTAAAAAGAAGAATGATTAAAATGCCTCTAGGACAGGCATAGGCAAACTCTGGCCCTCCAGATGTTTGGGACTACAATTCCCATCATCCCTGACCACTGGTCCTGTTAGCTAGGGATGATGGGAATTGTAGTCCCAAACATCTGGAGGACCGGAGTTTGCCTATGCCTGCTCTAGGATGCAGCGAGGATCAGAGCCAAACAATGTGTCAGCATCAGGGGAAAGGGGTTTTAAGGAACATTTTGGAGATCCTGAAAGCTTCCTTTGCATCTCAAAACTGGCACAGAATTTGCAATCAGCAAGTTAAGCATTTCACTTAACTTGAGATGAGCAATTATCGGCTGCTAATGTTTGCACATTGCACTGCTCTTAAGAACACAGTTACAGGGCCTGGTTGAAAAATGGGCAACCCTCCCTGGTCAGTATCACCCAATCCCAATTTCCAAGCCCCAGAGGCTGTGAGAAGGAGGTGGGATAACCAGTGGGAGTCACTGCCTGTGCTCATAGAGCTCATGTCTGCCTGTATGGAGAGCTGCTAATATGTGCAAGGAATTCAGCCTAGAACCTGAACTTCGGCACTGGCGCTCCATTTGTGAATATTTGAGCACAGAGTCTCTGAGCACGATCTGAGTGCTTAAGTGTGCCGTTGAATAATTTTATTATTTATACTACACCAGTCTGGCTGTGTTTCCCCAGCTGCTCCTTGCTTTACAATTAAGGATCAGGGATGCATCTGTGGCAGACAGAAAGGAAAACAGCCCTATGGCATGTGCAGAGTGACTTTTCTCTTTCCACTAAGTAATCTGAACCTGTCTGTGCACACTTAGGACTAAGGATCCTCTAGGCAATTGGGCTCCAGACACTTTCTAAAAACCGAGACCTGATCACAGCCCCAAAGGGTTGTCAGCATAGATTTACTCTCCGAATGAACGGTAAAGGAACTCTCGGCCTCGTGTTTTAAAACAATAATGTTACTTCTGCCCTTCAGGCTTTCGAAAGGTCAAATTCTGAAGACAGGGAATCTTTCACACACAGATTCTAATGAAGGAAGGGGAAGCCTGTGCTGGCATTTCCAAGAATACATTAGAAACCGCTTAAGACACATTATACTGGTTCTTAGGAACGCTAGTCTTGATTACAGAGCAGTGTGCAGTTGCAACTCAATACCGCGCACGCCATTATCCATCTTTGCCCTTATTACTACGTTCAATTAGCAGAATATTATACATGCCATGCGAGGCAAGGCATAATCTGCAATACAAAAAAATTAGCCCTGACTGAAATCAATTCAGGCAGTGGGGGAAGGGGACACACAAACACACCCCACCACCACCACATAGATTTTACCTTGAATTTGACTATCCCCAGTACTGCCATGCCTTTTATAGAGCCAAATTTAACTGTTTCCCAGCCACAGTATGCAGGGATGTGAATAGATGCTAGGAGAGGATCTGCAGTGGAACCTTGGTTTTCGAGCTTCTTGGAAGCCGAATGTTTCGGAACCTGAACGCCAAAAACCCGGAAGTAATTGCTTCCGTTTTCGAACAGGCCTCAGAAGTCAAACGGCTTCCTCGGCGTGTTTTTCAATTTTCTCAATGGAAATTGCTGACAGCCCTTTGCGCCTTGGTTGTCAAACGTTTTGGAAGTCGAACAGTCTTACATTGGACAACCGAGGTTCCACTGTCTTTATTAGATACTATCCTTCCTGAGTGACTGTGACTTGCCAAGTGAGTTTCATAGCTGAAGTGGGGATTTGAACCCTGGTCTCCCGATCAGAAGGTTGGCGGTTCGAATCCCCGCTGTGCTAGATGGGTCCTAGGCCTGATCCAGCAGGCTCTTCTTATGTAAAAGACTACATTGCCCCCTGGAATGGTACCTGCAATTTTTCTTGGCTGATACAAATAAGTGAAAAAAAGACTTAGCGGCCAAGTTCCTCAAGGTTTTTGTAAGAGGATGCTCTCCCTTTGATTGCAATTTGAGCTCCTGTTTTTATATTTTGTACCGTATAGTATTCTAAATATGTGTGTGTTTTGTCTGTTGTATTATATTGCATTTTAGACAAGTGTATGCTTTGATGCTGATATTTTCATTCTTTGTATGTTTTGCTCTAGCAGGCCTGTGACCATGTAATAGATGATGATTGAACTTTGTGCACAGTCTGCTTCTCCTCCATTGCATTTGGCTATCCTGCTCTGTGGCAACTGTTCCAATAAGTCCAGAGCACTGGCAAACCAACAACAGTGGAGGGATTCCAAGGCCCAGAAAGCAATATATTGAATGAAACCCAGCAGACTTTTACCTGCAATGCTAAATGACGTGCTAGTCTCAAAGCCTCATTAGCCCAATACATGTTTTCAATGCGTGTTGATACAGAGAAGACAGCAGGATCAATCACA
Source organism: Podarcis filfolensis (assembly GCF_964270895.1). NCBI lineage: Eukaryota > Metazoa > Chordata > Lepidosauria > Squamata > Lacertidae > Podarcis > Podarcis filfolensis. Next base: position 8,025,781 of record NC_139608.1, read on the forward strand.
CTCTGCACAGACAAAGCAGATCAAAATTTGGGAAGTGGAGGTGGGTATAATGGAGGGCTTAGATAAGGGATAGGGAACTGATGACCTTTGGGCCATATCTGGTTCACCGGGGTCTCTTTCTCTGGTCTGTGGTGTCTCGCACACTCCTTGCCACACTCTCACTGTTACTATTAAGCTTCTAAAAGCACACACCACCTAGAGAAGAGCTTTATTTCATGTCTGAAACAAGTAGAGAGCAGCCACAGGGTACGCCTGACTCCACTCAGATATTGATTTTGTTTACAAAAGTATTATGTGTAGGGACGCGGGTGGAGCTGTGGTCTAAACCACCGAGCCTCTTGGGCTCGCCAATCAGAAGGTCGGCAGTTTGAATCCCTGCGATGGGGTGGGCTCCCATTGCTCTCTCTCAGTTCCTGCCAACCTAGCAGTTCAAGAAAACGCTAGTGCAAGTAGATAAATAGGTACTGCTGCAGTGGGAAGGTAAATGGCGTTTCCATGCATTCTGGCTTCCGTCACAGTGTCCCGTTGCACCAGAAGTATGTTTCAGAGCACAATTCAAAGTGTTGGTGTTGATCTTTAAAGCTCTAAATGGCCTCAGCCCAGTATACCTGAAGGAGCATCTCCACCTCCATCGTTCTGCCCGGACACTGAAGTCCAGCTCCGAGGGCCTTCTGGCGGTTCCCTCACTGTGAGAAGCAAAGCTACAGGGAACCAGACAGAGGGCCTTCTCGGTAGTGGCGCCCGCCCTGTGGAACGCCCTCCCATCAGATGTCAAAGAGATAAACAACTACCTGACATTTAGAAGACATCTGAAGGCAGCCCTGTTCAGTGAAGTTTTTAATGTGTGACATTTTAATGTATTTTTAATTTTTGTTGGAAGCCGCACAGATGGGCAGGGTACAAATAATAATAATAATAATAATAATAATAATAATAATAATAATATATTATTATTATTAGTGGTTTAGTCATGCTGGTCACACAACCCAGAAAGCTGTCTGAGGATGAATGCCAGCTCCCTCAGCCTGAAAGAGAGATGAGCGCCGCAACCCCATAGTCGCCTTTGAATGGACATCATTGTCCAGGGGTCCTTTACCTTTTTTACCTTTCTATATTATATATTCCATTTCTTAAAAAATCAATGTTTACAACAATTGTAATACACCAAAAGCCACACACAATAATTAAAACAATTAAGTCCAGTGCCACCTAGTGACTAAACTATATAATGGCATAATCCACTCCATGGGGAGGAAGTTCCCACGCTCTCCTTCATAAGAAATGCTGGCAAAGTGAAAGTTATGAGCTTATCATGCTGACAAAATCCCCAACCCCTCTAAGGAGACATGGACTGCATACAAAATTCTTCCCTGGCTGGAAGGTAAGGTGTGACACTGGGTCTTGGGGTTCCTGTCTGTGTCCTATGGGACAAAATAACTACATTACTAAATGTGAGAGCAAAGTGGTGGTGGTAAGGAATCAATCTGTCCCAGAGCCCAGATAGTGATGGGACAGATCTTGTCCTGCGACACACAGCCTCTCCACTTCCCATTCCTGGTAACGACAGACATTTTCTTGGTCTATGTGCTTGTATATATGCTCCAGGTGCTGCAAAACTACAATTAAAAAAAGCAGAGAAGCTGGATTCAGAGATCCTAATCTAGTCTAGACTAGGCCCTAAAAAGATTGTGAGCTCGGGTGGGTGGAGGCCATAATTCCATGATTCACATTCTCCATGAACTCACTAAGGTGGTCTTAGCAAGTCACAGCCTCCCATCTCTGGTGCCAACCATCTTTAGCAGGAGATAACTAATAGTATTGACCCATGGGGCTGGCCCACCTATGAGGCAAGGTGAGGCAACTGCCTTAGGTGGCAAGAGCCACAGGGGCAGCAGATTTTTATTCCCCCCTCCTTGTTCCTGATGTAAATCTTCACTCACTCCTTTGTCCCAGGCAGGGAGGGAGGTGCTATTTTGTAGTTTGCTTCAGGCGCGAAAATGTCTTGAGCCGGTCCTGTTGGCCCCTCTTTCTCTTGTTGCTAGAAGGATTCCAGGGACATTGGATGTGCTGTTTTTTGCTGTTAATAAGTGCTGCTGAAGAATGTCTAGGAAGGAATATGGCCCTTCTAGGTTCTCAATCTGAAGACTGGGGATTGCAGGCTTAGGGCTGTAAGGTACCTGCAGGAGGACCATAAATGCTGAGGCTTTCAGAGGAAGATGATGATGATAATGATAGAATAATAGAATCGCAGAATTGTACAGTTGGAAGGGACCCCACAAGTCAACCAGTCCAACTTAATGCAATGCAAGAATCACAGCTAAAACATTCCTGGCAGGTGGCCACACAATGACTGCTTCAAAGCCTCCAATGAAGTCCACCACCTTCTTTTTGACTGCTGAGCAGCTCTTACTGCCAGAAAGTTCTTCCTACTCATAATGCTGGTGGTAGACAAAAAAGCAGCAGCTCCAGGCAGACGTTCCTCCCTCCTTCTTCGAGATGAGTCCCCCAGCAAGCTTCAAAAACACCTTTGGATCTTGGCCGCAGGCTCATCCATTAGAAAAACCATCCCTCCAGGATGGGCCTCCAGGTACACCCTCCTCATTTCCCCACTGCTTTATGGATTCCTTCTGACCGGATTCCCAGGCAGGGAATCTGAACCAAGTCCCATCCTTTGCATCTCCTCCTTTCCTCCCATCCCTTCTCTGTTTCCCCGAACAATAGACCCCTCTGTCCTCCTCCTCTTAAATCACTCAGGACAGAGCCAGGTCCCAGAGCCAAAGAGAGGAGATAAACCTCCTCTCGGTGCTCAATGGAGACGGCGGGAGGCCCTTCTGCTCTGGGGATGGAGGCTGCCCCATCCCTTCACTGCATCCCACATCCCAGGGGTCTCTGCTTGCAGCTGCGTCGAGTGACAGCTGACATCACAGCTGATGGGCTTTCCGCTCCCTCCTAGAGATCTGGCTCCATCACTTCCAGGTGTGCAGGGATGTGATAATAAAAAAATGGGGGAAATTAACAAGCTGGGTGTTCATCCATCAAGGACAAGCAAGGAAGTGGTGCGAGGGAGGGGACGGAGGCCGAGAATCCCATGGGGGGCTACTATTAGCAGATCAGCCTGTGCTTTTTTTACCTCCTTGGGTGGTAGGCTATGGCTCAGAGGACCCCTCCTCTTCCTCCCACGTCCAGCCCAAGATGCTGGCTTTTGCTCAGCTAAGACATTAGACATGGTTTGCTTTTTCGCAGTGGTTTCTTCTTCGTGGCAGAAGGGTCCTCTCATAACACAAGAACTCACAGACATTCGAAGGGGGCTGAATGTTGGAAGATTTGGGACAGAGGAAAGCAAGTACAGTACTTCTTCATGCAGCCTTGGCCCAGTATAGCTGAAGGAACATCTCCACCCCCATTGTTCAGCCCAGGCACTGAGGTCCAGCGCTGAGGGCCTTCTGGCAGTTCCCTCCCTGTGAGAAGTGAGGGAACCAGGCACCCTCGGAAGAAGAAGAAGAAGAAGAAGAAAAAGAAGAAGAAGAAGAAGAGTAGTAGTAGTAGTAGTAGTAGTAGTAGTAGTAGTTTGGATTTGATATCCCGCTTTATCACTACTCGGAGTCACAGAGCAGCTAGCATTCTCCTTTCCCTTCCTCCCCCACAACAAATACTCTGTGGGGCTGAGAGACTTCAGAGAAGTGTGACTGGCCCAAGGTCACCCAGCAGCTGCATGTGGAGGAGCGGAGACGTGAACCCGGTTCACCAGATTACGAGTCTATCTGATGGGAGGGCATTGTAGTGGTTAAAATGCCCTCCCATCAGATGTCAAGGAAATAATCAACTACCTGACTTTTAGAAGACATCTGAAGGCAGCCCTGTTGAGGGAAGTTTTTAATGTTTGATGTTTTATCGTATTTTTCACATTCTTTTGGAAGCCGCCCAGAGTGGCTGGGGAGCCCTGGCCAGATGGGTGGGGTATAAGTAATAAATTATTATTATATTATTATATAGAATTGTAGATCTGGAAGGGACCTGAGGGTCATCCAGTCCAACCCTCTATATAGCAGGAATCACAGCTGAAATTAAAACGTAGTTTTGGCAGTTGAAATGGCGGGATTTGCTCCCACAGGAGCCACCAACTTGGCATTAAAAGAGGATGGAACAAATTCAAGGAAGAGAAGGCTATCAGTGGCTGCTAGCCATCAATGGCTGCTGGGAACTGCAGGGCAGAGCGGGGAGTGCTATTCTGCTCAGGTCCTGCTTGGGGGCAAATGGTTGGCCACTGTGAGAACAGAATGCTGGACTAGATGGGCCATGGGCCTGATTCAGCATGTCTCTTCTTAGGTTCTTAGTCCACTTGCAGAGCCAGGATATTTCATGGCAAGTTCAATCCGCACCACCTTCTGCTAACTTGAAAGGACTCGGGTGGTTGGAAAAGGATCTCCTGCCCAAAGGAGCGAATTCCTAGGAGCTGAGGTCCCTTCGCCTCCCCCAATGGAATATTTGAGGGGCCCCCCATTGATGGGCATTGCCATGCTTTGTGATTGATTCTGTGGGGTGGGGACCAAGGAGGGAAGTGGTGACTGTGATCTCAGCACACACCCCTCCTCCTGCAGGTATGAATACACACATCACATTGCTGGGACCAGGTCTGTCTTTCAAATGGGCACAGACTCAACCTGCCACAAGCATTAATTTTGGAACGAAAGCAGTTTCTTAAGAAGCCCTTTTCAGGGGCAAGAAGTATGCAACGGGTCTGGATTGCGTAGAAGAAACAAGGACCCTGTCTCCTTTCGTTCCAGAATAAAATGTCATGTTCATGCTGTCGATGGCAGACCTTAGCCACAGAAATCTGGAATTATTCTGTAACATTTTAAAATCCTGCTAGTTATCTCAGTGGTTTTGCTGTTGGGGCAGAGCAGTGAAAACTGGGAGCAGGCATTTTAACTGGGCAATTAGGAAAAATACCAACACCTTACTATTTTACCTATAAAATTAAAATGGCAAAAAGCTAAAATTAAATTAAAGTACATCACTCTGCTTTCCACAGTCCCCCCCCCACCAGCCCTCAGTGGCTACAGGCCTAAGATAATTCCTCTTAAGAATCGGTCCCCCATGCAGTTGAACACAAATAGGATTTATGCATTGGTAAAACATACAATAATCAAGCTAAATTAAGACTGGTTAAAGCCTTGGAGATGTACTAGTCTGAAGAGGTGTAGTGTCCAGAAAAACATGGGTTTTTATTCTGTTTAAAGGAACCCAGATTGATGCCTCCAGTATAGTCACCAAGTCCTGCTTTCCATTTCTTTTATGTCACCTTCTATATCTTCACAAGGCAGGTCAGGCTGAGAAGTGAGCAAAAACTACGAGAAGTGAGTTTAAAATGTGAAACTGCACATAACCAGCGCCTTTCCTTTTTGTTCATTAAGGTTCCCAAAATGTTTTCTCTTTGGGTTTTCATAGAATCATAGAATACAATTCTATGGGACCCCAAGGGTCATCCAGCCCAACCCCCTGCAATGCAGGAATCTCAGCTAAAGCATCCATGACAGATGGCCACCCAAGCTCTGCTTAAAAACCTCCAAGGAAGGAGAGTCCACAACTTCTAGAGGGGGACCATTCCACTGTTGAACCGCTATTACTTTCAGAAGGTTCTTCCTGATGTTGAGTCAAAATTTCCTTTCCTATAACTTGAAGCCATTGGTTCAAGTCTAACCCTCCAGAGCAGGAGAAAACAAGCTTGTTCCCTCTTCCATGTGATAGCCCTTGAGATATTTGAAGATGGCTATCAAAACTCCTCTCAGTCTCCTCTTTTCCAGGCTCTTTCAACCAGCTCCTTCAGCCATTCCTCATCAGGCTTGGTTTCCAGACCCTTGATCATTTCAGTTGCCCTCTTCTGCACACCTTCCAGCTTGTTCAACATCCTTCTTTAATTCCAGCACCCAGAACTGGACACCATTTTGCTGAGAGGTGTGACCCTGCCCTTGCTCGGAGTATTGCTTTGTAGCATGAGAAAGCTTATATAACGATAATTTGCTTAGTCTTTGAGATGTCTCGAGGTGCATTTTCTGGCACCTTAATTTCAAACACCACTTTGTCTTTGGCAAGAAGAAGGTTCCTATTTTGGGATCTGCACTGGGGCCCTGAATCACCTTAATGTAGCCCTGAGACTAGACCAGATAGCAGAGTCCTAAACCGTCCCAAACTCAATCCTACAGGGCCCGAACAAGAGAAGTTCTAAACCATAGCTGAATCTTGACCCTGTTCTGTGTCTCCAGCAGGCTAAGCGGGAGAGTGATGGTTTGGTTTGGCAGCTTGCTAATTGAGCGCCGGCTTTTCCCCAGCGACAGCTCCACTTTTGCTATGATTTCACAGCTATGGCAACGCTCCTCTCTCCGCCCGCCCCCAATCTGCGTCTGATGACCCCCTTAGTCAAACAAAAACTTTCTCCTCTCCCTTGAATTCATTGCTAGGCTCTCTCTCTCTCTCTCTTGCTCACTCACTTTAAAAAAATAGAGAGAGAAAAGATCATCCACTTTCTCTGTTTCTCATTAATTATTCACTTCTCATGAAACAGGAATGAAAACAGATTAAATGATGTTGGCCGGATTCCTGCAGAAGTGGAATCAGACCAGGAGATTTCCTGCAACCATGTCAGGAGGCTGCCTTGCTTGCAACTGGAGCAGCGAGGAGAGCTTGGGTTTTCCAAAGTGGGGCTGGGATGAGCTCCTCTGGCTTGGGGAACGGCACATGATGCCCACAGTAATTTTATCCAAACGTCTTTAGGAAGCTGCAACCACCGCATTGTCAGCACATTTTCCTGCTCGGGTAGACCAGCCCTTGTAGGAAGGCTTGAAAGAGCGGGGAAAGGGGGGCGGGCAGGAATCTGTCTCCACTGCCACATACTTTGCCTCCATTTCCCCTGGACTTGGCCAACATCGCAAGCAGCGACGGCTGGGGGAAAGGCAAGTTCTGGACCTTGCAGGAGAAGTGCGAGTTCGAATCCTGTTTTAGGGTGCCCAGATGGCTTCTGTTTCTGAATACCAGTTGCTGGAAATTGCAGGAGAGGAGAGGACTCTTGTGCTTGGATCCTGCTTCGAGGTTTCAGTAGGCATCTAGTCTGCGATGTGGGGCTAGATGGACCATTGGCTTGATCCAGCAGGTTCTTCATAAGATCTTATGACTTCTCTCTTCCTCTCTTATAATCCTGGAACCTGGGGCCCTCCAATCATAGAATTCTAAAATTGTAGAGTTGGAAGGGACCTCATGGGTCATCTCCAACCTCCTGCAAATGCAGGAATCTCAGCTAAAGCATCCATGACAGATGACCATCCAACCTCTGCTTAAAAACCTCCAAGGAAGGAGAGTTCATAACCTCCTGAGGGAGACCGGTCCACTGTCAAACAACTTCCTGAAGGTTCTTCCTGATGTTGAGTCGGAATTTCCTTTCCTATAACTTGAAGCCATTGGTTCAAGCCCACCCTCCAGAGCAGCTTCTTCCCTCTTCCATGTGACAGCCCTTATTTGAAGATGGCTATCCTATCTCCTCTCAGTCTCCTGTTTTCCAGGCTAAACATACCCAGCTCCTTCAACCATTCATCATAAGGCTTGGTTTCCAGACCCTTGATCATTTTGGTCGCCCTCCTCTGCACACCTTCCAGCTTGTCAACATCCTTCTTTAATTCTGGCACCCAAAACTGGACACAGGATTCCTGGTATGGTCTGACCGAGGCAGAATAGAGTGGTACCATGACTTCCCTTGACCCAGAGACTAGATTTCTGTTGATTCAGAATGGTGGGCGATTCAGCGCAGACAAAAGGAAGCCCTTCTTCTCCTGGTGCATCATGAAACCACAAAATATTCTACCCCAATGGCCGCCAACTTGGATGGCTTTAAAAGGATTTGTTGGAAACTTTGGGGAGGATAAAGCTATCAGCAGCTACTCACCACAATGCCGATGTTCTACTAGCACTGTCAGAGGCAGAATTCCTCTATATACCAACTTCTGGGAATCACAAGTGGAAGAGAATTATTGCACCCAGGTCCTGCTTGCAGCCTTCCCATGGGCAACTGGTTGGCCACTGTGATAACAGGATGCTAAACTAGATGATTCCTCTGAGGCTTCAGCAAGCAGGGCTGTTTTTGTGTTCCTATAATGTGCATTTGTCCTGCCTGTTTATCCTCAGTTTTTCGCTTGCTTCCCTGCCAGGGATTTCACTAGGTACTTAAAAGGTTCGGCGCACAGGGCCATGGTCCAAATTGGCATCACAGTTGTGTATGTTGACATATGCATATAGATGCCTCGGGGCAAATTAAGACGCCAGAAGAAGAGTATTTTGTTTTGCAGGGTGCTCAGCTTCGCTGGAAGCAAAAGCTTTTTTAAAAAATGTTTTTAAAAGGAGTTGTGATCCAGTGGAATGGAGGAGATAAGTTGCATCCTTGCAACCAGCGGGGGCTGGTGCCCACTGGGCAGAAGACAGGGAGACCAACAGTAGGGGGAGCCAGAGGCAATGACAAGCAGAGCCAAACACTTCTTCTTGGGCGCTTATCCCCCTTCCTGTTGAGCTCTGCAAAAGGGCATCACTGAGATTAAGGAGGACTGGAGTCCTACCCCGCTGGACTGGTTGTCAGTAAGAAGGCAGGCAGGTGGGAATATACTCCTCCAACGTTCTCCAGGTGAAAATAGGGACATTCGATTTTGCATCAGTATCACTGCTATTTAGTTGCATTTATTGATTTGGGGTTTTCTTTTCCCTGCAGGCTTCCCTAAATGCAATACATAAATCCAAGGATTTATGCTTTGTGTGTTTCCTCTAACAACTTTTGCTCTTGACCAGCAGGAAATTCTCAAGCCGTAGCATAGAATGACCCTATTTTCATCTGGGGAGTGTCAGAGGGTATGAGAATGGACTGAGGACAGGTGGAGGTTGGTGGGACAGTCCCCCAAATTTCCCTAATGGACCAGCCTCAGCTGCTGGGAACTCAACCAAATATATGTTAATTCAGAAGTCCCATTACATTAAGTGGGCTGACTTCTAGGTATGTTTTGCAGAAGATTGCAGCCTTGGTCAAGGCACTCTTTGTGAAAAGAGTTACGGACATAAGAAGAGCCTGCTGGATCAGGCCAATGGCCCATCTTAGTGAAGCATCCTGCTCCTGCAGTGGCCATCTGGATGCCTGGAAGCAGGATCTGAGCACAAGAGGAATTCTTCCCTCCTGTGGTTTCCAGCAACTGGTATTCAGAAGAATTGCTGCCTCCAGCTGTGGTAGCAGAGCTGAGCCATCATGACTGGCAGCCATCAATAGCCCTCTCCTCCATGATTTGTCTAACCCTCTTTTAAAGCCATCTAGGCTGGCGTCCATCACTGTCTCCTGCAGAAATGAGTTCCATAGGTTATCTATGCATGAAGAAGTCCTTCCTTTTATCTGAATCTTCCAACATTCAGCTTCGTTGGACGTCCAAGAGTTCTGGTATCATGAGAGAAGGAGAAAAAACTTCCCTCTATCAACCTTCTCCATGCCATATTTCCATAAGTTTCTACAAAAAGTCCAAAATGCTGAGACCTTTCCTTATCACCTCCCCTCCCCATCTCATGTTGCACCAAGGCATGCAGGGAGCAAGAAGTGATGGCTTCTCTCCTTTTGAAAATGCAAATGACTCCCGTTGTTCGTCTCTGCCTGCGTTCATGAGTGCCGTGTGTCCCTGATACATTTCACTAGCCTTGTCAAAACATTTTTCGCTTCCCCAGAAATTCCTCGGATGTTTCGTTTGCTTTAAAACCTCCTCATTCACCCCCATTCCCCTCCTCCCTTCTCGATGGAGTCCAAAAACAGTTGTCCTGCAAGTAGATATACGTCCCACCATATTGTCTGCTGGAGAAATCTGGCCTCTGCTAACACTCTCCTTGCATGTACCGGATTTAGACATTTTAGCACTGTCTCTTGGCCTCGTTTCAGTGTGTGTAAAAATACACTGATTTATGGCATCCACATGAAAAGCAAACCCATAATTTCTAGATTTCAGGAATCTACACATTTCGAAGGTAATGCATGGAAAGTTCCTTCGGGGGATGGGATCCTGGCTGCTTGCTTGCCCTCCTTCTCTTCGGGGAACGGTCGGATCTGTCTGTTTTGGTGCGTCTCAGTTTCTCATTTTTCCATTCTTAAGTTCAGTTCATCACATTTCAGTCTGCAGAATTTTTGTTAAGCGCTCATGAAAATTGCCAATGTTTTAGTGCACACATGCTCATTTATGTGCTGTATATCATTTTGTCTAACATCCCTTCTTTCTGCAAGCCGCTGTTCTTAAGCTAATGCACGATTGCACATTGCTGTCATTGACAGATACTTTACCCTAGCACATGTAGTTTTCTTCACATTGTTTGGCTGGAGGGCTGCATAGGGAGTTGAGATAATTCGGATGAAAACAGGAAAAGATGCTTTCCTTGCTCACTAAATCCTGTTACCTCTTCAGCTTCCAGCACCACTTCCAGTCTGCTCCCTCATCTCCATCTGACCACTCAGAGTTGTCCCACCACCCCCTGGCTCTGAGCCTTCTTCCCTTGGGGGTTCCCCAGCTGGTTCCTCCCCCCATTCCTCTACTACATCCAGCCAGTCCATGACTGGTGGCCTTTCCTTCCTTGGAGGTTTTTAAGCAGAGGTTGGATGGCCATCTGCCACGGATGCATTAGCTGAGATTTCCTGCATGGCAGGGGTTGGACTAGATGACCCTTGGATCCCTTCCAACTATCATGGTCTGGTTCATGGGCGATCAAAGTCACGACAGGGGGCATCAGGAGCAGGGGCAAGATGGCAGGGTGGGAGCAGAAACGGAGGTCCAGAAGCCAGGAGTCAGGTGCCAAGTGTCCGAGGGTCAGAGAGCCAGGAGTCAAGAAGCCAAGGGTCCGAGGATCAAGAAGCAGGGAGTCAAGAAGCCAAGGTTCAAGGATCAGGAAGCAAGAAGCCAAATGCAGCAAGGCAGGAAGCGTGTTGCTGTGGCAAAGAGCTGAAGGGAAATGCTGACCTTATATCCCTTCCTAGCTCTTGCCACCAGGTGCTATGAGTTACCAATCGCCTTGCCTCTTCAGAACAAACTCAGGAAGGCCCCAGTCCTGCAAAGTCCTATTGGTCACAGGGCCTGGCTCCTGCACGCACACCTGACACCATGATTCTATGATTCTATGACATCTGGTTGGTCACTGTGAGAACAGGATGCTGGACTAGATAGATCACTGGCCTGATCCAGCGGGATCGTCTTATGTTCTTCTGTCCCTCCTGCAACCACAACTTCTCCAACCTCAGCCTCTTCCTTTCCCTGCATTCACCAATGGCAGACGGGGCTCCAGTTGTGGTGCATGTGTGTCTTTGCAGTGTGTGTGTGTGTGTGTGTGTGTGTTAGCCTTCTCCCAGTGCAGCTACACAACTTGGGATGCCCCCAAGGACTCTGGATGACCAGGGTTTGCAGGACCAGATCAAAGTTCAGCTCATTATGAAGACTCCTCACCACCTCTGACCACCGTCCACGAAATGTGGCTTGCCAGAACTTAATGAAAACTCCAGAGTCGGAGCAAGCAATTACTCTGCAGTACACTGGCTGGGTTCTGAAACCACTTTCAAGTACGAAGTCTATAAATATTTGTGATTCAGTTAATATTTGAATAATGTGGCTGAAAGTTAAATAGCAATGTTCTTCTGAAATGTTTGATCTCAGCAAATTTCCGGCCTGGGCCAACAGTGAGCAAACGTGATTGGGGTTTTTTACAACCTCCATTCTCCAGTCAGATTAAGTTCTAAGACCAAGGGAGGAGCGTTCTCGTGACATGTTTATATTCCACAAGGTGGCGCTGTTACAGGTGACGCTGTTACTCTTTGTTCTTTGCGGAGGATATAAATTACAGGAGTAATATGTCTTTATTCCCCCTCTCTGACCTAAACTCATTCTGAACAACCCATTGCAATTTTTTTTTAAAAAAAACCCAACAACTTTGATAACTCTCAAGATCATTTTTTCCCTCTTAAAAAACTGAAGTTGATAGTCCTCATGATTATGAGACGAGTTTCACAGCAGGATAGGAATTCCTGTTGCCAGGGCCAAAGAAGCACTCTGTTAGTTGGTTGGATCTAAAGGAGGTCAACAGGCAATCTCAGAGGATCCTGCGCCTTGAATAGTCTTGTGGGTCCTTCTCTGGGTTCCATGTGTGCCACCCAAGGGAACATGTGGCTCCTGGAATTTCCAAACGACAGTGACAGAGACTGCAATCATATGCATATCCACCTGGAAGGAAGTCTTATTGAAAACAGCTGGGCTTACTTCTGAATAAACATATGCAGGACCACAATATTAAAGGCACAAAGTTTCTCCCCTGCTTCGCCTCTGATCACCCTCCTCACCAGCCGTCAAATCAACCTTCCGGAGTCTCTTGCGGTCGGGTCTCTCTACGCACCGATCGGCCTACGCTGCAAATCAGCGTCCCGTTAATGCTTTCCCTTTTTGTGTATTTAGCAATTTAAGAGGCACAGTGAAGAAGCAAAGTTTAGGAATTGTATCATCCGCTTGCCTTGCCTTTCCCCCCCATCACGCTTTCTCCTGTTGAAGAGATCTATATACCAATTCAAAAGTCAGTGAATCCAGATGCAAGTCGCTGGCAGTGGAAATTTGGGGGGGGGGAAACCAGGGTCTCCAGGAGCTTCTTGCCCTTGGTGTAAAGCCGATCTCTGACCCAAAAGCTAGCATGGTCCAAGGGATGGGACTATGCAGAGCACACTTTCCTCAATTCCATCTTGAATGTACCCAGCAGGCAATGGTAAAGTACAATTCTACCTTGGACTATAATCTACTCAGACTATGTGCCTAAGGAAACCAGTCAATCTGCCTAAAGGTAATAATAATAACACAACAACAACAACAACAACAACAACAACAACAACAACAACAATATCTGTACCCTGTCTGTCAGACTGGGTTGCCCCAGCCACTCTGGGCAGCTTCTAGCATTTACAAAAAAATAAAATAAAATAAAAAAATAAACATTTAAAACTTCCCTACATGGGGCTGCCCTCAGATGTCTTCTGAAGGTTGTATAGTTATTTATCTACTCAACATTTGATGGGAGGGTGTTCCACAGGACGGGCGCCACTACCGAGAAGGCCCTCTGCCTGGTTCCCTGTAACTTCATTTCTCGCAGTGAGGGAACCGCCAGAAGGCCCTGGGCGCTGGACCTCAGTGTCTGGGCTGAACGATGGGGGTGGAGACGCTCCTTCAGGTATACAGGGCCAAGGCCATTTAGGGCTATAAAGGTCAGCCGAGGAGCCAGGGTGCTTGGCTTCCAGAGTTTCAGCTCCAAGGATCCCCCATGAGTTTGAATCTCCCCAGCCGGGCTGGAGAGGGCTCCATTGAATACGTCTCTGAGCAAGCAGAAATGTGAAGCTACATTCCGTGCATTCTGGAATCACTTTAATTAAAGCCACAAGAAGACTTTTTCCATTAAATGTGGTTTAAGCGCCAAGAAAAATGAAAGGGGCCAGAAACAGACAGAGAGACAGACTAGCATCTCCTTGTTCTCCAGGCTTCAGCTCGGGCTTCCTGACAGGCGCGGAGAAGGCCTCAGCAGCGGACAGGTGCACCCAGGGAGGGTTTTGCCAGTCTCCAGAGCCTGAGGTTGAGGCTCGAGAGGAGCTGTTGGCAGCCGGGGAGGGATTTATGCATGAAAGGCACCGCATTCCTTCTCTCCGCAAGGTTTGATTAAATTACCGACACCTCGTGGAAAAATCAGAAGAGAAGCTAATGCGGAACACGCCCTGGGCCGCCTCTCTCCCCCTCACTCAGTGCTTCCCGCTGCAGCCCCAGCGCCGCTCAGCTCCTCTTCCCAGGGAGACGCAGAGAAGAAAGGGAAAGTCACTGGCTGACAACAGTGGAGGAACGCAAGAAGCTGCCTCCCACTGAGTCAGAGCCACTGCCCCAGTGAGCTCAGCATTGTCTACACTGAGTGCTAGCAGATCTCCAGGGTTTTCAGGGTGGAGACTCTTCCAGCCCTACTCTTCCAGATACCTAGGAACAAACAAACAAACAAAAAAACCCCACCAAATCACCTTCTCCCGTTGTGCCATGTCCTTCCTACAAACAGTACGTTTCGGAGCACAATTCAAAGTGCTGGTGTTGACCTTTAAAGACCTAAATGGCCTCTTCCCAGTATATCTGAAGGAGCGTCTCCACCCCCATCATACTACCCGGACACTGAGGTCCAGCGCCGAGGGCCTTCTGGCGGTTCCCTCGCTGCAAGAAGCAAAGCTACAGGGAACCAGGCAGAGGGCCTTCTCGGTAGTGGCGCCCGCCCTGTGGAACGCCCTCCCATCATATGTCAAAGAGATAAACAACTACATAACATTTAGAAGACATCTGAAGGCAGCCCTGTTCAGGGAAGTTTTTAATGGGTGACATTTTAATGTATTTTTAATCTTTATTGGAAGCTGCCTAGAGTGGTTGGGGAAACCCAGCCAGATGGGCGGGGTACAAATAATAAATTATTATTATTATTATTATTATTATTATTATTATTATTATTTGGAGGGTGTCACATTGGCGATCATTGGTCTACACTGACTGGAAGATGCTCTCCAGGGTTTCAGGAAAGAGATTCTCCCAGCCCTACCTGGAGATGCCCGTTGGGGACCCTTTGCAAACAAGGCAGATGCTCTGTTGTGGCCCTTCCATAGTATCTGGAGGGCACCACCTTGGCCCCCCAGTCTGCACTGACTGGTAGCATCTCTCTGGGATTTCAGACCAGCATCCATCTTTGCCTGGAGATGCTGAGGATTGAACCCAGGACTTCCTGCATGCAAAGTTGATTCTCTATGGCAGTGGTTCTCAACCTGTGGGTCCCCAGATGTTGTTGGACTACAACTTCCATCATCCCTGAGCTCTGGACTTGCTAGCTAGGGGTGATGGGAGTTGTAGTTCAACAACATCTGGGGACTCACAAGTTGAGAAAGGCTGCTCTATGGCCCTTTCATTGCCAGGCTCTTTCCCCAGCTACGATGAACTCCCAATTCTCCCTCTTTTCGTAACCGTTTTGGTAGTCCAGGGACATTCCCTCTTTGAGAAAGGGGATATGGAAATCAGGCTATTCATCTGAGCGGCTACCAAAAGGACAAGAACTTCAGCCAAGCAGGATAAAACCCCAGACTACCAAAATTGCCCCCACACTCTGGCAATCTAAGCTCGAACCTCAGCATACTCCAAGAAAAGTTCTGCAGCACACTGAAAAGGTGCTTGGGCTCAGGTTTGGGCAAGCCTCCAGTGGACGAGAATTCCACATATGGAAAATACTCATGGGCAATGACAAGCTGAGTTGACTTTTCTTTGAGCTGTCCATCCACCACAGTCCCAAGGTATTCCCTGGATGTAAATTTCCTGGAAGCAGGGACACCCACAATATTTTTTTGGGGTGGGGGCGGATAGGGAAAAACACTGAAATTTGGAGGCAGCTTGTGATTCCTCTTCCTTGCTGCTCAGCCCTGATGGCATTGATTGGAACTTATAGCAAGGTGCATGGAGGGAAGGGGGAAGATAGCTTTAGGGCAAGCCCTGAAATGTAGCAAAACTTAATGGAGCAAGGAAGTGACAGAGTTCTTCGCCTCCCGGGGTAATGGATTGGCTGCAGAAATGGTGGGATGTAGCTGCAAATGGGGAAACAAAGACAAACCACAGAGGTGTGTACAAGGGAGCAGGGATTAGCCTTCAGCTGTTTGGCTCCGTTTCTGCAGTGATCTCTGATTTTCCAATCATGTCCTATTACTAACCCAATATTGCAAAATGAAGATTCGGTCTGTGCGTGGTTTGCAGGAGAAATCTGCAAAAACGGTGGGGATAGATCCTAGGGGCAGTGCAGTGGAATAACAGGGGCGATTACCGTATTTTTCGTTCCATAAGATGCACCTAGTTTTTAGAGGAGGAAAGGGGGAAAGCCCCATTTTTGGGGGGATCAGTTCACAGTTGTGCAGCTTCTTTTGCAAAGGGGAAAAGCACCTTTTTTTGAGAATCAGCTCAAAGTTGTTGAGCTCACTTTGCAAAGGGAAAAAATCCTGTTTTTATGGGGTTCAACTCACAGTTCTGCAGCTTCTTTAGGAAAGAAAAGAGAGCCGTTTCTACAGTTTCCAGACAGATAATCTAATCAGCCAGTCACATGCCGCTGGGGAAACAAACAGCCTCCTTTGCAGAACATACAACAATGGAGGCCTGGGCAAGGGGGCGGGGCCGGAAAGGGAGCCAGTGATCGACCACACATTCACTCCATAAGACGCACAGACATTTCCCCTTACTTTTTTGGAGGAAAAAAGTGCATCTTATGGAGCGAAAAATACGGTACCTGCTGAAACCCTTTTGGTATGCAGAGTGAGCAGTATTTAAAATGAGAGAGTCTTAGAGAGTAGACTTTACTTGTTGTAATCAGGGGCGTAGTGTGGGGGGTGCCAGCGGTCCGTGGTACTGGGTGCACAATTTTTTAGGGGTGTGAGCCAGGCATCACTATGCAGGCGATCCCACCACAGCCTGGCCCGGTGCTCCTCTCCAGCTGCCAAGGGCTGCCGCAGCCAGCAGAACTCCCCTCTGTGCAGGCAGGCAGGTGACTCAGCAGAGCCCCGCTTTGCTCCAGTGGGAGTGGGGTTGTTCTGGCAGCGTCAGTGTCGAGGGCTGGGCTGTTGCTGCCATGCCTGGTGCACACACACCTGCCCTGGGCACCAGTGACCACTGCTATGTCACTAGTTGCAATCACACACAGACAGAGATGCTTGTGGGTAATAAAATAATAAAGCTATTTGTTGTATGGAAATACATAAGTATATAGCTCTAGTCTAACTCAGTACTCTAGAGGAGAGCAAGGCAGCCACCCTAGCTCTTTTGTTCTTTCAGAGGGTAGTTCCAGTGTGACCTTGAGGTCCAAGAGAGAAGTGGGAGACCGAGGAGGAAGTTGTAAGCAGGATGCAACCTGAGAATATCAATCTGAACAACAAGATAGATTTGGGAGGTCAGCTCAAAAGGTTAGGAATCTGGAGGTCCTTAATTGGGTCTGTTTTCATGCATGCAAAACTCTTGGTTTGCAAGCTGGGTTTCATCCAGACTGATAGCTTTCTTTGCTTGACTGCTGTGTCATTCAAAGTGGTCAAGAGAGTGGCTGAACCACCTTCCCTTCTGCTCACTGGAACTCCCTGTCACAGTTTCTGACAGCTTCTTGTTGTTGTTCAGTCGTTTAGTCGTGTCCGACTTTTCATGACCCCATGGACTAGAGCACTCCAGGCACTCCTGTCTTCCACTGCCTCCCGCAGTTTGGTCAAACTCATGCTGGTAGCTTTGACAACACTGTCCAACCATCTCATCCTCTGTCATCTCCTTCTCCTTGTGCCCTCAATCTTTCTCAACAACAGGGTGTTTTCCAGGGAGTCTTCTCTTCTCATGAGAAGGCCAAAGTACTGGAGCCTCAGCTTCACGATCTGTCCTTCCAGTGAGCACTCAGGGCTGATTTCCTTAAGAATGGAGAGGTTTGATCTTCTTCCTTAAGAATGGAGAGGTTTGATCTTCTTGCAGTCCATGGGACTCTCAAGAGTCTCCTCCAGCACCATAATTCAAAAGCATCAATTCTTCGGTGATCAGCCTTCTTTATGGTCCAGCTCTCACTTCCATACATCACTACTGGGGAAAACCATAGCTTTTACTATACGGACCTTTGTTGGCAAGGTGATGTCTCTTTGTTGGCAAGGTGATGTCCCTTCATGGATCACTGCCTTGCTGTGGCGAAGGGGCTTGAATAACTCAGAGAACCTATGAACTATGCCGAGCAGGGCACCCAAGATGGACAGGTCATAGTGGAGAGTTTTGACCAAATGTGATCCACCTGGAGCAGGAACCGGCAAGCCACTTCCAGTATCCCTGCCAAGAAAACTCTGACAGCTTGGTGCCCTCCAAATAAGAAGTCCCAGCCAACTGTAGTCCCAAAACCAGGTTGACAAATGCTGCCCTGTTGCTTTGTATCTGTGTTTTGCTCCTCTGTGGTCTCTTTCTCTAGCACCGCCCCTCCTTGACTCCTCCCTTTCTTAGCTGTCAGCTACCAAAGGCAGGGTTGGGCACCCTCCTTGCACCCATTGCCATTTCTGAAATCTAGTGCCTAATGGATTTGGCTGCTTGAGTTGGCCAGCTGTCAAATATCTGTATATCTGTCTGAGAATTCAAAGCCAGCTCTAGATGTTTTTTTTTTTAGAGCCCGCATTATGGCTGGAGAGAGATGAACAAAGTATCAAATTATAAAATAGAATAAGCAGATTTGCAGAGAAATAGTGGGGTCTTCTGGCCAATTTACCTCTTAAATCAAACCTGGGATAAACGTGGGCTGCTTGCCCTTCCTCATGACCAGCAGAAGCAAAATTAATTATGATGGGGAAAGAAGAGAAATCAGGCAAATGTGCTTAATTTGCATCATTTAGTCAGGGTACAGACATGCAGATTACCTTGGTGTTGCAGGACTTATTGCTTTATTTTGACAGCGATGTGTGAGCCCCACGTGGTCCTGTGAACTGTTATTGTTAGCAAATTCTCAGTGTGTTTGTTTAACCCCTCCAAATGGGTATTTTTCTGCAAATGTGTTCTGCAGCAAGTCATTAATGCTGCATACTGACTGTGCCTTTAAAGCAGGGGTCGGCAACCATTTTACTGGCCCACAAGCCGCCCCCAAACCGAGCTGCCTGCTCAGCGAGTTCCCCATGCGCTACACTAAACTGTCACAGCGCGGCACGGGGACTCACTGAGCAGCACCAGAAATCATGTTTGCGCACACGCAGATACCAGAAATCGCTTCTGTGCATGCCCAGATGATGAAAATCGCTGCTGCGCAGGCACGATTTCTGGTGCCATGCTGCGCTGGCCCGGCCCACAGACGATCTCTGCTTGAGTGATCTGGCCCATGGCTGGTAAGCCTCGCCGACCCCTGCTTTAAAGCATATTTACAGCACATGGCTTTCTCCAAAGAATCCTGGGAGCTGTCATTTGTTAAGGGTGCTGGGAACTGTAGCTCTGTAAGGTGTAAACTACAGTTTGCAGGACTCTTGGGGAAAAGTCATGTGCTTTCATTGTGTGTTAAATATATGACATGTAAACAGTTCAATGCAAGAATAGTGCATCGGTTGTGGATGTATACTGAGCCATCCACACATCATTCTGCTTCCTTAGTTGTTCTGCAATACTTCCGTGACGCTACCGCATCATTGATGTCTAGAGGGGCACTCTTGAACTATAGCGCAACGAAAACAGAACAGAAAACACCCACATTTGTGGCTGCAGGTTTTCAGCAGGAAGTTACGAGTGATGCACTGATTGGGAATGAGGCTGTATGTCCACCCCAAAATGTTTGTGGATGCAAACAATATCAAAAGGGGAATCGCGTACTATTGCCCTGATACAAAAAGGTAGGTTCGTTGCCTTTGAGATGTTTTATTAAGATTTTCCCGTAATACAGTAAAATTACAAGTACAGAAGATACAAACTGAATAAGTAAAAACAGAAGGAAGTAAGGGAGAATAGAAATAAAGAAAGGAAAGAGAGAAAGAAGAATAAAATGAAAAAAGAAGGGCGGAAAAACATTGGCAAAAGATACGAAAGAACTTAAAGTTACATAAATAAAGAAAATTTTATTTTTTTTAAAAAAACCTTCAGTTCATACAAACATTCATCTTCTGTTAAACAATATTTCTTGTTAAGTCACGGTGTCTCAGAATTATCCATTTCTTTTTCCTACAAAAAGTCCAAGGTAGCTTTTCTAATTGTTATAATTATCAATAAATTTTAACCATATTTTTTCCTTTTAACTTCACCTCCATTAATTCCCACCACCATTACTCCATATTGAAGAATACTACATTCCTTTGCCCATGTCTGTTTTAAAGTCTCTCCACTGTGATCACGCACTGGGCCAATGTTCCATTCCCCCCCCCTTTATATATCCACTAGTTCATGTCCAGTTCTGAATGTTCCATCTCCTGTTGTATTCCATTTCCTGCAGTGTTTACAATGGTATCCTGAGCTCCTCCTTGAGGACCTTCCATTTTCAAGACCTACTTGCTAATTGCAATAGATTGGTAAAGGCTTTCTGACTTCAAATGTCTAACAACAGCAACAACGAACCCCCCCCCATCCGAAATTAGACTGCTGAAAAACAACACTTTTGACAATTTTGGCTTCTTTCAGTCTCATTTCCCAGTCTTCAGTTCAGTTCCCCATATTCACACATCAGTTCGCAGGGGAGGGGAGGGGTCTTTCTGAAACCACAAAATTCTCCTAAAATGCACAATTCGCAGGTGTGCGATGTTGCCTAATCTGCACACATTTGCAATGGAATTTCCTCCTCCTGCAACACATTATTGCATGTTATTTCTGCCAGTCTATGCAGCCTTCACCCCAGTACATGCATTATTCTACACATTCCTTGGCTGGAGAACCGCATTGCAAAATTCAGAGAAAAGCGAATTTCCTAGAAAGGTTGTATTTCGGCTCAGGTATTGTTTCGGAAAGCACGAATTAGGTGGGTTTGTACCCCAATGCAAGCTGAATCAAATTTCTCCACCGTCACTCTCTGCCTGACCCAAGGCACTATTTTGCATGTGGGACCGATGGAGGGACATCAAGGTTAGAAACAAAGCCCGTCTTGCCAGCCTGAAGCTCTCTTGCCCCTTCCGTAGAGTACATGGCATAGTGGTTAATCCAGATTGGCCCCTTCCCCCTCCCTCCCCATCTCAGGACATGTGTCTGAAGGCAATTCACCCTGGGCTCCTCTCGTCGCTCACTCTTTGCTAGCTTGGAGTTTGTTTTGAAGTTCACTGAGGGGGTTCTCAGCAGTGAATCATGGAAGCTTAGCTGCTTGCACAGAGAGCCACAAGAAAGGCTGATGGGCTGGAAAAGACATAGAAATAATCCTCCCTCTCCCACCCACCCCCCGAGATGTCCCCTAGAGGTAGAGTCACCAGATGTCTCTTATTTTAAGGGACATCCCTTATTTGGTAAGGAGTGCGTTCCTTATTCTACACAGGATGTTTTTTGTTTCCTTCGGAAAATTGTAGAGCCCTGGATTTCTGTAGCTTTAGACTGCTAGATTCCATTTCTCATTTTTCTAATCTTAGATTCATTTCTCCCCATTTCCACATTAGTTGGAAATTATTGTTCTTTAAGTGTCTTCAGAAAATTCACCAGCATTTTAGGGGGGGATTTATCCAAATATACCCATTTTTGTATGCAAATTTCCTATTGTACTCCAGCTCCCAGCAGCCCCAGCAGCCAGGCTGCCCAATGGTCAGGGATAATGTAGTCCAGCAGCTTCTCAAAGATCTCAGGACCTCCATCTCGTGCTTCAGAATGATCTCAGCTGATGGCTCTCCCAACATTTCAAGGCCCTGGATCTCCCCAATGTAACTATGTGTTGTGTAATGTACCAAAAACAGATATCAAAGTACACAAAGGCATCTTGGGACAAAGAAGCAATAGAGAATCTCCCTTTTTTGGAGTGGGGGAAGTAGTTGCATCTTTGTTTGGCACTAAGAACATACAAGTTTCTTGTAAGGCAACGCCAATGGTGAATGTTGCTTTCTGACCCATCTAGATTCTGTTGATTTGGTAGAGGGGAGGAGAATTTCCTTGGATGCCTAGATCCAGCCCCAGCAGAGATTTTAAATTGCTAAATGTCCTGCACAGTAAAGCGTGGGAAAATGGGCTGTAAAAACTTTAAGATACGCTGTTCCAAGTGAGTTTCAAAATTCTCCCCTTTAAAAGTTTCAAAGTTTTCCCCAGCATAGGAAAATACCACACCTTGGGTACATTAAATAATGGTTTACTTACAAACTCTCCAAAGGTCTGGTTCATGTGCTTTTCTATACATCAGTCACAAAAGTTGCACAGGCAGTCAAAACGCAGCTTAGTTACAAAGTGGAAAAGGTTGCTATTCTAGTGCTGCAGCTCAGCTGCATGGCTCTCACCAGCCTCTTGGTATAAGAAGAAAAGAGAGAGGCTGGTGAGAGAGAAGTGGCTGAGCTGCAGCAGCCAGCGCAGACCTCTTCACACTCTGAATTCACAGGTAGGATGGGTGGGGGGCGCAAAGGCTTGATTACCTATTTCTTCCCAAGGCAAGGGGAAGTGACATAGCTAAGCCTGACAGGACAGCTTACTGTATGGTATTAACTCCTTGATGCATTAATTTACACTTAAGGATGTTGGTTATATGAGGCTGCTTATCCTACAGATCCCTTCCTTGCTTTTGCTTGTAAGTCTGCCCCTTTGAGTAGCCTATCAGTAGTCTTCATCAGGAAAACATAAGATGGGAGCTGCCAGTCAGTGTTGACAACACTAAGCTATATGGACCAAAGTTCTGACTCAGCGTAACTCAGCTTTCTGTGGTCCTAATAAGCCAAGTTGCTGTGCTTTTAATGCTCAACTCATCTTCTTTTATTGGACATTAGCAGGAAGATGAATAGGGTTGCTGTTCTTGGTGGCAGACCTTGTAATATCTACTTTGGCGCTCAGTCGCTATGGTTATACATCATCAGTTGACCCCATGTACTAGCTATGCATGGCACAGGGACAAATTCATTTGCTTGAAGAAGTGGGTGGCGATTTGACCTGCTTTGATAATAGTTATGGCCAGCTCCGAGCCTCTGTCAGGAATTTATGGCAAGCACAGCTTGCGGCATGCAGCATAAAAAACGTAATCATCACAAATGCTCTTAAAATGCGCAACAATGTTCTCAGCAGCTCCATTTCAATAAGGCTTGTGGAATTACCTGAGCGGATGGGTCTCTTACTGTCTTGCAGGAAGGATGCCACGTCGATTTTCTATGTTGGTCTCCAAAACGGCCCTAGGAGTTATTGTGCGGGTTGGGATGACCCAACAGGAACATCACCCTGCCCTGACAGAGTACATCCATCCCAATTGTCTTAGTAGCTGCTGTCATATGGAGTGTGTGTAGGCCCCATGTGACGGCAGCTGTTGCCCATAAGGACTAATGGGGCAGAAAACAGGGAGCCCAACAGTAGCTGGAGCCAGAGCCAATGAGAGTCCAGTGTGGTGTAGTGGTTAGAGTGTTGGACTAGGACCTGGGAGAGCAGGGTTCTAATCCCCACTCAGCCAAGAAGCTCACTTGGTGGTCTTGGGCCAGTCACTGCCTCTCAACCTAACCTACCTCACAGGGTTGTTGTGGGGATCAAGGAGAGGGAGACCCATGCTTGCCACTTTGATCTTCTTGGAGAAAAAAAGGTGGGATGAAAATGAAATTAACAATGACGAAGGTGGCATTCATGCCATATGTTTAAAGTGCTTCGATGCCACTTTGAACACTCATTTATATAACCCCTTTATCTTCCAAGGAGTTCAAGGTGGAGCACATGGTTCTCCTCCTCCCCATTTCACCCTCACAGCAACTCTGTGAGGTAGGTTAGGCGAAGAGATGGTGACTGGCCCAAGTCATGGCTTCCCCCAGAGAATGCTGGGAGCTCTGGTTCTGTTAAGCATGCTGAAAGTTGTTGGGAGACATCCTCTCCTCTACAGTTCCCTTAGCTGCTCAACAATGATTTGCTCTTCACAGGGAACGCTGGGAAATTGTGGCTCTGTGATGGAAAAGGGGGTCTCCTAACAATCCTCTTGACAAACTACAGCTCCCAGAATTCTTTGAGGGAAGCCACAACAGTTTAATGCGCTATTGTAGCACTTTAAATGCATGGCATGAATATGACCCCATTCCAGATTTGTCCCCTGCTGAGTTACATACCTTCCAACATTTCTCTGATGAAAATAGCGATGTCCTATTCAACAACAACAACAATTTTATTATTCATACCCCACCCATTTGATTGGGTTGCCCCAGCTACCCTGGGCAACTTCCAAGCTATATAAAAACACAATAAAACATTAAACATTTTAAAATTTCCCAATACCAGGTTTCCTTCAGATGTATTCTAAAGGTTGTATAGTTACTTATCTCCTTGGCTTGGCAGGGTGTGTGTGTCACATAACTCTATACCCATGGTTCCAAACATGGGGCACATGCCCCATAGGGAGGCAATTTGATTTTTAAGGGGGGCAATTCAAGAATGAGTTATTAACAGTGAATGGCCTTTAGGCTTCCTCCATGTGAATAGGAGTTCACTTATTGAAAAATAAGAATTATATGTCACGGGGGGGGGGGGTCAGGATTTTAGAGATGCTTAGGCAGGGCATGGCCAACAAAAAGTTGGGAACCACTGCTGTATACCCTCCAACATTTCTCCAATGAAAATAAGGATGTCCTAAAAAACAGGGACGCGGGTGGCGCTGTGGGTTAAACCACAGAGCCTTCTAGAAGCCTAGAAGGTCAGCGGTTCGAATCCCCGCGATGGGGTGAGCTCCCATTGCTCGGTCCCTGCTCCTGCCAACCTAGCAGTTCAAAAGCACGTCAAAGTGCAAGTAGATAAATAGGTGGGAAGGTAAAGGGTGTTTCCGTGCACTGCTCTGGTTCGCCAGAAGCGGCTTAGTCATGCTGGCCACATGACCCGGAAGCTGTACACTGGCTCCCTCGGCCAATAAAGCGAGATGAGCGCCACAACCCCAGAGTCGGTCACAACTGGACCTAATGGTCAGGGGTCTCTTTACCTTTAAAGAACAGGGGGACACCCCAGGAACAAATCAGAAACTGGGGTGGTTTCTATAAATCCGGAAAACAGGGGCACTTGGAGGGCCTGGAGTTATATAAGGAGCAATGCTGAAACTGAGCAGGCAGCGGCCACCACTTTCACAGGTTGAAAGGAAAGAGCGAGGCAAACATGGACTGGCTGGGAGCAGGCCGAGGCTGGTGGTCCAGTGGTGTCCCATTAGCCCTCACGGACCAGGCTGTAGTGGCCCCTTGTAGGTCATTGTGCATCCTGTTGGAATCTGACCCGTGAACCACAAAGCCTTGGGCAGGGGTCGCCTGCGGGTTGCATCCCTGCTCCTTCGCCTGAGATGCTTAAATCCGGCCTGGTTGTGAATGGACAAAGGCAACGCCACCGCCTGCCCCCGGTTCTCCCTCCAGCTGCACATAATGCATCCAAGGACTGCGAACACTCCTTTCTATTTACATTTCAAGGAATGTATCAGTTTGGGGAGGACCAGGGAAAGGCAGGGGGGGTGGCTGGAGAGAGAAAGCACTGGCTGATTGTTCCCAGGTTCCCCTTGTCAGAAGCCCTCCCTGCCTCCGTTGGTGTCTCTTGATGTATGGATCGCATTAGCGGGATGAAAGTGAGGCATAGCTCAGGGTTTTGGCACGATAATCCCCATTAAACTCTCTCTGGGAAAAACGATTCCAAAAAAGCGTTTGGAGGTTGAGTCACTTCAGAGTCTAAATAAGTTACAAGTGGTATTTACACAGTGTGGGGCCAGCGGACGAGCCAGACGGTCCCGGGGACCCGGATGGGGCAGGAGAGAGGGTGATGGCTGTGTCACTTCTCCAAAGCGCTCGGCCTCTGTCGCGAGCTTCTCTGGGGCCAAGCCCAACAAACGCAGCCAAGAGAAGAAGGAAAAGCAAAGCCTAGGAACGTGGCACCGTAACAAGCCTGGCTCGTCTCGATTTGCCAGCAAAGGGGCTGTGTGTGCCCAGCGAGAGGCAGAATTTAGAGCCATTATTGGAACTGGAAAGGTCTCCTTCCAAGCCCTGCATTTGCCACAGATTTAGGGCTGATTCTGGTGGTTCTGTTCTAAAAACACACAGAGGAAAGCAGCCAGAAAGAGGCCAAAGACACGTGCCCTTGGAATGCTTCATGCACCATCATGGATGCTTCAGTTGTGATTCCTGGATGGCAGGGGGTTGGACCCTCTCGATCTCTTCCAACTCTACAATTTTATGAGTCTATGATTCTATTTCAATGTCCACAATAACCAAAGAAGATACAGTGGTACCTCTGGTTGCGAACGGGATCCATTCTGGAGGCCCGTTCGCAACATGAGCAGAATGCAACCCAGGTCTACACATGCGCGGGTCGCGATTTGCCACTTCTGCGCATGCACATGACATCATTTTGCACATCTGTGCGTGTTCGGGTCACGATTCGCTGCTTCTGCACATGCGCGTGACATCATTTTGTGCATCTGCACATGCGCGAGCGGCGGAACCCGGAAGTAACCCTTTCCGGTACTTCCGGGTCGCCGCAGGATGCAACCTGAAAACGCTCAACCTGAAGCAAACGTAACATGAGGTATGACTGTAAATGCATTGCCAACTCTAGCTGCATCGAAGTTTCTCCAATTTTGAGGTAGAAATTGGTTCTTTCCCTGGGATGCGACATGTCTTTAGAAGGTAGAAACATTCGCAGTTCTCTGATCCAGATCGGTGACATTGCCTCCCAAATGGCAAGCATTCGGTTTGCACTGCGTGATGACTTCACCGCAGGCAAATAGGGGTAGCTAGAACGATGAGCAAAGTTTCTCACCAAGTGTGCCAAAACGAGAGTGAAATAGAAGTCTTGGACGCTGCCAAA
Source organism: Podarcis filfolensis (assembly GCF_964270895.1). Lineage (NCBI taxonomy): Eukaryota > Metazoa > Chordata > Lepidosauria > Squamata > Lacertidae > Podarcis > Podarcis filfolensis. The sequence continues at coordinate 8,052,276 of NC_139608.1, forward strand.
AATGTTTGCAAACAACAGCCAGTAGTTCTGAGCCAGTCCTTCTGTTCGTTAAAGTATGTGAAAGCAAAAACAAACCCCTTCATCCTTATTAGCACTTTTTTAAAAAAGTGTTTGCTGCTCTGCTTTGCATCCAGCAGAAGCCTCCCAGACCCCATCTCTGAGTGACTGCAGTTGGTTCTTCAGACCATTTTGGCTCTCTGAAAACATACATATAAACTCCATCCATATGAAAAGCTTCTATGGACATTTTGGGTCGCACTTATAAAGTATGAGCAATCACACTGAAAAATCTGAACAGGGAGGAAGTGTAGAAGAGGGATATTGGGGGGGGGTCATGTTCCTTTAACTATGAACTGAATTGCATGTCTTCCCCATCCATATGAATGGATCTGACCAGCACCTCCCAGACTCAGGTGCAGATTAGCGCAGATTTTGAAGGATCAAAGTGTTCCAGCTCTCACATTGGTCTGGAAAGTGCTGATTAGGTAAGTTTGCCTTTGAAAGTGAACAGAATCGAATGTTACCCCCTACCCAGGGAGGCTTCCGAGGAACAGAGACCTGAGGAGCTGCATTTGGTCCCAAGGCTTGAGGCACCCCACCCTGTTATTGAGATTATTCATATTGTGCATGTGGAAGCCGCTTGATGAACAAAAGCTGTGTATTGTATTGAGATAAAAATTCTCCAGTCCAAAAATATGGTTCAAAAGCTTTACTCACAGAACTTAACTTCAGAACAACTCAAAACAATAAAAAATGCATTCACTTAGTTGCATAATTCTTATACTGGTCCCAGAATATGGTGTAATAATTTAGATTATAAATTTCTTATATTCGGAGCTGAAACCAAAGTTCTGTATCTTCCCCACTGCAACCTCTTTTAGCCTCAGGCTGACACAGAGAAAACACATCCATTCTCTTCAGTATCTTAGAACAAAATGGCTCTGCACCCAACATGGATGCCTACTAGATTAGCATATGCATAGACCTGAAAAGCATTCTCTTTCATCTGACTGTAAAATGATCACCTGGTGACTGAGCCACAGAGATGCAGCCCCATGATATAAGCCAATTAATGATGAATGTGGTAGGCTCTTCTATAACTTCATGGCATTTTCCAGCCATGCTTCACATTATATACCTCCCATTTCAATGTAAAGTAAGCAATTAAACTTAACACCTGTTCTACACTGATTGGCAGTGGCTCTCCCAGATTAGGCCCAGGATACCTCAGGGATCACCTGGACTGTGATATTCCTGCTTGATCGCTGAGATCATCTGCAGGAGCACCATGGGTTGTTCCCTGAGTTGGCGAGGCAACAGCAAGAAATAGAGCCTTTTGTGTCAGCAGCCCACTATTGTGGAATATTCAAAGCACAGCCAAACCAACGATTCGTTGATTGCTAGATAGGCACATGATAGGAGCCAAAGCTCACAGAGATTTCCTGTAGGTTTGCTAGAGAGAACTTGGTGAGAGCCACTCCCATTGTGACCTGACAGGGCAAGGGCATAGCCATAAACATTCTCCTTGCCAGCATGGGAACATCTTCTTTTGTTCCTCTTCACTCTTACCCGGGGGGGGGGGTTCAGTCGAAACTCGCCAGAACTCTGTTCCGGCATCTCTTTTTCTAAGTTTCATTTTAAGGTGCAAAGGGATGCACTCTGTTGAACTCACAAATGTGGGAAAGGAGGGATAATATCTAATAAATATATCCTCACCTAGCATCCCTACAGAATACTCTGCCAACAGAGATTCAGCAGGCGCCTTCTGTTTCAACTCTTAAATGCCTGCTGAAAACTTTTTCCATTCTGCCAGGCAATTAAGAATACATCTTTCCGCAACTGTTAATTGATTAACTGTTTAAATATGTTTTTACTGTATGGTTTTATTTATTTTTGTTGTTAACTTCCTCAGTGTTTGTGCGTGTGTGTGTGTGAAGTGGCAGCCTATAAATATTTTTATAAATAAATCAATTTCAGACAAAAGGCTTTCTCCAGCTACCCGACCAAGGAGATTCTGGTGATGGAACCTGAGATTTTCCGCATGCAAAGCAGATGCTCTACCCCTGAGCCTTTTCCCCCAGTGATGAAGGGACTCGACATGCTGTGGATTCTAAATGTGTCCCTTTGAAATTTCGCAGAGTACAGTCATACCTCTTGTTATGTTCAGTTCAGGTTATGTTCTTTCAGGATATGTCCCGCGGTGACCCAGAGGTAACGGAATGGGTTACTTCCGGGTTTCACTGCTTGCGCATGTGCAGATGCTCAAAATGACATCACACGCATGCGCAGAAGCGGCAAATCGCGACCCGCGCATGCGCAGATGTGCAGACGCAGGTTGCGTTCTGCTCGTGTTGTGAACAGGGCTCTGGAACGGATCCCCATTCGCAACCAGAGGTACCACTGTACAGAGAAAGCAGGAGTTGCAGGAAGGTCACTTTGGTGTTGCTAACCCCTGGAGGCGCACGCCATTGTCTCTTGAGACAGATAGATGCCAACAACACCAACAACAGAGAAATCAGGCTGGAGACCTCAGGCTCATCCTCACCCTTTAGGGATCCTGCTGAGGTTGTAGAAAGTGACCCAAAGGAACCAGCTTTCCCAAGGTCCCCTGGGACACTTGGGTGGGCTGAACCAGGAACAGCTGCTCTCTCCACCCACCTCCTTTGCAGCCAAGACCAGAGCTTTGGTTAAGATGACCTTATGAGAGACCTGCTGAGTCCATGAAAAGAGCGAGGACACATTTGGAGGGAAGACAGAACCTCACCGCACGTCCTGAACTGGTGCCCAGCCTGGAAAGGCTTCTGGTTTTGCGAGTTTTGAGCTGACACTGCAGGCCTTCTCATTAGCTGTTTCTTATTTATTTATTAGCATATTGTTCCTGCCCCTTCCAGCATGGTCGATTAGGTGCATTATAATGAATTAAAGGAATTAATAAATAGCCACTGGCTGTGGCACAAGGGACTGGAGCCAACAGAGGGAATGATCGGGTGGAGCGGAGCAAACAATCTGGGGTAAATAAGTGCCCTGAAGGAAACATTGCCTTGGCAAAGGCTAAAGCGCTCGCTCCGCTGGATGCCCAAATTGCACAGAGTCTCTCTGTGCTAAGGGGGCATATTTTTGGCACCAACTGCTGCTGGGTGGAGAGACCTCACACGGTAGGGATTTGTTATTGTTGCTGTTATTCAGGAAAGCATGAGATGAGGCAGCATGCAGAAACCTGGGGCAATGCTGACCCAGGTGGATCAAAGCTGGGACACTCAGCTTAGAGCCAGAGAGATAGCTCAATTGGTTAGTGTGTGGCGTAGATAATGTCAAGGTTACAGGGTCGGTCCCCGTAAGGGACAGCTGAATTATTCCTGCATTGCAGGGGGTTGGGCTTGTGGGAATGTTCAGGGAGGCAGGAGAGGATATATTGTTTATTAATATCCTTCCTAACTTATGCTTGGGACGCGGATGGTGCTGTGGGTTAAACCCGATCAGAAGGTTGGCGATCAGAAGGTCGGCAGTGTGAATCCCCGCGACGGGGTGAGCTCCCGTTGCTCGGTCCCTGCTCTTGCCAACCTAGCAGTGCGAAAGCACGTCAAAGTGCAAGTAGATAAATAGGTACTGCTTCAGCGGGAAGGTAAATGGCGTTTCCGTGCGCTGCTCTGGTTCGCCAGAAGCGGCTTAGTCATGCTGGCCACATGACCCGGAAGCTGTATGCCGGCTCCCTCGGCCAATAAAGTGAGATGAGCACCACAACCCCAGAGTCGGTCACGACTGGACCTAATGGTCAGGGGTCCCTTTACCTTTACCTTAACTTGTGCTTGCAAGTTCTATAACTTAGCAGAGTTTTACATTCCCCTTTTAAACACACAGTGGGTAGCTAGTTGCAGGCTTGTTTAAGCCTCTCAGTATTAGTGACCTGGTAAGTTCCCTTATTTCCCTCTTAAAAGAATAAGCATGCCACAATCTTGTTTAAAGGATATAAAAGTAGTTTACTCACATTCTGTTCACAGTTGGATCCCAGAAGGCAGACTTAGTTACAAATATGTACATATGGATCTACCCCATATGGGGGTTAATCCCAGTGACTGCAGACTAGCAGTCACTGCAGTTCACACAACAAAAGGAAGATGGAGAAGAAGGGGGGGAAGAGGGAGGAGGGTTGCTTGCCTTGTGCTTTTGTTACCTGCACAGGTAAGATCACGCTCACCTCTAGTCACATGCAAGAGGAAGTATGTCCCAGCCCAGGAGGAAACAGGAAGTTCCGACTGGCTGGATCAAACATCCCCTTGCATGTCCACTCTAGGAAAACAAGGAATGTTGTATTTGACTGCTACTTATGTATCACATCCCACAGGGCTCAATGTTCCTCAGGGTCCCTTCCAACTCTGCAATTCTATGATTCCCTGCTTCCTGTGTCACCAGACCTGGCAGCTATTCCTGCTCTCTGTTTACATGATGCAAATAAATGGAAAATTGCTCCCGATTTTAGAATTTTGGGCACCTCCATAACAGACACTGAATTTGTGGTGTGCCCACAGCCTTGGAAGTCCAAGGCTGCTGTGTGCAATTCCACAACGGCAACATTTCCTTCCAGCCTGGCGGGTTGTAGAGATGTGTGTAGGGAGAGGTGTGGCGACAGTGTGTGTGCGTGTGCAGGATGGAGAGCTGTTAAAAATGAAAAGCGAGGCCTTGGAAGTTCTCCAGGTCTTTTTTTAATTAACCTGAGCAAGCCGGAGCGAAGGTTTCTAAGCCAAGCCAAAGGGATTCCTCCCCCCGCTCACACTCTTCTATTAAGGAAAAGCCTGCAGTAAATGGCTGCCATAATTGAACGACTCTTTCATATCTGTGTTCTCTTAATGGCAAGAGCTCCAGTCCCTCTGGGATGTCACTGTCTTTCCACATTAGAAAACAAAGAAAGCGAACGTCCTTTTATTGCTTTGCTTCTTTTCATGCTTTGAATTCTAACATCGCAATAAAATAATGTGCATTAACAGATACACGTGTTAATCATGTCGGCCTCAGCCTCAGACTGTGTACGCACTACACAGTTAAAAGCCCCCCCCAAATCATGGGAACTGTAGTTCACCCTTCACAGAGCTACAATTCCCAGGACCCTTTGACCGGGAAATGTGCTTTAAGTATGCTTTAATTTTTCTGGTGGGTATATACAGCTCACAGCTGCATAGGGACCTGACTTCTATCAAGCCAGACACTTGGTCCATCCAGCTGAAAACATCTGGTCCAGAACATCTGGAGGGGTTGGAGAAGGCTGGGGTTAGACCCAAGATTTTACAGCAGCTGTTTGTAGATCTAGGAGACCCTGCAAGTGTTTTTAAGGCACAGGCAGGGAACATTTTTTTGAGTCTAAGGGCTGAATTAACTCATGAACAACCTACTGCAACAGTAAAGGGAATCTGATCTAGGGATAGAGATTGCGGAGCTAGATTGGAATAATTTGTGACCTAAAACCCCCACTAAAATCAGTATCCACTCATATACAAGAAAATACATTCAAATTATTACACTGATGGAATTTGACACCATTACGGTGTAGTTATATTAATAAGAAACATCCCATCATTGAGGCTTCAATAGCATAGATACAATATTTCACATGTGGTGGACGTCTGGACATATAAAGCCCTTCTGGCAGATGGTATTTACAGAAATAAGCTATATTACGGGTCAGCATGTGGAATCCCTAGTCTGGGATTGTTAACCATTTTTAAAGAAGGGCAATTTGAGCTCTTTTTTATATATATAAAGACATAATTACTTTTCTTTTAGTAGCAGAACACCTACTGGTGGCACAGATTGAAACATGTGTGTATCTCTTGTTAGAAACAGAATGTACAGCCAATTGCCATATCAGGAAAATCAACAGAGACATGCATGGAATAATACAAATGATGTAAACCATTTTGTTGAAATATGGCATCCTTTTATAAAATAGTTTACTGATAATCTTGGAGAATGGCACCCACTGAAATCACAGATTGGACTTCAGCAAACTTACCATATAACACGACCCCTATTTTGGGGGACTAGAATTTAAGAAAATGGAGGGAGATGGCACAGAGTTCCTGAGCTTTTTAAAGGGAAGTTTCCCCAAGAGTTGTTAACCTTTTAGAGGGAAGATTTCCCCCAAAGTTGTTGAGATTTTGAGCAGAAATGCCCAGAGTTACTGAGGTATTTTTTTGGGTGGGGTGCCAAAAACAGCTCACCCAGATAACAAACGCTTCAAATCAAATATGCAGAAGAAGCAACCAATTGGCCCTTCGGCAGCCAAGCAACTGCATCCCTTGCAGCAGACACCATTCTCCCAACCAATCGCCACTGACAAGCTCCAACCAATCGCCCGTCCCCCATATGCACTACTCATGTATAAGACTACCCCCAACTTTTAAAACATTATTTTCGAGTAAAAAAACCTAGTCTTATACACAGAAAAGTATGGTAACTAGATTGATCTGTCCTGGAAAGGGAAGGAGGTATGTTGAGATTTTGTTTTATCCTCCCCCCCCCCCTTTTGTAACTTTAGTTATATATTGGAAATCAATAAAAACTATATCTATTTTATATTAAAAACACACAAGGGGGGGGGGGCAATGGATTCGACTCTTCACCTTTGTTCAGTAAGTAGGCTGAATTCCAGCAATTGAAAAGTTAGAGGTTTTTCTGCAACACGCGCATACCTCTCTTCATTCAAGCAAAGAAGAAGCACTATTAAGAATTCAAGGGCACTTTCCAACCTGTTAAAAGGGACCACTGAGGGTGTGGCCTGGGGAGAGATGGTTCCCAGCCCTGAGGTTCTCACCATTGTCCCACCGGTGTAATGCAGACACAGGCAGTGCAGCATGTTAGTTCTATTTTGGGGACAATTCAGTCCCAGTTCTGTTAAGTATAATTGTTTAATTGACACTGAAATGGAAAATAACTCTGTATGTGTTTGGCTCTGTATTGCTGAAGGTTTAGCATGGAAAATTCCATAGAAGCTAAGAAGTGCTTTCTGGGTACCCAATGGTTTGATAATTAACTTAGGATGTTCTCTGCTCTCTCGCATGGTGTTTAACTTTAGATCACATGAGAGGTTTATTCATTTGCAAATCTAGCTCCATTAACATGTGACCCCAAAATTCTGGATCCAGATCTGGAATTTCAGGGTCCCAAGTTAATGAAGCTTACAAATCTCCATTTTGAAGGGAGTTGCCTTTCTCTGGAAGCCACAGAGAAAAAGTGATGTGCTAATGAGGTCTCTCCTGAAGGCAAAAAAAAAGCTCCATGCTAATGGAGTGAGGAGGGAGAGAGAGAAAAACATCTGATTTTAGGCCTGTTTCAATTTTGTAAGAAAATGAAACCTGCGCTGGACTTGCACTTGATGCTATTCAACTATTTGGATGTATCATAATTTGGTCTTGTACCTGTTTGGAACAAGTTCTGCTAGTAGAGCTTTTGAATCATATTTATGAGTCTGGACCATTTTTATTGTCAAGCTGGACCCTTCAGCACCCTCAGCTTCAGTAGCTCTGCGTACGTACTGAATTATAGAATTATAGAGTTGGAAGAGACCACGAGGATCATCTAGTCCAATCTCCTGAAATGCAGGAATCTTTTGCCCAAAGTGGGGCTATAACCCACAACCCTGAAATTAAGAGTCTCACGCTCTACTGACTGAGCTTATGTGTTATTTTGTCCTTTGCTTCAGGCAGCAAAATGTCTTGGACCAGCCTTGCATTCTGTGCTTGCTGCTTTGCCCTGTCCACTGCTGGGTAATATCAGTTGATCTGGACAACGTGGATGACTTTTCGTGGTTACGTGCTCAGATTGAGGCTCACCTCTATCTCTATAATACGACGCTATTCAACCCAGGGCCTTGCATACCACCAACCCAGATTAAAAACTAAAAAAGTACTAGTTGCATCAGAGACGTAGTATACCCCTTTTAAAAAGAACTACGAGCCACATCAGTACAGTGGTACCTCGGGTTACATATGCTTCAGGTTACAGACGCTTCAGGTTACAGACTCCACTAACCCAGAAATAGTACCTCGGGTTAAGAACTTTGCTTCAGGATGAGAACAGAAATCGTGCTCCGGCGGCGTGGCGGCAGCAGGAGGCCCCATTAGCTAAAGTGGTGCTTCAGGTTAAGAACAGTTTCAGGTTAAGAACGGACCTCCGGAACAAATTAAGTACGTAACCAGAGGTACAACTCTACCTTGGTCCAGGTTTTCTGCACTGAGCAGCAAATGAGACTGCAAGGCCAAGAGTGGAGGGGGAGAGGGATTTGAACCTGAAGGGTCTGATCAAAGGTGCTTTGAGCATCTGCATTCTTGTTCCTCGAACAGCCTCAGAGTGTGCGGATATTTTGCCCCTCAGCTCAGGCTTTGAATGACAAACGTATAGAGTAACACGGCCTCCTGGGGGAATCCCGCCATTGATTGGTACCTTCCTCCAAGATGGGGAGTGAAGCTGATGCCGTTCAGTTATCCTTTGCAATCAGGGTAATTGCAGCCAATCAGAAAAGGCTGATGGAGCAAACAGAGAGGGGGGAGGGGAAGGGACCATTCATAGGGGTGGGGGTCTGAGGGGGGGGGGAGAGAGAGAAGGGATCCCTGGATTGAGGAGAGGTAACCTGAGCTCCTGAGCAAGGAAGCACAGTTATGACTTAAAAGCCATCTGGAGCTCGGGGGCACAACAGAACCTCTGCTGTTCTTGGCAGATCAACGAGCAATTGGAACCGCTGAGAGAAACAAGAGGCTTTGAAGCCATTGGGCTGACCCTAGCCATTGACGGGCCCTTCCCCCCACCCCATGCTCACAATGGCAAACGTTTCCTGCCACCCGAAAAGGAGCCTGTTCTTGGAGTGATGGCAGCTTGAACTTCCCACATCTCCTGCAGATGGGCAGATTGCGCCAACGGGGCTGGCCTGGTGGATGCCAACACTGCTCCCCGTTTACTTCCTCCTGTGCAGAGATCTCTACTCTGCTTGGAAATGAACCACAGCCATCCCTACATGGCTGCAAACTAACAAGCTGCCCCACTCATCCGAGGACCAGCTAGACGTTCGGCAAAAGGCAGTGGCGCTATTTGGAAGGGAAGACACCAGGAGCAGGCTTAAGCCTCGCCACTGGTTCTACACTAACCCAGTCCTTTCCCCCCAGTTGTGGTTCCCGGATGCATTTTGCAGGGAGAAAAGCTTCTGAGGAAGTGGTGGACAGGGAGAGTTAAGCTCCCCTGCTCCACCTGCTACTTCTCCCTTCAAATTGTGCTTTACCCCTGAAGCCTTGTCATTGTTCAGCGGAGCACCCCTAGTTCCCAGACTCCATTCTGATGGCGTTTTACCATTGTACTGTGGAGAGCATATTAACTTATGGTCTGTGTGTGTGGTTTGGGAGCTGCACGGTCAGGGGAAAAGCAATGCTGTCCAGGGTTGTAAAGACTGCAGAGAGAATAACTGGGTGCACTCTTCCCACCTTGGATCAAATCTATGCTTCCAGGTGCCATAAGAAAGCTGGAGAGATAGTGCAGGCTAACGCGCACCCCGGAAATGATCTCTTTCAGCTTCTGCCTTCTGGAAGAAGGTACAGGGTTATAAAGACTAGGACTAGCTGCCTGAGAAACAGTTTCTATCCAAATGTGAGATTGGTTCTAAATGCAGTGTAAGGAGTCTCTATGGGAGTATATTGTATTTAAAAATGGGGTATCGGAGTTTTTAGAGGGCCAACCAGGTTGGGATAGCTGGGATAGCAGGCTTGTTGGTTTTTGTTATGTCTGATGTAGATTTTTTCAATTTCGTTGTTCTGTATGGGACAATGACAATAAAGATTATCGTATCGTATCCATTGTGTGCACCAAACACCTGCTTTGGCTCTTAGCTTAGCTGGGCATGGATAGAAAGACACAGGTACCCAAATGGATGCCATTTTTCAAATATCCACCAGGCATCAACTGTCTCAAACAATACAAGACTTTTGAGGTCTGTGAATAGAATCTTCTGCATTTTTAAGTGCTGCTGGAAGCAGGTGGTGGGTGGAATTTGGATTGAGGCCACAATGCTGGCGGCGAGGGGGGTAAACCTTTCGCCCTGAATTGATTTCCCAGTTAAAAATATCCCCCACCTGAAGCTACTCCTTTCCCACGGGTAAAGGGAGTACCTGTAAAACATACCTCTCCCGTGTGTTTTGCCCCTCAGGACAAATAGCTTTGGGGAGAGCAATTTTAAACCGGAAAATAATGCATGTGAAAATGTTAGTAGCACAGGCCTGTTTTGAATACACAGGACCCAGGGGCAGCAGAGGCTGCTATTAACACTGTAAAAATGCAGAATATCCTATTCATAAGTCTCTCACATAATACCTAGCTTAGCTTTAATAAGGATTCTTCACACATTGTGTGTGGGGGTGGGGAAAGATGAATATAGATAGGGTGGCCAGTTGCATGCACACAGATGCACATGGCTCTCAAACGTACAGTTGTACAGATGTCGGCTTTGCCTGTACACCTGGGACCAGGCCGAGATCTCCCGTGGAGACATACCGTAGGTGCACAGCTGCAGAAGGCACCCTGGAATCTTCTGTAGCCATCATAAGAGCTGACTCTTAGGGGCCAAGGTCCTTTCGTCCCTGCCCCATGAAAGATGGGCATTGCCCAAAGTTGATGAGCATTGCCACTCAAATGGTGTGTTTGTGCCATGCCAATGCGGTTGATTATGTGGGGCGGGGCTCACCTGCCCTCCCCCCCACCATATTTTATTCAAGTTGGCATCCCTGGTAGCAATGAAGAATTCCTCAGCAGGACTCCCTGAAAATAAGTTCAGAAACGGACGCTGTACGAAATCATGGTGAAATCTTGAATCAGGGCATGCCAGGAACAGCACAATAGCATGAAGTGTAAAAATATACAACTCAGATCCAAAGAGCTACGTCTCCAACACAGTCCATGAACTGTATAGTTAAGTTTTCAGATGCACCTCTGTGGGGAAGGAGTTCTACAACTTTAGGGGCTGCCACAGAGAAGGCCCGTTCCTTTGCTGCTGCCGCCCTGAACCTCTGAGGGCAGCGGAACTGCCACAAGGCTCCCCTCTGTCAATCTTAATGCTGGAGAAGGTCTGTAGGACTGGAGGCAGTCTTTCAGATATTTGGGGCCAGAATCGTTCAGGGCTTTAAACGTGAGCACCTTGAAATAGGCTCAGAAACAAACTGGTAACCAAAGTATCACAAAGCCAAATCTGAGTGAAGGCAGCTGCCCTCACTCTGGTACAACCAAAGCAAGTGGGAGGGCACCAAGCAGTGGTGAGGAGCACCGACAACAAAATACAGTAAAGAAGAGGTAGACAAGGTGGGGGCTTTCATGAAAGCTTACATTGCCCCCACTTTCTATAATGAAAATGCTTGTTGAGTACAACATTCAGCTCAGACCCAATTATAACTGCCAGTGCTGTATAGGGCTGAATAATGGCTTCAAATTCCTAGACACTGACATCAGATTTCTGGGTCCAGGGGTGATGGAGGACCTGTGATGTTTGGCATACCTGCATGCTAGCTGTATGGCCATCATCAGGGCACGTCTGAATGGGCAGCTGCTATGCATCTGCCTCCAAAGCCTCATGCCAAACTGGCAGCACGGGAAACCCTCCAAGAGCCCTCTGATAATACCTTTTCTACCTGCTGAACAACTGGGCAGGTTCTGCCAACTGCAATTGTGTTTCGTTATTACCTATATAACCATGTTTTCTTTTGGTGAGGTTTTCCCCAGTGGTGCTGTCAGTATAAGACTTTGAGGTCAGATGCCTTGGCTCCCACTGGGCAGAATGGACATGAGTGTTTCCCTGCCAATGCAGCAGGGTTGGCATATCACATCTTGACGTACATGAATATTAATTTCACTTAATATTCACTTAATATTAATAGCCACTTAATATTAATTCACTTAGGTGAATTCAGGACCACCTAAAGAGGGGATCCCCCAAAAGACTATGAAGTGCAAAAGTCTAAAACTACCTAGCTGCTTCACTCTGGACAACAGCTATAGTTTGGACTATTATTATTACCATTTTAAGCTAGCATCAGGTCTGGACCAAGATATCTTGTTGCTTGGAGCAAAGAACAAGATGAAGAAGAGCCTGCCAAACTGGAGTTTGCATTTACCTTCAATGTTGGCGATGGGACAGTCTCCTCCACCACGGCCATGAGCAATAATGCTAGCTTAGGGGCACAGGGCACACAGCTTTGTCCTCTGAGACCTCACTGCCATTGTCTGCCAACCGGTATCAGCTGCCTGAGGCAACTGCCTCATTTTGCCTAATAGTTGGGACGGTCTTGCCCAGCATTTTGGGCCATTCCTTGGTGAGTGGCTGCATTCTGCTCTAGCTGAAGCACCCTCCACACAGAGACAAACAAACTGTGTCAGGACAGCCTCATACGTAGCGATGGCAAAGAAATGTCTAGCAGGTGTGGTCACGGTCTCTCTCTCTCTCTCTCATCTCCCCTTGGGAGATGTTTAGCGAGAGACCTGCCCTTTTGCGCAACATGCTTCCTTTCAGTCTCGAGGCAGCAGTTGACTCTGTGGGAGTGAGCGCAAAGAGATAAATCACTCCGAGCAGAAGTGATTTAGGAGGACCCTTGGAGGACATGACTCCGCCAGAGATTTATGGAGCCCGAGGACAGAAGGGAACTGGTGCAATCGTCTCGTCTAACCTCATGCATCACGCAGGCTAGAAGGATTGTATTTCCACTCAGGATCCAATCATCCTGCACTGCCTTTAATCGGAGGGTTCAAACTGGTTTAAGTGTCCTCCTCTTCTCGTGGTATAATTATTTATTATCAGGGGAGGCTGCAATGTCTGGGCAAATGGGACACTGCCTCATCAACCCTGTCTAATGGGTGGCCCTGGCTGTCAGCTGGCTCCTTCCTAATCTCAGTGTTACCCCTTGTAGAATTCAGCAAGCAGGAAGAAGGGAGCAAACGTGGAATTAATTGGCTGTGCCCTGTCATTGGCTCTGCCCTTGGCTTTGGCTCCACCTCCTGTTGGCCTCTTGCTCTGCCAGTCCCAATGAGAACCAGCCAACATTGTAGCAGCAGCAGCAGCAGCAGCAGCAGCATCAATATAGTGTCATCATTCTAGGGTGCTCACTTAGGCATCTCCAGAAATGAGGTCAAGAGAGGGAACAGATTTGCATTATGCTAATATGCACAGATGTACTATAACATCGTTCAGCCCGGACACTGAGGTCCAGCTCCAAGGGCCTTCTGAAGGTTCCCTCACTGAGAGAAGTGAGGTTACAGGGAACCAGGCAGAGGGCCTTCTCAGTAGTGGCACCCGCCCTGTGGAACGCCCTCCCATTGGATGTCAAGGAAATAAACAGCTATCTGACTTTTAGAAGACATCTGAAGGCTGCCCTGTTTAGTTTTTAATGTTTGATGTTTTATAATGTTTTTAATATTCTGTTAGAAGCCGCCCAGAGTGGCTGGGAAAACCCAGCCAGAAGGGCGGGGTATAAATAAATAAAATAATAATAATAATAATAATAATAATAATAATAATAACAACAACAACAACAACAACAACAACAACAACAACAACAACAACAGAAATACAACGCAACTCACCCCAGTGAAGTGATGGACAATTGCTTTCCTTCCTTTCTTTTGTAGTTTGCAACAACAAGAAAAATAGTAACCTTTCAAAAAGAATTAAAAACGCAAAATTATTTGCAATTTCATAGCTCAAACACATGAGATTGCATAGGGGTAAAACCAAGCAGACAAACCGTAAATGAAATACAAGCAAATAAACAAAACACAGCATCGCCAAACCAAATAACTGATGGGTGATTTCAAGGCTCTTGTCTCCCATATTCTGACTCTCTGGACTTAGAAAGGACAGCCCTTCGAATAGGGGGCTGTCCTGTGTGAAGTTAGGGACATGGTTATCCTGCAGCACTGCAAGCAGTTCTTTACCAAGTAACAGAAAAAAGGTCCCTGCTGCAAGGAGTTTGCAATCAAAATTTTGGCAGAGGAGCAGGAGGGGAAAGAATGGGATCAGCAAAGTTGATAAAGGATGGATGTGGGTAATGCATTCACCCAGATCATCCCGATAGTGTCACAGTATTACTGGAGTGAATAGATGTGGAGATTCAGTACAAAATATGTCTTCCATGTACAGAGACCAGGAATTTGAAGCACAGAATGCTATGCTCCATCATCGGAATCAGAAGAGCCACCTGGATGGGCCTGGTGCCAGCGCATTCTTTGAGCATGCAAAATGATCTTCTCTGGGGGGCTTTTATGGTTTGCTTCCTGAAGGTGCTTGACAGACAGTCTTTGATGGCTGGTGACTACTAGCTGGTGAGATTTATAGCACACTCCACCTGCCAAAGAAATACTTAAACTAAGTTTTTGAATGTAGCCAGGGAAGGGGACATATGCTTATTCTGCAGCTAGGTGGCAAGAAGCTGCATTGGGGATGGGAGTGGGCAAATGCCCCTTGTGGCTTTTGGGGAACTGATCTTGCACTGGAAAACTTGAATATTCACTTGTTTGTCTTCAAGTGAAAGAAAACCACGAAGTTCTTCACGAAGTTCTTCTGTGCTGTAGGAAACTTTTGCCCAACATGGTGCTCAAATCTATGATTCTGAGATTAAGAGTCTTGTGCTCCTTTTAAACAGTTTGTACCCCTCAATTTCTACACTCCAGTCGTGAGTCTCATCCCACCAAGTTTCAGTAATGCCTATTAGGTCATGTTTGCCACCCTGTATTATAAATGAACTGTTGGCATTCATCGGTCTCAGGAGACACTGGAGGAGTGCACCTTTGGGGGTGAGGTCAAGCTGCTGGAAGGTTGCTGTGCCTGCTGTGGCTGTAGAGAGTGATACGGGAGAGACATGTTTCATTGCAGCTGGGGCAGAGGAAGGTGTCCTCTGTTGGGAAGGCTGCCAGGTCCAGGCCCAGTTTGATGCTAACGGCCCCTAAGAAGGGAGAGCAACAGGGACCCTGAAGATGCTCCTAAACTGTTAACAGGAAGCTCATAACCTTCGCTATTAGGGTGAGGATGCAGGTAGAGTCTACACACACACACACACACACACACACACACACACACAAACCTGTGTGAAAATGCTTTAAAAAAAGTTTTGAAAAAAATATATATTGAATTTGCCATAGCTCACCATCGCCATCTAGTGTCACATTTGTATAATGTACTTTGCAACACGCCTAAAATGTTTTATTTGCAGCCGTATAGCTGAGTCCATAGGGTATTTCTATTTGAATTAGATAAGTTATTTCTAGTAACTTTGTGCCCCACTTTCATCCTCCTCCCCTTTTTTTGGTTATGTGTAACTGGCCAACCAAGTTTGGCACTGGTCATGAAGTCCTATATGTCTGCAGTAATTTTGGAGGCCCACAGAATACACACATCTTTGCACCTGGCCACTAATGATACAGAGAGTGCAGGGGAATCTGCAACAAATCATGTAAAGTGCTCCTCTTCAAGATACTCCATTCCCTAACCTCCCTCTGCTTTTCTGTCCAAAAATCCCCCAGCTGGACTGACCACTGAACATGCTCAGTCTTCAATGGGCTGCTTTTTGCCCCTTCCTTCCCATAGACTGCAGTCCTAACCTCCCACTGTTGATAGCTGGGTAGGGGTGTGGTGCAGATGTCTCCCTGTCTGCCTGTTCAGAAGTCAGGGCCAGGGCTGGATCCAAAGCTTCGTCTTCCTTGGAGAAGGTCCTGGGGTCTTCTGCTGCATCAGCTCTGGAGGTGGCATACCAGCCCCGGCTTCTGCCCTGCCTGGCAAGAGCTGGCAAGGCTTCAGATCTGCTCCTTTGATCTTTCCCATCTTTGCTGTGTCTGTGTTGGTATTTGTCGGTGTCTATTTTGTATTCAAGTTCCCCTGAACCTGCTGATACCTTCCTCTTGTCTGTGGGCTGTGCCATTTTAGTTTGGGCAGCCAAGTGTCCTCCTTTTCAGAGAAGAGTGCTCTCTTTCAAAGGGATGTCAGAGGACAGTCCTCTGTTTGAAGATGTCATCTGCTTCATGGCTGTCCAGTCCACGTCTGGTGTAAAGATAAGGTACCATAAGAAGGGAGAGCAGGAAGTTGCCCACCAGCAGGTAGCAGTCCTTTGGCTGGCAGGCTGACCAGAGACACAAGTCACCTGGTGACTTCTGCACTATGTGGAGATACCTTGCATTTCTATTTAAATTAGAGCAATTATTCCTAAATTTGCACCTATATATCACCATCTGCAAGCGTTATGCAAATTGGCGAACTCTTCTTTTGGCGCTGCAAATCCTGTTTTATGCCAACGCATAACTGGCCACATAAGGATCGGTGCTTGGAGCAATGACATTGCTATTGTTTTATATATATATATATATATATATATATATATATATATACAGTGGAATGCGCCTCGGAGGTCTCAAGGCGAAAGGAGGGCATTGGAACAATCCCCAAGACTGGTTGGAAGAAGAAGAAGAAAGGGATTTGTTACGGAGTCTGCCTTCTACAGACAGTCACGCCTGAGAATGATGCACTGGCGAGGCGGTGGGGGGGGGGATGAAGAAGACCAGCTGGTGTGACTGGCAGAGTATTGGATCTCGAAATAATTGCATCTTCCCAAAATATGCCTGAGCGCCACGCACCGGGCAGGCACTGGTCCATGTGGGCCCATCGTGCGCTCTGCCTCTCCGCAGTCGGCTGTGTCAGAGAGCCAGAGTCCCAGAGGGATGGGAGGCTGAAATTAATTGTTTTAAAGCCACTGGCCTTTCCCAGCAAGCGAGCAAATGGAACCTCACAAAAGCAGCACTGTTCCATTTTATTGGATTGAAAACAGATGCTCGGCTGCTGCAAGTTGAGCTCCTCCTGACGCTGTCAAGGGATGGGGTGGGGGGCTGCGGATGGGGGCTGGCATGGTGGGTGGAGGAGGAGGAGGAAGGGGGAGAGAACATGTCAACACACAACACACCAGACTCCAGTGGGAATTCCAAATTTTACTGGTTTTCTCTGCCAGGCTTCTGGGGCTGCTGGGATCACGAACAGAGCCTACGGACATTCTCAAGCAATTTTTAAAGGAGGGTGTGCTGTGTGGCCACGCCTAAGGGGATCCTGATTGGCCCATGTCAAGGTTCCAAGGAAGGGGCGTGGCCTGAATTGGATTCGTTTTGTGCTCAATGGGGCGGAATGAGAGCTCTTGTGCCCCATTCCTCTGCTCCACAGGGATCAAAGCTTGGTGGTCGCTACTGATAGGGCCATTCTGAAGGAAATCACCCCTGAGTGCTCACTGGAAGGACAGATCGTGAAGCTGAGGCTCCAATACTTTGGCCACCTCATGAGAAGAGAAGACTCCCTGAAAAGACCCTGATGTTGGGAAAGATTGAGGGCACAAGGAGAAGGGGACGACAGAGGACGAGATGGTTGGATACTGTTCTCGAAGCTACTAGCATGAGTTTGACCAAACTGCGGGAGGCAGTGGAAGACAGGAGTGCCTGACGTGCTCAGGTCCATGGGGTCACGAAGAGTCGGACAAGACTAAACGTCTAAACAACAACAACAACAACACTCCACCATTCCAGGACATACCCAAGGTCCCTATCCACCATAGAGGGGAGACAAGGGAGATTTTCAGGTCTCAGCTCTCCAGGGGTCTTTCCATTTCCCAGAATGTGTTTCCTTGCCACAGTAGGTCCTGCCATACACAGAGACCTACTAGTCCCACTCAAGGCTCCAAGACTCTGCAAGCCCAGAGGTGTTACACCCATCTTTGCAGAGCAATATTAGACTGACTAATGCAGCCTTGTCATATTACAGATTTGCTGCTCGCCACATTGGACATATGCAGAAGGGGTGGTCATTCTGGAATGACACGGAGGGGAGCTGCCTCTGCCAGGTTTTGGCCAAAGAAATTGGTTGCAGGGAAACCAGAACAGCAAGGAAATCTCTCAAGAGAACTAGGGCTGATGTGAAGCGTCACAGAAGTCTGAGAGTATGCACAACTCAGGAAGCAAGACAAGAACTTCATTGCCTGGTTCCAACAAGAACAGAGCAGCAACAGGAAACTCCTGCTTCCAACCAGACACTATGGGTTCATCCACACTCCTGTTTGTCCTGTGATTTCTGGTCACGGGTTTGGGAGGTTCTTTTTTTGTCCTGCCTTTTTCCCTGGGAAAACCCACTGTTTACCACTGAATTTGAGCAAACATCCACCAGGTTTTCTGCAGATTGACATTTGTTCCGATTCAGCAGTAAACAGCAGGCTTTCCCAGGGAAAGTGCTGGACAAAAAAAGACACGGGTCCCAGAGGTTCTTGGACCCGTGACTGGAAGTCATGGGACAAACGAAAGAAATCATCTAGTGACTAAACTATGTCATGACATTAGCCACACAGGGAACCTACTGTATACAATACTCCTGGCCAAGCTTGCGCACTAGTCTGAGCTGTTGTAGTTCAAAACATATGAACATCACTAGGAAGCAGAAAGCTGGGTTGAGTCAATAAAAGCAAAAGCAAAAGGGGATAAAGGCAGGGCCAATTGTGAGGGGTGAAGGATGTGTTCTGGCTCAAAAAGGGCCTTCAACTTGTTCACATTTAATGCGTTCTTTAGCTTGGTTTTATGCGCTTCAGACTAAAACGTGACACACACTCTCAGCTTAAGCAAATAAGTGATGCAATTTGGTTAGATGTCATTGTTCTTTCTTGTCGGCTAATACAGGTCTTGTCACATTACAGAATTTCAAAATGTTCATAAATATTATAGCTAGGGGGCCTGAGAAGCCGGAAGTGGCCCGGGCATCTCTAGACCCCTGAGAGTTGTGGTGGACCTGATTGCCCAGGTTAGAGCTGCTCCCTGATTGGCTCCCTGCCTCTCCTTGACCTGCTTGTTCAGGTCTTGTGTGCATTGGAAAGCCCCCCAAATGGCTTCCTTGAGGTGACTGGTCCATTTGCCACCTGCTGAGTTATGTCTCTTCATCCGCTTCTGGGCTCCTGAGATACATTACTGCTTGGCTGTGGAGAAAGCCTAGACAGGAGCCCAAGACGTAGCATGGACAGGGGGCCCCTGAGCAGCCGTTTCGGAGCAAAGTAGCTGTTGCAAACGTCAGGCGCACACTTGCTGAACAGCCCTAGGAGAGCGCTGACACAGAGCTGCTGCTTATCAGCTCCATTCCGCCTCGTAAAACCCCGGCACAGAGCTTCCTGAAATTTACTGGCTTGTTCTTCACACCCTCAGAATATATCCCTTAAAACTGTTGGAATGAGTGCTGATGTCAGCAAGTGAGACCTCTTGCTGCTAATGAGGCTCCGGGAAGAGGAGAAATTCATGAGTGACTTGGAGAAGCAAGGCCAGGGGAGCTCACACTGTATCTATGGGCATGCACAGCCCGAGAAAGCATGCGGAGCCGGCCCTAGCGCTCCCCCCCCTTGGCCGGAGCATCGGTTATGGCACAGAACCACAGAACCAGCCCCTTCCAAGTCCTTCCCATCAGGACTTGCTCACCTCCGCTCCTCCACTGACCCTTAAAGGAGTTCTCACATGTTGACATGGGTTCAAAGGCTCTGGGCACAATGGTGAGAATTTTTTCAGGTCTCTTGGTGAAAGAGTGGGTGGCTAGTCCTCATGGAATGTCAGGAAAGCTTCACATTATGTAGCACTGGGCAATGAGGGGTATGTGTGGGTGGAATTTTCTTTTTTTAAACAAGTTTTTTAATTCAAAATTAAAACAAAACATATTATCCAAAAACATATCATCCTTGTTTTCCCCCCATTTTTCCTCCCTCTCCTCACCCTCCCACATAAAACCCACCCACCCCCACCCCCCGACTTCCCTCAGTTCCAGTCTTTGATTTCTCTAAGAATGCTGTTTTCTGCATGTTAAAAAGTTGTATAGATCCTCAAACTATTTAGCTGATTATTATCAATAAAAAGTTTGTGAATGTTTATTCAAAACCTGCCAAGGAGTCCAGTTCACTTTGTTGCATCTTCAGATACTTTGTAAAGGGTTCCCATTCATCCCTAAAGTCACAGTTATCCTTGTCCCGTAGCTTATATGTCAGTTTTGCCAGTTCTGCATAGTCCGCCAATTTTTCTTGCCATGATTCTTTAGTTGGGATTTCTTCAGTCTTCCATCCTTGTGCTACCAGAACTCTCGCAGCCGTTGTCACATACATGAAGATGTTTTTCAGCTTTTTTGGCAGGTCTTTCCCTACAATCCCCAACAAAAATGCCTCGGGTTTTTAAACAAATGTTAAATGGAACATTTTCTTCAATTCATTGTATATCATTTCGCAAAATTTTTAATTATGTTACAATCCCACCACATATGATGAAATGTCCCCCTTTTCCTTACACTTTCAACATATATTTGAACTAGTTTTGTACATTTTCCCTAACTGCACTGGTGTTGTGTACCATCTACGTGTGGGTGGGATTTTCAATGTTGAGGGTTAGGAAGACTTTCAGATTTTGCTTCCCTTCACTCTGGGCAGTCTTGCAGTTTTGCTTAATTTATGTTCAGTGCAGGTTAGGGTTTCTGGTTTTTCTCCCTTCCAGTCAGTGGAGATGCTTCTGCTGTCACACCAAACTGACCGCAGCCTTATGTGCTCTGTGCATTCTATGACCTTGTTCCCTGGCCTGATGCTTCTGGGTCATATGCACCCGACTCGGAGTAAGCAGCTCTGAGCTATACAATCAGCAGACCCACACATGCAGCTCTTCCTGGGCTGTCCTATTTCAGACATGGGGAGATTACTTATTTAAATGACCTACTTCCTTTTCACAGAGGGCCTTCTCAGTAGTGGCACCCGCCCTGTGGAATGCCCTCCCATCAGATGTCAAAGAGATAAACAACTACCTGTCATTTAGAAAACATCTGAAGGCAGCCCTGTTCAGGGAAGTTTTTAATGTGTGACATTTTGATGTATTTTTAATCTTTGTTGGAAGCTGCCCAGAGTGGCTGGGGAAACCCAGCCAGATGGGCGAGGTACAAATAAATTATTATTATTATTATTATTATTATTATTATTATTATTATTATTATTGAATCATAGAACTGTAGAGTTGGAAAGGGACCCCAAGGGTCATCTAGTCCAACCCCCTGCAATGCAGGAATCTCAACTAAAGCATTCACGACTAATAGCCATCCAACCTCTGCTTAAAAGGTCCAAGGAAGGAGAGTCCACAACCTCATAGTCCACATAGAATGGTAGCCTGAGAGACAGATTCTACCATGGTATTCCATTAAGATGGTCTCTACAGAGTTGCACCCAGCCTTTCAGTTCTTATTGGTCTGGAAGCAACAGCAGCCAGTTAAGCATATAGAAGAGTTATATATCTACGTGTCTGTTCCCGCCCCACCCACATTTATTTATTTATTGCACCTTCTGACTCTGGCATTGGTTTATGTAGCGGGTAGACTTTCCCCCTCAAACCGTAAGAAAGCAAAGGGTAGCCTTTGTCATCCTATTTAGGAATAGTCATTCCTCCTCCCAGTCTTATCTCTGTCACTCAACGCACTGCAATTCACAAATCAACACATGGTTTTCCCTTCCCCATAAAATATATATATATCTGCAAATCCTTTCCCAGTGTCCCTTCCTGTTCCATCCAGGACTCTGCATGAGATGCCTCCCCCTCCGCCTCCATCTTTGACGTGTAACAATAGCCCCCAAATGCCTTTTGTGGTCTAAGTATAGACACGCGCCTCTCAAAGCAGACCCATCTTCAAAGTACTCCGGCATCGGGCGAGCAGAACAGCTGACCTCCCCTCTGTGACCTCCCTAACCCAGCCTGCCTTCAAAACATTTTAATAACTTTTCGCTCTACCCACAGCAAAGTGCTGGGATCCTGCGAGCGGGTGCTCCCCCACAGCTCTCTGAAAGATCCCGACAGCCACAATCGAGGCAGTGAAAAGGAGCGGGTGCCCTTCTTTCTTTCTTTCCCTTTCAGAAGAGAATTGCCTGATGGCGACTGGCACAATAACATATTTGGGCATCTCAATCCTGAGTTTTCCTTCTCTGTCTGAGAGCTCCCTGCAATTCTGTGCTGGGAGAAACAATCATGAAAGCCCATCATTCAGTTTGCTGCCCCACAGATATCTACAGCAGGTGCTGAAAGAGACCATCAGGCTGTGAACCAGTTGCTGCATTCAGCACAATTCAAGAAGAATAAATTCCAATGTACCACTGTAGGCATGATTTCTACCCCTTTTTTCCCTCCGATTATTTGATGTAAAAGGTGGAGCCATAGAGGTAGAATGTACCAAGAAGAGCTCTCCATCTCGGAATGGGGAGAACTGAAAAACATACAGTCTCTTGGTTATAAGAACTGCTACACACCACCCTTGGCATCAGTATTGTACACCACCCCAATCTCTGAGCCATGAAAAGCTCCAGGGGTTCCAGAACTTACTCAGGGTTTGGTTTCCTTGGAATAAATGTTAGCAAAGACTATGGTGTCTTTAGGATTTTATTGTTAGCATCCATCTGTCTCGAGAGACAGTGGGGTGTGCCTCTGGGAGTGAAGTCTGTCGGTTTGCATTTCTTAGTACAGAAAGTATTGATCTGATGTGTAGAGATCTTTCCTATTCTGCTTAATTCAAGAGGCTTCTGGAAGCTTCTCTGTGTGAAAGAAACAAGCAGAAGCTTCGTGATGTTTGGGTTATTCCTTCTGGGAAGCTGAGTACAGCTGGTTTAAACTGGTTCTGTTATCCCTTCTGCCAAGGTCATGCTGATTATAATAACAGGTAACCAAACAATTAAACCCCTGTGTTGCAAACAATTATCAGAAATATCCAAGGGAACACGATGACCAAGTACAACAATACAATGTCACTATAAACTCTGTTTATTTGGTTTTGCAGAGAGTGCATATTTCATATATTTCATACTGCTCAAGGTTCTGTATAGATCATATAAAGAGTTTATGGTGACATCGTTTATTAGGAGAAATTTGCATTAAAATGTTGATGAATGTCCATGATGCCTTTCCAAATCAAATATTTTTTTACATGGTCAATGGCCAGCATTCAGATAAACTAAAATTGCAAACTGATGCAGGAATGCAAAGAACTCAAGCTAAGGCTGGAAATATGCAAACCTGAGAGAAAACCGAGCTGATTTGTTCATCCATCTCTAAACAGGATTATTTCTCAGCCTTACCTGGAGACACCAGGGATTGAGACTGGGACCTTTCACTTGCAAAGCATATGTCCTGTCACTGAGCTATGAACCTTCCAGGATAGGGAAGCCTTCCAGAAATGTTGGACTACAACTCCCAAATTCCCTGTTCCTTGACAATGCTGGCTGTGACTGATGAAAACTGGACCCTGGGAGGAGAGGGGGGAAGTTCTGTTGCAAGAGCAGTAATCTGCTGCATTAGTAAAACAGCAGCATTGGCTATGACCCAGTGAAATACCGGTAATCCAAATATAGATAAGATCAGCAGTTTTGAAAACAAATACACATAATAAAACTACATGTTTTGTTATTGTAAGTCGGCCAGAGATCTGCATCTGATCTTTGAGAATCCTGGATCAAAACGACCCTATCCACCCAACCAAACTGACCATTTTGCAAATCACAATGTTATGGTCCACTACCATTTCATATGAAATTACGCAGTTTTTTGCTCTTTAGCTATTAAAATATACTCCCCCCCCCCATGCAAACATAGCAACTTAAAGCATTTCAGTCTTGCAAACTCATAAAACTCTGATTTTTTTTTATTAAGAGCACGCAATACAATTGTTGGCAAACGTAGACAGAGGACTTGTAAAGCTTGCCATATTCAAGGAACGTTAAAGGAATATTCAATATCCTGAACCATGCATAGAAGTACATATTTGGAGAGGAACGTGAAGAGGAAAACTGAGGGCAAATGTGGGGAAACAATGGAATGAAGTAGCAGGAAAACAAATGAGAAAATGAACAGGAGCGAAAGGAGGATTCATAATAATAATAATAATATAATAATAATTTATTATTTATACCCCGCCCATGTGGCTGGGTTTCCCCAGCCACTCCGGGTGGCTTCTAACTGAATATTAAAAACAATACAGCATCAAACATTAAAAACTTCCCTAAACAGGGCCGCCTTCAGTTGTCTTTTAAAAGTAAAATAGTTGTTTATTGCCTTGACATCTGGTGGGAGGCATTCCGCAGGGTGGGCGCCACTACTGAGAAGGCCCTCTGTCTTGTTCCCTGTAACCTCACTTCTTGCAGCGAGGGAACCGCCAGAAGGCCCTCGGCATTGGACCTCAGTGTCTGGGCTGGATGATGGGGGTGGAGACATTCCTTCAGGTATACAGGCCATTTAGGGCTTTAAAGGTCAGCACCAGCACTTTGAATTGCACTCAGAAACGTACTGGGAGCCAATGAAGATCTTTCAGGACCGGTGTTATATGGTCTTGGCGGCCGCCCCCAGTCACCAGTCTAGCTGTCGCATTCTGATTAATTGCAGTTTCCGAGTCACCTTCAAAGGTAGCCCCACGTAGAGCACATTGCTGTAGTCCGGGCAGGCGATAACCAGAGCATGCACCACTCTGGCAAGACAGTCCACAGTCAGGTAGGTTCTCAGCCTGGGTACCAGATGGAGCTGGTAGACAGCTGCCCTGGACACAGAATTAACCTGTGCCTCCATGGACAGCTGTGAGTCCAGAATGACATCCCTGGTAAGTTCATGGTACGTTGCCCAACCAAGAATTCTAGAAAACTGTATGAGGACATGACCTGGGGGGCTAAGTAGTGTGTATTTGTGGTACATCTCCCTGGCAAAAAAACCCCACACTTTTAAGAACATAAGAAGAAGCTGCTAGAACAGACCAATGGCCCATTTAGTCTAGCATCCTGTTCTCACAGTGGCCAACTGTGCATTAGAACATAAGAAGAGCCTGCTGGATCAGGCCAATGATCTAGTCCAGCTCCCACAGTGGCCAGTCAGATGCCTGTAAAAGCAGGATCCGAGCAACTCTCCCCTCCTGAGGTTTCCAGAAACTGGTATTCAGAAGCATGGCTGCCTCCAACTGTAGAAGGCAGAGGGTAGCCATTGTGGCTAGTAGCTGTCAATAGCCCTCTCCTCCTCCATGAATTTGTCTCAACCCTCTTTTAAAGCCATCTAGTTTGGTGGTCAACCCTCCCTCCTGTGGGAGTAAGTTCCATCGCTTCACTATGCGTTTCATACAGGGGTGAACAACAGTGCTCATTTGAGGGCTTTGAAGTAACAAATATTGCGCTCTTGTGCTCATGTTTTGCTCCCTGTTTTCCCACAGGCATCTGGGCATAGCTGTCAACCGTCCTTTATTTGGCTGGAAAGTCCCTTATCCCAGCTCTGTGTCCCGCTGCTGTCCCTTACTGATGATGTCCCTTAAATTTCCCAGGTTTCAAAGGAAGCAGCTCCTCTCCCTCCCTCCTTGCCGGCCAGGGAGGAGGGAGGCTCCAACTGTGCTGCTTGGCTGCATTGCTCACCCAATAAGGAGTCTAAGAACAACTGGGGGGTGGAGCTTGCATGCCTTGTGCCAATCAAATTGGCCGCGTTGCCTGGGGACTCGGCTTTGCTCAGCGCTTCCCAGCGGAGAGGTGACGGTGGTTTCCCTTGCTGCATCCTCTTTGCTGGGTTGCTGCGCTGTGGGAACCACCGCTTGAGGCTTTGTTTGGCTGCTGGCTGGGCTTTCTGCCTTTGGCTCGGAGGGGCTCAGAAGCTGAACATACCTGTGCTGTGAAAATCCCTTATTTTGGCTGCTGATCCCTTATTTTCGAGGCTGCTGGTCCCTTATTTTCAAATCTGTGACAGCTATATATCTGGGTGGCTCCTGTTGGACTAGATGGGCTATTGGCCCGATCCAGCAAAACTATGCTTATGTTTATTATTATTGTTATTGTTATTGTTATTATTTATGCATTTTGCCCAACCAGGCAGATAATGTTTTATCTGATGTTCATTTCCAATCCATTGTATTTCGTTGGATATTGTGGTTTCGTGACAACATTTCAATTGTGGAAAACTGCCTTGAGTGATGTGTATGCATTTGAAGACCTACTTGAATTCATTTTTTTTTTTTGCCACTGTTCTCTCATCCTTTCCTGGCTTGATTATTTCCTGTGTTTCATTTTACTTCTTTGTCACCGTCAGTTACTCCATTCTGCTCTCAAACCCGCTGCCCATTTGTTTTCATTTTCCTTTAATCTCCTTTCTTCCACATTTCTCTTTTGCTACAATCCCTTCAGCGGTTTCTGTTTCCATATTGGATCCAAGTGCAGTCAATACTTCCTGTTTTTAAGTAACTCTGCACTAGAATTGAACTGGGTATGCAACTTGAGTATATACCACAGATCAGGAGAAATACCACAAGGGCCAAGAGGACACCATCAGCTGTGAAGAAGGCAATTTTGATGCTGGGGATCATTAGGAAAGCAACTGACAACAAAACTGCCAATATCATACTAGCTACAATGTCCCTTGACAAAGGCGGTAGGTATGCATCTGACTACCACTAAATCACAGGTGGGGAGAATAC
Organism: Podarcis filfolensis; assembly: GCF_964270895.1. NCBI lineage: Eukaryota > Metazoa > Chordata > Lepidosauria > Squamata > Lacertidae > Podarcis > Podarcis filfolensis. Next base: position 8,078,773 of record NC_139608.1, read on the forward strand.
TGTTTTGCTCATATCCTCCTTTTTTAGTTTCCTACAGGCATCTTGTCAGCCACTGTGAGAACAGAATGCTGGACTAGATGGGCCCTGAGCCTGATCTCACAGGCTTTTCTTATGTACTTACTGAAGGCAATTTTTAATTAAATCGTTGGCCTGTTATGAAAAGCATCCACATTCCCTTTTGGCAACTTTATTCCACATCATCAAAAAACAGATTATGTGAACATTAGAGAATAGCAGTTAAGAGAGAGGGCAGGAAGTACTATCGTCACTCTGAATTGGCTATGTAACATAATCACATGGCCAAATCTGATTGGCTGCATTGTGTTGATATACCATCATGCTAGTAGCATTTTAAAAATAAAAAAATAGTATGAAAGCTAGGTCTGAGAGGCATAAAACATGTCCCCCGAATGCACAAAATCTGGGCACGAGCTTTTCAGATGATATTTTGGATCCCCTGAAAACCCCTTTTATGTCAGGATGTCCACTTTGTGAACACTTGGTGAAACCCTACTTTTACTTCTGTACATAGAATCGTAGAATTGTAGAGTTGGAAGGGACCATGAAGGTCATCTAATCCAACCCTATATTTTGCCCAATTCAAATCATTCCATCTTTCCATCCATTTCACTTTCTTTCCTTTTCATCAAGAAAATAGCATAAGCAAAGTAATCTTTTCTTGACAAACCCTTTGATAACTCCCTCTGCTTCATGCCTCCTTTCCCTTTCTCTGCAACTCACTGCACCCCCAATAAACGCAAAGTATTTGAAATATTTTCATTCCTGCCCCCCTTTTGGAATATTGTTTTCAAATTATATGCCTCTCTGAGGCTGTGGAGAGATGGCAGGATAGCAAGCTAAATAAAATACAGGAGAAGACAGGCATGGAGGTTGGGTTTCGGGTTTTTGTTATTTTTTAGCCACAGAGCATTCTTATTTTGAGACCAGCTTTCTCCCAGTTTTGCCATTTCCCCAACAGGCGTATGTTTTAGCAGACGGCCAGTCTTGCTTTGTTTCTAAGGAAGGGAAGTCATGTCCCCCCCCCCGCTTTTTTTTTTAAAAAAATTAAGTGCTGCATGAATATTCATAAATAGGTTTATCATTCATCATTATTTTGTTTTGGTTTTTTTTTAAAAAAAAACCCAGAGCTCTGGAGATCGGTGTGTGTGTGTAAAGAGTGTTCGTTTCATCAGAAGACATCTTCAAATATCATAAGGGCTGTCACGTGGAAGAGGGAGCATGCTTGTTTTCTCCTGCTCTGGAGGGTGGGACTTGAACCAATGGCTTCAAGTTACAAGAAAGGAGATCCCAACTAAACCTCAGGAAGAACTTTCCGACAGTATGAGCTGTTCGACAGTGGAACAGATTCCCAGGAAATGTGGTGGGCTCTCCTTCCTTGGAGGCTTTTAGGCAGAGGTTGGGTGACCATCTGTCATGGATGCTTTAGCTGAGATCCTTGCATTGCGGGGGTTGGAGTAGATGACCCTTGGATCCCTTCCAACTCTAAGATTCTATGATTCTAAGAGGACATCAACCAATAGGTAAAACCTCAAGAGGCAGGGCTTCCCTGTTCGAATTTCACCACAGCAGCCAAAAACTAGCACAGCTATTTTTAAACTACCCTAGAATGGAGCAGCAACCACACAGAGGCCTTTAGAGCTGGCACACACTGATGTTATCACTGGAATGTGCTGCATGTGGGATGTGAAACACAAGAGCAGTCAAGTACAACATTCCTAGAGTGAACATGTTTGCACATGGGGAGGAATGTTTGTCCAGCCAGCAGGTCAACTTCCTGTTTCCTTCTGGGCTGGGACAGACTTCCTCTGCATGTGACTAGAGGTGGGCGTGGCCTCACCTGTGCAGGTAAAGACAAAAGCACAGGGCAGGACAGCCATCTCTCTCTCTCTGTGACGACTTTTGTTGAAGAAGCAACATCTGCTTAGCCAAAGATGCTCTCTTGGCCTCCAGCCAAGAGAGGACAAAGCGACTGTTTCGTTATGAGATAGTTTCCAGGTGTATGTTACTTTTCTAAGCTAAGTCTGCCTTCTGGGATCCGATTGTGAACAGAATGTCAGTAAACTCTTTTTATACTTTTATAGAAGACTGTGTCATGTCTTATCTTTTATGAGGGAATAACGGGAAAATACCAGAACAGTTATTATAGAGGCTTTAGCGAGCCTGACCAAACGCATCCGCTGTGAGTTTAAAAGGGGGAATGTTACTCTGCAAAATTGTGAACTTGTTAGCACAAGTTGGAAAGGCTATAATCAAACAATATATCCTCTCCTGCATCCCTGACAATTCCCACACTGCATTAGAGGCTTTCAGTCAAGGACTGGAAGCTGAACTTTGAGCTCCCAAGGAAAACCCACTGCCAACACCTGCCCTAGACCCTCCCATTAAATAAAACCCTCCCTCCCTACAGAACTCCTTTGCAATGGTGGTTTCGCTGCCATAATTGTTTGCTGCAGTGGCCCTGATGGAATATGCATTGTGGGCAACTTAAATAGTGGTCAGACACTGCCTCTCCTGAGCGTTGCTCGAAATGTGTCACTGTCCGTCACCAAGTAAGCTCAAGATTGACCACGGAAAGAGGAGGAGGCCTAACAGACTTTGCCCAGTTCCCTCCTCAGAACTGGAGCTGAATCAGCTTCCAAAATTAACTCGGAGAGCAATTTTGGGTGGAATTTAGTGATAACGTTACACAGCCGTGCAATCCTTCAGGGAAGGAAAACACCCAAAGACTCAGCATCCTAGCTAAGGCTACAGTGCCAGATGCAGAAAGGATGGAAACAATCACCAAGCCCACAAGTTGCCAAGACCAAAATCATCAGAGAGCTAATGTTTAAAGCTTCTCGTGGATTGTTTAGGAAATTCTGTTGCTCAAATGCTGTCTGACATTCCGGGGTCACCAGAAACCTACGTTCTGCCAGCAGAGGCCATAACAACTTAATAAGTTTGGGAAAGGACTTTAGGTCAGTAGTACATCTTCTGTCCTGCATGCAGAAGGTTCCTGGCGTCTGCAGGTACAGCTGAGAAAAGCTCTTGTCTGAAACTCCAGAGCGTGGCTGCCATTCAGAATAGACAATACTAGATGGACTAGTAGTCTGGCTCCGGATAGAGCAATTTATTGTGTGACATGACGCCATGAAGGCTATGGCTTGTGAAAATGAGCATAGCTTCCTGGCAGAGCATCTGCTTTCCATGCAGAAGGTCTCACAAGGAATCTAAGACCCTCCCTGTCCGCGGACTGTCTTGCCAGAGTGGTGCATGCTCTAGTTATCTTCCGCTTGGACTACTGCAACGTGCTCTACGTGGGGCTACCTTTGAAGGTGACCCGGAAACTGCAATTAATCCAGAATGCGGCAGCTAGACTGGTGACTGGGGGCGGCCGCCAAGACCACATAACACCGGTCCTGAGAGATCTGCATTGGCTCCCAGTACATTTCCGAGCACAATTCAAAGTGTTGGTGCTGACCTTTAAAGCCCTAAACGGCCTCGCTCCTGTATCCCTGAAGGAGCGTCTCCACCCCATTGTTCAGCCCGGACACTGAGATCCAGCGCCGAGGGCCTTCTGGTGGTTCCCTCATTGCAAGAAGTGAGGTTACAGGGAACCAGACAGAGGGCCTTCTCGGTAGTGGCACCCACCCTGTGGAACACCCTCCCTTCAGATGTGAAGGAAATAAGCAGCTATCCTATCTTTAAAAGACATCTGAAGGCAGCCCTGTTCAGGGAAGTTTTTAATATTTAACGCTGTACTGTTTTTAACACTTGATTGGGAGCCGCCCAGAGTGGCTGGGGAGACTCAGCCAGATGGGCGGGGTATAAATAATAAATTATTATTATTATTATTATTATTATTATTATTATTATATCTTCACCATCTCCAGGTTGGGCTGGGAATGTCCCTGGTCTGAAACCCTTGATGCCTGCTTCTGCCTGTCAGTATAGATAACACTGAGCTAGGTGAATCATCAAATCATAGAACTGTAGAGTTAGAAGGGACCCCAGGGGCATCTAGCCCAACCCCCTCAAATGCAGGACTCTTTTTCCCAACATGGGGCTTGAACCCACAGCCCTAAGAGTCTCATGCTCTATTGACTGAGCAATCTTAAGAGTTGGAGCCTGCTTGCTTTAATGTCAATGGTCTGACAGCTTAAGACACCTTCCTATGCTCTTGCATTTGATGGAAAAACTCTAATGTACCTTGATAACTCTTTGTGGCTTGATTTGAGGCTGTTTTTCTTTGGCGAAGAAGGCCAATTGTTCAGTTCTTAATGCGGTATATAAGAATTTGGTGACATCATGTTCTAGTTCCTTGGAAGAACCAGGGCCAAGCTGTTTTTAGGAGATATGGCCACACAAAGAGGCCTGGCCATTCCGAAGGAAGCTATTTCTTTACTTTATGTTTCATATCTCTAATGTGTCTTCTTGTTCAATTAGACTCAAACATCTTTTGAGCTTCCGCTAAAATTTAAGCAGAAAGGAACATATTTCTGTTCTGGGCATTTGGGGGCCTGGGATAAGAATGGTTTATACAAATTGGCATTCTGTGGAAACTCTTTTATTGGTCTGAAGAGCGGAGGGCCAAAACCACATGACTTTTTAAAGATACATAAGATGAATGGGTTGACAGGGCTGCATTTTCTCAGTCTGCTATATCCGAGCTCCAAACTAGTTTGGTATATTACTTTCAGGACACGGGGAGTCACAATGGGAGAGCATACCCGAGACTCCTTTGGTGGTCCCAAACTGCAAAGGGTTTAAGGTCATGTTGATGTCAGTTGTATTAGTAGCAGCTGTGCAATGCTGATGACACGCTCTCACTTGCAAGTCATCCCTGATAATATTTGCAAATATGTGATGTGAGGACAACATGAGCACGAGGACCTTAATATCTCTAGGATCCCACATGAACCGGTCTGGGCAACGAGATTGCCCTCAAAGACCTGTTCTGATCCTTCTTGCTAGCTCAGGAATGGGACACCTCAGGCCTGGGGATGAAATGCACTCCTCCTCTATTTGACACACATACACACCCCCCGCCAAGTCCCCCATGACCATCCCATGAAGCTGAACATATAAAAGAAAGTACAGTACTTATTCACGCAGTACAGAGTTAAACTATGGAACTCAATCTGGATGGCTTAAAAAATAGAATTAAACAAATTCCTGGAGGAGAGGGTTATTGATGGCTACTAGCCACAATGGTTATGCTTGTGTCTCCACATATGGAGGTAATTATTATTATTATTATTATTATTATTATTATTATTATTATTAATTTATTTGTACCCAAGCCATCTGAATGGGTTGCCCCAGTCACTCTTCCAACTTATATAAAAACATAATGAAACACTGAACATTAAAAAGCTTCCCTATACAGGACTGCTTTCAGATGTCTTCTATGGTTGTGCAGTTCATCATCTCCTTGACATCTGATGGGAGGGACCTGGTTCCCTGTAGCTTCACTTTTTTCAATGAGGGAACCACCAGAAGGTTCTCAGAGCTGGACCTCATTGCATACCTTCAGGTATACAGGGCTGAGGCCATTTAGGGCTTTAAAGGCCAGCACCAACACTTTGAATTGGGCTCGGAAACATACTTGGAGCCAATGTAGGTCTTTCAGGACTGGTGTTACATGGTCCCAGTGGCTGCTCCCAGTCACCAGTCTAGCTGCAGCATTCTGGATTAGTTGCAATGCTTCAGAATGCCCATTGCTGGACACCACAGGGAATTAGAGTGTTTTTGTGCTCAAATCCTGCTTCCTGGTTTCCCGTGGGCGTCTGCTCAGCCACCGTGAGAACATTGGCCTGATCCAGGAAACTCTTCTTATATTCTTTGGACACCCAGGCTCTTTAGATCTTTGGAAAGCCGGCGATGTTTCTCCTGCTACATTGCATAACGAAGCTTTGAAGCCTGCACTCTTCCCAGTGTCTTCCCAGTTGTGACTGATTGCCGTGCTTATCCTGTGTACATTTTCCGCTTTGACTAGAAGCGTCACATATTGTACCTCTTACATTTCATGGCTCCTTGCCCCCACTATGTATCCTCCCCCGCCCCCGCCTCACTTTGCATCCACTTGTATGCATACACATCTCTCTGCCAACTGAGGATCTGATGAAGTGGGCTCTCGTCTATGAATGTTTATGCCGCAATAAATCTGGAAGTCTTTAAGGTGCCGTAAGATGCTCTGTTGTTCTTGGGGCTCTAGATGTTACGGCCAGCGCTGTGAATCAGCCCTGGCCTGGAAAGTAACTGCTACGGTTTCTTCGGCGCAGAAGGTTCCGTGTCCTCTCTGACTTGCCTGCCAGCTGCCGCCCCTCAATGCTTTCGGAAGCAGGAGTCTAGAGGGAGGGAGCTTGCAAGGGTAAGGGGGGGGGAGAGACTCATCAATGCCATATTAAGCAAGAGAACCGCAGAGTTCAAATTAATGCAATCCTCTTTCGGCCAGTCCCAGTCATATGGGAGCAAGCTTCATCGAGCATTTTAATCAACTCAAAAGGCAATTTGCTCAGCCCTCTGTTTATAACCTTGACAAGCGGGCAGGTTATTTTTAAGCACATTGACAAATGCGGGAAGCGAGTGCTGGCTCCTCCACAAACAGTCCCCAGGCTGTGTCTAAAGGGGAGCAATGCACTGCTTGGTATAAACACACGTTGTATCGAACCAGGTAACCAGTCTCCTGGAAACTCATGAACCAGGAAAATATGGTCTAAACACTGAAGGAGGTCATGGATTTTCGTTTTGGGTAAGAAGGCAGGGAGAGAAACAAGTGCATACCCAAACCGAAGGCTAAACTCGTCAACAGAGGAAAAAATGGTGTGGACTGTTCGATTCCAGCTATTGGCTCTGGATGAATTAATCCAGAATCTGCCATGGCAAGAATTCATCCTCATAACCTGGATTAGAAATAGGCATTCAGCTCAAAGACATGCCACCAGACCTCAGACCTCTGCATTGGCCTGTCCAGGATAAAAACGAGCTAACTAATAGTTGCTGCACAACAGCTGAAAGCTGAGCTACACAGCCAGCAGAATCATGTGGTGCAGCTCTTGCTGGACGGCAGCACTTCAGAACTTGGGCGTGTTTTGAGGACCAGATGTGGCCCTCCAGACCTCTCTGTCTGGCCCTCAAGACTCTCACTTAGCCACTCCCTTTCTCCAGGCCACACCCCCTCACTGGTCCGCCTCCGTCCCCTGCCCCAGTGCTGTTGCCTGGCTGGACTGCATCCTTGAACTGTGTTCACGATTCTTGTTTGCCTGGATGGATAATAGGGAGGTGGCTATGGTGTGTGTGTGTGTGTGTGTGTGTGTGTGTGTAGAAACCTCTGGCTTTTGCACAGCTGGAATGTAGTCCATTGCACAAAGATAAGAGTCATATCCTTTTGGCCTGTTCACTTTTGCCTCTGATCTCACCCACCATGTGGTCCTCGGAAGGCTACCCGGGAGGAAAGGTGCTCCTTGCACTGGACAAGATCCCTTATCCCAGTTCTAAACTGTCAGTTTCCTTCTTAAAACCTGGCATCCAGAACAGGACATGGTACTCCGGATGCAGTTCTGCCTGCCTCGGTGGATCAACTTTGCAAACCCGGCTAGGAAAGAGCTGGTGTTATTTCTGCCGTGTAGCAAAAAAACTGGTAATGGGGGTGGAAAGTGCAGTTCCCGTCTTCTCTGTGAAACCGGCCCTACAAAACGGCGCATTCCATTAGGTCACTTTACACGGTATGGGTAGCCAAGGAGGACTCAGAGGCAACTGGGCTGCCTGACAAAATGCAACCTGCCCTTATCCCCCTGGCAACTGTCCCTGCCATGTTCCTAGAAGCAGCGTCAGCAACGAGAGCAACTGGGATGAATGGAAAGGTCCAGTTTCTGATAGTAATCTTTGACCGCCAAGTGTGCTTTTCCACGACGCGCCATGGATCTGATAAGGTTTTAGATTTTTGCCAGTCGGAATCTCATTAACCAAGTGAAAAAGGGCCGAACCTGAGCAATATGGCTGGAAAAGAGCGACCTGGAAACCTGAGACCACGGCCAGCTGTCTTTCTAAAGTGCTTTCCGTCGATTGGGTCCCAGGGTAATGTTTGCTTTGGCCCGCTGCTGCTCTGGGCTGCGAGAACAGCTGTTCAGATTTGCTGATGATATCACAATTAGCGGCAAATTGTTTAATACTTTCCCAGAGAGTAATGTTCATTCAGCCCTTTGTGATGGGAAGGGCCCTTTCTCTATCTCCCACACCCCGTCCAGGCCAATTAACAGAGCTCAGAACGACTCTGCTCTGCCCTGCAGGCTGGCAGGCTATTATCACTGCTTTACTGCTGCCATCAGAAGGGTCGTTGCGGAAGGAGAGTGCGCAGCTCCCCCCGAGATGCTTCCGGCAGATTCAGTTGACGATCCAAAAGTAACTCTCCGTATCCACAGAAGCCCATTCATCCACCTTGTACGGCAGGAGCAAGGAGCCTTTTTCACTCAGAGGGCCACAATGCCTCAAGTGCAACCTTCCAGGGGCCATGTTAGCAGTGGGTGGAGCCAGATGCAAAAAAATGGGCAGGGCAACATATAATAGAATCATAGAATTGGATAGTTAGAAGGGACCATGAAGGCCATTGACTCCACCCCTCTGCAGTGCAGGAAGTTTTTGCCCAACATGGGACTCAAACTCAGAACCCTGAGATTAAGAGACTCGTGATCTACTGACTGAGCTATCCCGTACTGTCTATCGTTGTGCAGTTGGCTACATTCCAGTCCTGCGAAGTCAGAGGTTTCTACACACACAATTTCCATCCTCCTTCCAGGCAGCAAGAGGCATTGTCATAGTTCAAGCATGCATTTCAGCCATACAAAATCACTCCAGGAGGGTGCTGTGTATGGGAGGGGCTATGTCCTGGAGAGAATCCTGAGGCCGAAATACAGAGGCTTGGAGGCTTGGAGGGCCTCATTGGGCCCCTGGAGCTGAAGTTCCCCACCCAGGTTTGAGGACTCAGATCAGTGGCTTAGTTCCTCCTCAGAGCCGTAGCTAGGTGATCTTGCTACCCTGGCAGAACTGTCCAGATTGCGCCCCCTAGCCACTGACAAATTAGCTCTTCTTTCCGCCTCTCCTCCAAACCCGCCCCCTATTCAATTCACCCTCTATTAAAAACCTTTTCTTATGAGGCAATAATCAATATTTTTATTTATAGACATATTTATGGACATATTTTTAAGCCGATTTTGCAACCCCCCTCACCTGTGCCCCTGGCGGGGACCCACCTCACCACCCCCTAGCCATGGCCATGTTCCACCTGGAAAACCATTGCTGGCTAGAGTGTCATTTTGCAAGGCATCGTCAGCACTCAGTAGGGTGGGAGACAGGGAGGTCAACAGTAGGTGGCGCCAGAGCCAGTGACTGCCAGAACAAACTAATTATCATTTTGTTCCAATCCTGCAGGCAGGCAGGTGGGGGCCGACTCAGGACAGGCTGAGCTTGGTGGGGAAGTGCTGCACTCAGCCTAATGGACTATCCTCTGCTTTCAGCACTGCTGTCTAGATCACCCTCTTCAACTTGACTTTTCTGGCTGTGATTGTTCCACCTTCACACCATCTGCTGCCTTCTGATTCTGTGCTGGCTGCCATCACCACACGGTAATTTAAAGTAGCCTTGCTGGGGAAAGAAGCATAACCACCAACAGCTTTTACAGGGTGGAGTTCCCCCCAGGCGGCCGTGTGTCCTACCTTATAAAAGACAGCCCTCGACTGAAAGGCATCCCTGCCGTGTTTCTCAAACTTGGGCCCCAGGTTTTTTTGGACTACAACTCCCATCATCCCTCTGACCGCTGGTCCTCATAGCTAGGGATGGTGGGAGCTGCAGTCCACCAACAGCTGGGGACCAAAGTTTGAGAAATGTTAAAGAGGTGTCCAGTCCAACTCTGATTTAGAGGCACAAGAACCCAAAGGAGGAACCTGGGACTTGCTTGCCAACAATTAGCACCTGGGCAGTGGACACACACACAGAGCCAAGATGTACTGTACTGTACCTCTGTTTAAATTACCATTATTCCTAAGGTAAAGGTAAAGGTACCCCTGCCCGTACAGGCCAGTCTTGACAGACTCTAGGGTTGCGCGCCCATCTCGCTTAAGAGGCTGGGGGCCAGCGCTGTCCGCAGACACTTCCAGGTCACGTGGCCAGCATGACAAGCTGCATCTGGCGAGCCAGCGCAGCACACGGAACGCCGTTTACCTTCCCGCTAGTAAGCGGTCCCTATTTATCTACTTGCACCCGAGGGTGCTTTCAAACTACTAGGTTGGCAGGCACTGGGACTGAGCGACGGGAGCGCACCCCGCCGTGGGGATTCGAACTGCCGACCTTTCGATCGGCAAGTCCTAGGCGCTGAGGCTTTTACCCACAGCGCCACCCGCGTCCCTCATTATTCCTAAGAGTGGAATTCAACACAGTGCTACTCAGATCGCTCCATCAGCACCATAATTTCTGCTTGTCTGGTGGAACAATCTGCCCTCTTCTGCCCCCAGGTGCTGTTATGGTGGTTCTCCTGATCCTTGCCCCCAATTTAGGTGGACACAGGAGGAGAGGGGAGCCCCACCACACTAGCAGAAATCCTTGCATGGGCTTCCTCTGGCTCCTGCCTCAGTTAAATTCTGCCCCGAGCTTTTAGCTTTTAGCAAATGCAAACTTTGTGCAGAACTGTGCCTTCATTTTTTGGTGAGGCATCTCTAAATGCCCTCCCCACCCCCTCTGATCCCTCTGCCATCCACACCTCTGTCTATCTATAATGCAAACTGTTGCCTTGGTCCTGACAAGAAATTTAATTCAGAGTTGCAGAAAGGTGGAAAAAAAGGATGGAACAGAAATGTCACCCTTAATTGGTTGAATATTTCACTCTATTGCCTCTCAGCCCCTCCAGACTGATGTTTTGTAGTGGGCGGATTCTGCATCATGTTCTTGACTCGGTAAGAGCACATTAGTGGTGAATTTATTCTGCTTTAATTTTCTACTGTGTTATTGCTGTCTGGAGGGGCTGTTGTGCAACAAAAGGGGAACAAAAATAAGTCAGAACATCTTTAGTGCAAATAGTTATGGGATTTCAAGAAGAGGTGACTGGATGGGCACTGACTGGAAATGAATCAGTGGGGCAGAGGATCTCCAGGGCTTCAGAATAAAGAATCTCTTGCAGTCCTGCATGGAGATGTCAGGGGCTGAACCTCGGACTTCTGCACCTGAAACAGATGTTCTGCTGTTGAGTGGTGGCCCTCCCCAAATCGAGGCTAACACACTCATCAGTCATGTGCTCTTGACAAGAAAGAGACGACAGCACTTTAAGTGAGGTAGTAAGATAGGACAACACTTGGAGATTATATGGTGGCTTAGAAGAGGGAGGAATGTGCAGGTAAAGCAGCTAACACACCTGTTTTTCCAACTCTAGAAGCTTTAGCTGCCAGACTCTGCATTGTATTGGTTAGAGGGTCAGCTTAGGATCCGGAAAACCAGGGTTCAAATCCTTACTCGGCCAAGAAGCTCCCTGGGTGAACGTGAGCCTGCCTCTCAACCTACGCTATCTCACAGAGCTGTTGTGAGGACAAATCATAGAATCGTAGAGTTGGAAGAGACCCAAGTCCAACCCCTTGCAATGCAGGAATCTCAACTCAAGCATCCATGGCAGATGGCCATCCAACCTCTGCTTCAAAACCTCCTAGGAAGGAGAGTCCACCACCTCCCAAGGTAGACCGTTCCACTGTTGAACAGCTCTTACTGTCAGAAAGTTCTACCTGGTGTTTAGTCAGAATCTCCTTTCTTGGAGCTTGAAGCCATTGGTGTGAGTCCTGCCCTCCAGAGCAGGAGAAAACAAGCTAACTCCCTCTTGCATGTGACAGCCCTTGGGATATTTGAAGATGGCTATCATATCTCCTCTTGGTCTCCTCAGTCTGCCCCAAATAAGATGGAGCAGAGCCATGCATGCCATCATGGACTCCTTGGGGGAACGGTGGGCTGGAGGCACAATGAAAGTTGGGATAGAAACATGATAGATGAATAAATAATAGTGTATATGTGTGTGCAGCGCGCACCCTGGTATATTTGCACATGATGTGCTACATGCACGGACTGATTTATTTCGTCTTCGCGTTTCTCAATGAACTTTCCCCCAGTGTAAATAATAACAGGATTAAAGTTATTTTTAGGGTTGGCCGGCATCCTCGGAGTTCCCTCCCCTCCCCTCCACCCGCGTCGACTTGCTCCCCCATCATCACCCCTAATAACAGGCACATTGTTTGTAGTGTTTGACTTGGCAAGGCCCCAGGACCAGGGTTCACACGTTATTATTATGGAAGTCAATTTGCTTTGAGTGGGAGGGGTGGCAGGAGGCAGGGTGAGGTGTTGGGGGCTGGGGTGGAGAAACGAGACTCTGGGAAAGCCTCCAGCTTGGAATGACTGTGAGCCGTGCCGATTCTGGACCCTTCGCCTCGCCGTTCTTGCCCCCCTCCCCGTATGGGAAGCTTTGCCTTTGGCTCTTGCCCAGCGAGTAATGCAAGGATCAGAGTCAGATCCAAGGAAGAAGGAATCATTTGCTGCAGAACTGGCAGCTCTTGAAAAGAGCAGGGAGCCTCAAAGGGTTTCTCCTATTCACGTGGGGATTCGGATGGAGCCTGGATGCTGATGGCCAACGTATGCTTTGATCCTGGACTTGGGGCCCCTGTGGCTTTGAAGTTAAGACTTCTCACCCACCCGATTCCTCTCTGTGGATGGTTGTAATAATAACAAGCAACTTGCTTCTTTTAAGGGACCCCTACTGTTCCTCCCACTCAACCAGCACTAAATGGGGCCTCAGCAAACCCTAGTAAAGCCCTCTGCAGAAAGTTGGAAGTTTCAAGGGAGAGAAGACAGCCGAGATGTGCCTGGAGCAGGACACAGACAATCGCCAGGGGTTTCTCGGAGGAAGCGTAGCTGGCTGTAGTGTGCATGCCCATCGCACATTCATCTCTGCTCATGACAACCGTCATGCTGGAATGGACCACATGCCCTGGCTCCCATCCCAAAACCCGACAGCAGAGGCTCTTATTTGCAACTAAGGAAGTGATCTATATTAAAGCAGCACGGAGGTTTATTAAATTATGCATAGGATGGAGAAAGTGAGCAGAGAAACGTTTTTCTCCCTCTCTCATAGATCCACAAGTTGCGGGCAGCCAATGAGGCTGAATGTCGGAAGATTCAAAGGAAAGTATTTATTCACATAGCACATAGTTAAACCACGGACCTGACTTCCCCCAGGAGGCAGTGATGGCCTAGATGGCTTTAAAAGAGGATTAGACAACTGCGTGGAGGCAGGGGCTATCAATGGCTACTGGCCATGATGGCTCTGCTCTGCCATCCACAGTTGGAGGCAGCAATGCTTCTGAATACCAGCTGCTGGAAACCACAGAAAGGGAGAGGGCTCTTGTACAGAGGTCGTGTTTGAGGGTTTCCCACAGGCACTTGGTCGGCCAGCGTGAGAACAGGATGCTGGACTAGATGGGCCATTGGCCTGACCCAGCAGGCTCTCCTAAGGTTCTTACGTTTGTAGAGGAACAGTACAGACACAGTATCAGGAAAGGAGCTAATAACTGCTACCAGAACTACCTGGATTATTACCGCTGTGTGAAGACCGTAAGAGCCAAAGGCAAGGACAACAAGGTGTGTGAATGGTACCACAGGGTCTACAAATCCCTGTGTCCCGTTTTCTGGATACATCGCTGGGATGGTGATCGTGCACGGAGAACCTTTGCTGGTAGAATATAAACGTCAACCTCCCCTTGCCTTATGGACCCACAGCAGATGTTCTTCCAGACCATCTGAAAAACCTTGGTCAAGCTGTTAGTTACCTCAGCAGATGTGACACTGAGTTAAGGTTATTTTGGTAGGTTTAAAAAAGGGGGAAACAACATAAAATGTTCATTCAAAACAAGCTGAGGGAATAATCATTCTCAATAAATTTGTTCCTATTAAAAAAAGGAAAGGAGCTAATCGAACCCCAGAGCTCTTCACAAAATCAAGGGCTAGTGGGGATGCACTCAGTCTAGAAGCAAGGGCCAAAGTTCACAAGTCCAAGATCGGTGGCAAGACTACACGGGAGATGAGGTGTTCCAATGAGTTTCCCATGCCAAACCACCAAGCTTTAAAGTCGAGTCACGGCATGGCACTTACTCGCCATAAGGCCTATTCCAACAAGCATGTCCAGCCTGCAAGTAGGCATGATGTTTAGGTGGGTACATCTCCTCCCTTCTCAGAAGGTGTCCTGGCAGTCCAGAGGTGAGGAATCTGTCCAGATCACGTTGTTCTACAACTTCCACCACCACTGGTCATTGGCCATGCTGGTTGGGGCTGATGCAGGTTGGAGGCCAACAACGTCTGGAGGACTGCAGTTTTTCTTGCACCAATCCAGTCTATCATTAGGTTTCCATTGGAAAATGGCAAGCAGAAGATGGAGTTCTTGTGTTCTTTGTTCCCAGAATTTGGAGATTTTATGCTTTTGTACCCAGAGGAATGTGGGTAGCTGTCTCATATCAAGTCAGAGCACTGTCTCATCTATCCTGATGTTGTCTACAATGAATGACAATGACCCGCCAGGCTCTCAGGTAAAGAAGGTATTTCTCCTACTTGGAAGGTTGGACCTAAAACTTAGAACCCTAGAGGTCTACCCACTGGTTCTAGTCCTAACATTTGGAGCCAAAGGAAAGAAGGACCTTTTCCCATGCAAGACATGGGCTCTAGCACTGAGTTATAACCATTCTCTGTTCCTAAACAGTGGAGCTATTTAGCTGTCGCATAGCCCTAATTCTCCATGACTTTATCTATTCTGGATGAAAGGCAGATAAAAAGGAACAGCTCCTAAGCGCAAGATCTAGAGATGTAAAGGGGGGCGGGGAAGCAGGGAGGAATAGAAAATCCCTTTGAAATAAGTTGCAGAGAGCTGTCAGATGAATTTCCTGGTGCAAAAAAAGAGCAGCTTTTCCTGCTCATGTTATGGGGGATTGAAGTCTTACTGTGCATGCTTAGCAAAGGTGCAGCATTAAGGACTCATCCACGCTTCCTTTAGCACCATAACTAGAGGCCCACGCTTGAATGTTCTATGTCCAAGCTGTTCTGCTTTGCTTTTCGTCCCAGCACTTTCCCCAAAAAACATGCATTTTACCGCTATGTCAGAGCAAACAGCAGTCCACAGAAAACCCTATTTTCATTTGCTCCAATTCAGCAGTAAAATGCAGTTTCCCCCGGGGAAAGTGCCAGGACAAGAACAAAAGGGACAGATGTGGCTCTTTAAAATGAGGACCTGCTCTTAGAAATGTGGCACAAAAGGAAGTCAGGATGAACCCCCAGAGAAAGCAGGGTCTCCCCCACCCTCACCCTTGGGAAAAGACCATCTTCGGGGAAGGCCAGCAGTTAGCCTAAGACTTCCCAAGCTCCAGATAGCTGGTGAACATCTTCCTACATGGTTGAAAATGGAAGCAGGCATCGTTCTTACATCCCCAAGACACCCCCTTTCTACTGTCCAAATCTAAAACTTCCCACCCACAAAAAATACCACCCCTAACAGGAAGGAGACAAAGCAGACAATCTCAATTGTTACAACACCCACTTGACTTCTCCAAGCAGTGAGAGGTTCCAGGTTTTCTTCCCCTGGAGGAGGTCCCTGGAGGTTTGCTGGAGTTCAGCAATACTTGTGCTTATTTACAGATATGCAGGTTGCATGTAGGTGGCGGCTAAGATGAAAAGCCAGAGTTTGTGGCTCCCAACTCCAGAGGTTTAGGGAGGCAGCTAACACCCTAAGACGCTCATAGCACAAACTCAGCTCTGGGTTCATCCAAGCTTCCCTTTGTCCCACGATTTCTTCCCTTTGGTCCATGACTTCTAGGCATGGGTCCAATAAGCCTTTCTTTTTGAAATATACTCAAAGTCGCAAAGTGATTTCATGCTCTTTATTCAGCTCATAGTGGTGAGGAGGAATGAATGAATGAAAGTCCCCTCAAGGTATCTGCTTTATATACATTATTTACACAATGGGCTGCACATGATTGGCTAATTCCGGAATTCTACTGTAAGCCAATCAGGTTGTGGATTCACTTCTATCTGGAGCATGATTGGGTGGTTCCTGCCAACCAATCATACTGCTGCATTGTTCTAGGACCAATCAGACTGCTGCATTCTGAATCCTGTTGTTCTAGGACCAATCAGACTGCTGCCTTTTGGATCCTATTGTTCTAGGACCAATCAGACTGCTGCAGTTTGGATCCTATTCAATTCAGTACATAACACCTTTGTCCCACCACTATCCCTGGGAAAAACCATGCTGTTTAGCGCTGAATTGGAACAAAAAAAAAATCCACAGAAAACCCAATCAACATTTTCTTCCAGGGAAAGAAAAATATCTCGGACTCATGCCTAGAAGTCATGGACAAAGTGGAAGAATGGATGGCCCTTCATGTTGCAGTCCCCCACCGCCTGCCCCACATGTAGGGTACATCATCCTTAACCCAGCAAATTATATGTCAAAATTACAAATACCCAAATACAGATGGTTATTTACCCTCGCTAGATTCAATGTGCTGCCATCTGCCTTATTGCAGGGCAGATTCAAGGGTAAACCATATGTGTAACGAGTCTGCCCCTGCAGCTTGATGGAGGTAGAAACTGTCTCTCATGACTCCGCAGAAACGGCAGCGTAACAAGTCTAAAACTCCTGATAGAGGACAAGGATCTAGAGATCACGCTAAGGGTGGCCAAATTCTGTGCGACTGCCATAAAACTTAGGGAACAAGCTGTTCTACCAAAATGATTAAGGTTTTAAATGACAGTTTTAGGTTATATTTTAGGGATCAAGATTTAATGTATATTTTTAACTGCTGTTATATCTGAGTTGTCTCTGTTAAACACAATTGCAATTCAATGTATCCCTGTTGTGTTTTATGATTTTTCTGATATTGTAAGTGAGCCGGAACTGGTCTGTGACTGTAATAATAAAATTCATTCATTCATCCTTAACTGGGGTGAGGGGCAGGGAGAGAGGTAGCTTCACCCAGGAATTTTCTAGCCATTTATAAGGCCAGCTATTGAGAGCAATATACCAACCACCCTAATTAAAGTAAGGAACTTGGCAACTCTGATAGGCCTATTTACGTAGTTGTCAGCAGTTGCTACTGGATCCATTAACCCTCCCCTGTCCAAACTTTCATGGAGCAAGCTTGTTTTCTCTAGCTCCAGAAGGTAGGACCCCAACCAATGGCTTCAAGTTGTGAGAATGGAGATTTTGGCTAAACATCAGGAACAACTTTCTGATAGTAAGAGCCATTTGACAGTGGAACAGACTCCCTAGGGAGGTTGTGGACTCTCCTTCCTTGGAGGTTTTTAAGCAGAGGTTGGATGGCCATCTGTCATGGATGCTTTGGTTGAGATTCCTGCACCTTTGGGGTCCCTTTCATCTGCCACCAGTGAATTCGGCCAGTAGGAAAGTGGTGTAGTCACAGCAGTGACTCATTCAGAGGCACAACATGCAACCTCCTCTGCAGGCTTAGAATTCTCTTTTGAAAGTCGTGTTTCAGTTCTAGTATGGGAAGGAATTACCTGCCCTTGGCAGAGGCTGAAGAGCAGTATGCCATACAGGGATCCAACTGACAGCTCCTTGGGAGTCAGAGAAGCCTTCTGTGATGTTATTTCTCATAGCACAGTGCTGGTTCTCTCATGGCACACTGGTTAGATAAAGCCCCTCGCCTCCCCAATGATGTAGTTTAATGGTGTTGTGTGCTTTTTTTATGCAGTACTGAGCTCTATTCCCCCAGTCGGTGGATATTTTAATTTCCTCTTTTCGGCTCCAAACTTATCCAAAACTAATATCTTCTGTAAAATGCAATATAATGAGCTGTATTTTATAACTAATTTTCATTACTCATTAAATCATGACTAATGGAAAAAAAAGTTTGGCGGGGGAAGGAGCAAGGTGCAATGGCAGTGCAAATGTCTGCGTTGGAGAGCTGGTGTCAGTGTCTTGAGAGCAGAAAGCCATAACTGCGCCTTCATTTCTAAGCGCTACATAACCCCCAGATTAAGAAATACAAGGTATATTCTTGCATCGATGGATGCTGACAAAATCCTTCCCTTCCAGATTTCTCCTTAGATTTGGGAGGATCTCTGGTTTTGGATTTCTGGATGGGAGGATCTCTGGATGGATTTCCCCCCTAAATTGATTTTTGATTTTATTGTTATTTACGCTTTATACCGTATTTTATGCTGGGGTTTTTTTTGTAGCATCAATTAAGTGTTTTAAACTTGTTGTTAGCCGCCCTGAGCCCAGTTTCCTGAACCAGGAAGGGTGGGGTATAAATAAAAATTTATTATTTATTATTATTATTTATTTGTTTCCAGAATGGCATACACTTGGTGTCTTACCAATTCTCCATTCTTCATAAGAATGTAAGAAGAGTCTGCTGGAACAAGCCAATGTCTCATCCAATTTATGTGTTATTGTTGTTTTGAAATATATATATATATATATATATATATATATATATATATATATATATATTCATATATAATTTTTATGTGGTTTTACAAGGATAGATAGATGATAGATAGATGTAGATGATGATAGATAGATAGATGATAGACAGATAGATATAACAACACTACCATACATATCCATATTTAAAGATTCCTCCGAATCTCTGGACCTCCCACCTTCTCCTCCTTGGGTCCTATTGTTAACCCTTTCAATTGCATATTATTCAGTAATCCATATTTTATGTCACTCCATTTTCTCCATAATATTTGCTACATTGCAAGTGTTATTGCAATCCTGCTAATGTTTTCATCTGCTTACAGTGGTCTCCTAAGTAAATTATATTTTTTTCCCATTCTTTGTTAAAGTTTTGGTCTTCCTGGTTCCTGAGCTTTCTGGTCAGTTTTGCCATTTCAGCATAGTCCAACAGCTTAATTTGCCATTCTTCTCTGGTAGGGACTTTATCTTTTTTCTATCTCTGAGCTAACAACATCCGTGCAGCTGTCGTCGCATACATAAAAAGTATTTTCTGCTCCTTTGGAATATTGGTACCTACAATTCCTAATAAAAAAGCTTCTGGTTTTTTTAATGAAAGTTATTTTGGACATCCCCCGCCCCAATTCATTATATATCATTTCCCAGAATGCTTTTACTACCTGACACGTCCACCCCATATGATAAAAGGTACCTTCTTTTTCTTTAAATTTCCAGCAGAAATTTATACCTGTCTTATACATTTTTGCTAACTTACTAGGAGCCAAATACCACTGGTAGATCATTTTCATATAATTTTCTTTCAGCATACTACAAACCGAAAATTTCAAATCAGTTTTCCATAACCTTTCCCAATCTGAGAGTTGAATATTATGCCCCAACCCATCCAATTTATGTTAACTCAGAATTCTCACCATGCTAAGTATACTTTCCCCTAGGTTAGTTTTGCAGCCTTAATTAGATTAGGCTTCACTTGGTGCAAAAATATATGAATGCAAGAAGAGCTTGTTGTTGTTTAGTCATTTAGTCGTGTCCGATTCTTCGTGACCCCATGGACCAGAGCACGCCAGGCTCTCCTGTCTTGCACTGCCTCCCGCAGTTTGGTCAAACTCATGCTGGTAGCTTTGAGAACACTGTCCAACCATCTCGTCCTCTGTCATCCCCTTCTCCTTGTGTCCTCCATCTTTCCCAACATCAGGGTCTTTTCCAGGGAGTCTTCTCTTCTCATGAGGTGGCCAAAGTATTGCAGTCTCAGCTTCACGATCTGTCCTTCCAGTGAGCACTCAGGGCTGCTTTCCTTAAGAATGGATAGGTTTGATCTTCTTGCAGTCCATGGGACTCTCAAGAGTCTCCTCCAGCACCATAATTCAAAAGCATCAATTCTTTGTTGATCAGCCTTCTTTATGGTCCAGCTCTCACTTCCATACACCACTATTGGGAAAAACATATGGGCCTTTGTTGGCAAGGTGATGTCTCTGCTTTTTAAGATGCTGTCTAGGTTTGTCATTGCTTTTCTCCCAAGAAGCAGGTGAGCTAGCTGAATCCAATGCAGCATTCTTTTCACACAATGGCCAACCAAATAGCTGTGGGAAACCTGAAAAGCAGGACCCAAGCCCAAGAGCACTCTTCCTTCTTGTAGCTTCCATCAGCTGATACTCAGAAGTATTACTGCCTCTGACCATGGAATCAGATAGCCCCCATGGGTATTTTTCACTTCCTGGATGCGGTTCCGGACAATGTGCAGGAGTAGTCGCACACGATTTTCAGTTCATCTCGCCTTCTTCTTTTCCTCCCTCATATGCACCAGCACATGCATGCATTCATTCAATTCCAGAACAGTAAGAAATCTGCACGTGATTGCACCAGGATTCCTTCTGGTGTTACAATTTAATCATTGCAAATGCACAGCCATCCCTGCTGAGCATCTGGACATCTGACATGGATTCCTTCTGGGCGGCAGTCTAGAAAAACCTACTGCCAAATGATCTCTTGAGTCAGTGGGAGGTGGAGGTGGGGGCACAGATGCAAACTGCAGCAACCGTACACAAACCACTTCTGAAATTAATCTGCTCCAAATCTCCCCTGTTTCATTCCATTATCGTTTTGTGAGTTTGGACTTCTCCAACTTCCATGCTGCCTGACCTCTTGGTTTAACTTGGGGAAATTCTGGAATGCTCTTTATAAGTTCTCTGAGTTGAACTGAAAGGCAGAAATGATAGCAAACAGCAAAACCATGGGAGTTGAGAGATGGAACTGAGTAAGGCACAAACCTCCGTATTGGCTCAGCCCTATTTTTTGCAACCTCCTTTCCTCCCACGCATGTTGGAACTGTGGGAGCTGCTAGTCTGCGTGCAACCTGTAAGTGTTTTCATGCATGGCATTGAAATCTTATTTTGTTTCTCTCATGATACTTTAGGTGCAACTTGTTAATGCATAATAGGAAATGGGAGAGAGGTTTTATGAATCGGGAAGTACATTTTCCATGGAATTCGTTTGGTCTTGCTCCTATTTGGGTATAGGACACCATCCCAACTTTTAAATGTTCAATTGCAAATTTAGTAATTGCAACTCCCTCGCCTCTGCCATGCGCCTTTACTAGAACTGAGTCTAAACTATTCACAACTTTTGGAAATGTTTTTATTTTCAGCGACTATTTTTTTGGCATACCTTATTTCCTTTGCCTTCTCTTTCCTTCACTCGGGCTTCATCTGCTCTCAGTGATGGAATTCTGCAACCCAATCTGACCGTTGTTGTGGAACCGTCTCATTCCTTATGGGCTCCCTGATTGGCTGGGACCTGCCACTGTGACTAATCCAGGAAGTGCCAGCGGAGGGGAAAATGGTGCTGAAGCAGCAAAAGACGGGGGGGGGGGGGCAAACAGGATTTAAAGCGAATGTTCACACCATCAAAGTGTTTTTCAGAGAAGTATTTCTGCCCCACCAAAATAGCTATTTTTGGCCTGAAAAGTGGAACTGGAGAATGTACGACTCAGCCCCAGTTCTCAGTGCCATGTGTGAAAACTCCCCAGGGCTGCACTTTTATGCATATTTACTTAGGGGAAATAACATTGAATTCAGTGAGCTTTGCTTCTGAGTATGATCAAACCTAGCAATTCGAAAGCACATCAAAGTGCAAGTAGATAAATAGGTACCACTCCGGCAGGAAGGTAAACGGCATTTCTATGCGCTGCTCTGGTTCGCCAGAAGCGGCTTAGTTATGCTGGCCACATCAGCCGGAAGCTGTCTGCGGACAAATGCCGGCTCCGTCGACCAGTAAAGCGAGATGAGCGCTGCAACCCCAGAGTCGTCCATGACTAGACTTAATGATCAGGGGTCCCTTTACCTTTACCATGGTCAAACTATATAAGCAGGGCAGTTCCCTAGTTCTTAGGCCTGTTTAGTCAGAGCTAAAAGATTCATATTTGGGAGTGCAATTGGTTCTTGGCTGCCTCAGGGGAGGTGGGTCGTATCCCCCTCTGCAGCTCTGGAGGCAAATATGGCAAACCATCGTTAAGAATCTAGCAGTAGCGCCAGTCTGTAAGAAGCAATGAAGAAGTTGTGCCGACTGGAGCATTCCGCATGTGTGTTAATGCTCCAGATTTTTCTCAGCAGTTTGAACTGTTCCCTACAACCCCTGCATTGCAAAGCTATCGTTCCCATGTTTTTTGGAACCTATCATTTATAAAACCACACGGGTCGCATTCCATTTTTCTTCCTCCTTGTCCTGTAGCCTGTGGTTCCCAATATTCACCACCCTCCTCCTGCACTCATATTTTAGCACTTCCTTCTCCTGCTGCACCTCATTAGGTTTCTTTTTAAAAAACCGCACCCAGTTTTCTTTCATTCTTTCTGGAAATATAAAACTGTTTGCATCCAGAAAAAGGATAGAATCCAGAGAAGGGAGAGCCCGGTCCTTGAGGGGGGTCCTGCAAAAGTGTTCTTTGAACCAAGGAAGCCATGCAAATCTTGTAGCTGTTGCACTGCAGCGCGCAATTTTGCAAAGAGCAGGAGATTTGGCTTCACGGGTCTCCCTCCTGAGGCTCTGCAGGATTGCAGAAGGGGATCTGGCTTTTAGGATGAAAGCTTTGCCCTGCCTGTCCCAAATAAAGAACGATACCTCTGATCTTCGCCATGTCAGCTAAACCACTGATTGAGCATCCCGTAAGAGCTGGCCACTGTGAGAACAGGACAGAGGACCAGATGGGCCTTTGCCAATTGCCAAGCTCATCTTCTTTCATTCTTATCCCCTGGTTCAAAGCAATGCAAACTGACTTAGCTGGTTTTTGTATGCAGTATACCCACCTCTTTTGAATATTCACCTTGGCCCGTGTGAGAAAAGGATGTGGGACTAAAAGGACAAAACAATTAGAGCTCCTCATTTGAAATCCCATGAAAGGTTAAATAATATAACAACACAAAGAGAAATAGCCCCAAATGCAGCTGTTATTCAAATGATTAATATATCAGTTGAAATGTAATTAGAAGTTAATAATAATATGAACCGCAGTAATATAAGAACTGGAGGAATGTATTGATCAAGGAGTGTGGTAAACCACTTTAATTAAATTGTACAAATTTGGAATTAATTGGAATTAATTTGATATTAATTGGTATTTGTATAATTGCCATAATTGGGGTAATATTGGGTAAATATTGGCTTCAATCATGTCAGATTTGT
Source organism: Podarcis filfolensis (assembly GCF_964270895.1). Classification (NCBI taxonomy): domain Eukaryota; kingdom Metazoa; phylum Chordata; class Lepidosauria; order Squamata; family Lacertidae; genus Podarcis; species Podarcis filfolensis. Next base: position 8,101,961 of record NC_139608.1, read on the forward strand.
TTCTGTCTGTGTACACACTGAAGGGCATTAATGAGGCAAGGATGCATGTAACCTATGCAAAGGTGTTCACATCTTGGCTAGAGGCAAAATAGAAATGGTTTAAGGACACTGATTGGTGTTTGAGAAGCAGTGCGTCAAACAAGATGCATTTGGGGTAACATGGTGCAAACTCGGAAATGCAGTGAGTACACAGCAAACAGGAGTGTGAACACAACCCAAGCAACCATTGTCAGCACACACCTCACCCCCCAATTCACATGCAACATTAGGAAGTTGAAACAGATTTCCGGATTTTCCTCACCACCATTTGAGGCATTTTCCAATCATTTGCCCACTGCTGCAAACTCACATTATTCTGCATTCCACTCCTCTGCTTGCTGGGAAATATTTGTATTTCTAGATGACAAAAGCAGGAAGAAGGTTCAGCTTTGTTTGCAAGGCTCTGAGAAGCTTCTCTCCTTCCATCCGCTCAAAACACAGCAGAGCGCAACACGGCTATCGGCCAGTGTGGTGTAGTGGTTAAGAGCGATGGTCTCGTAATCTGGGGAACCGGGTTCGTGTCTCCGCTCCTCCACATGCAGCTGCTGGGTGACCTTGGGCTAGTGACGGAGTCCAGCCGTCATTAAATGGCGCACAGCATAGAAAAATGACACAGAAAGCCAGCTATATTTTCATGATGGTAAGAGCAGATAATCTCTCTGCTCTCCCCCGATTTATTCTCCTTTGTTCTCCCCAGCCGCATGGCCGTTTGCCAACGTCTCACGTTACCTCATCCGGTCAAGGCTTTTATTACACCCATCGCCATATAAGGTCATCACTGCCCAGAGGAAACACAACTCCATTTAAGGTCAATACATTCCAATACATTGTAAAGCTCAGAGTGCTGGTCAGCCGAGGTCAGGGGGCTCCCTGCAATATTACAAGCCTCTGCTATGGCTTTATGACTCCCACAGGCCAGTCACACTTCTTTGAAGTCTCTCAGCCCCACTCACCTCACAGAGTGTTTGTTGTGGGGGAGGAAGGGAAAGGAGAATGTTAGCCGCTTTGAGACTCCTGAAGGGGAGTGAAAGGTGGGATACCAAATCCAAACTCTTCTTCTTCTTCTTCTTCCTGTCTGGGGCACAATGTACATCCTAGACTAGTCTAGTGCCTGAATTACAAGGGGATCAGAGAGGATACCAGACTCCTTTCTCCAAGGGTTGTTTTTTTTGGGGGGGGGGATTTTGTCCTTGCTCAGGGTGCCATATTACCAAAGTCCGTCCTGACGCCTCTCCCTGCCCCCAGATTTTAGCTATTTTATTTACATATTTATCTAGAAGATTTATGGTTTTCTAGGCACCTTACAAAACACTCACAACTCACAGTCCAGCAGTCTTTTGTCCTCCGCTCGTTGGATGGGCGGCTGGCTCTGCAGTCCCAGCTCAACTCGCAGTCAGAGCAGAGTGCGCTTTCTGGCACCGAAAACAAAGACGCGGCACAAAGCTACCAAGTAGTGGAAAATCAAGGAGGCTCATCTTAAACTCGCCCCCATTAGACTGTCAACACATAAAGGAAAAGTTCCTTGGACGCTGGGTGGGATACAGAAATAAAGAAATGCAAGCCTTTCTTGAAATCGATTGGGTTTCAGCTTTTAAGTGCAGGCTTAGATTCCACTTTTAAAAACATGGTTTTCAATGTCGGAGGTGGAGAAATTATGGTTCTTTCAGATGTTACTGAATCCGAAATCCTACCATCCTTTATTTGAGCCATGCTGGCTGGGGCTGATAGGACTGGCTGGAATCGAACCACCTCTGGAGGACCCACTGCTTCCCCACCCCTTGCTTTGAGTGCAATCTGTGTTGGGCCCCATTCATTTCTGCAGAGTGAGGCTGCAATTCTTTATCCACATCCATGCAACCTAAGGCGTGTCTGGCTTCCGGATTGGACCAATGGCTTACCTAGTCCAGGATCCTGCTCTCCCCGCAGGGGCCAACCAGGTGCCTGTGGGGAACCCCCAAGCAGAAACCGAGCACGAGGGCTCTCTCCCCACTTGTAGCCCCCCAGCATCTTCCTCTGACTGTGGAAGCAGAACGTAAGGCAGCATGGCAAGCAGCCCTCAACAGCCCAATCCTCCATGAATTTGCGGTGCCGAAATGGGGGAGGCTGTTCCCAGGTGTCAAGGTGTCAACAGTTGATGGCCACCTTCAAGGTCTCTCCTGCTCTCGCTTCTTGAGGGTTCCTTATCTTTAAGATAGACTTGGATTGCACAGCCCTTTTAATAGAAGATGTCAATGGACAAGAACCCAGTTGCTCTTCCTTTTCAGGATCTTCACTGTTAAACTGGACTTGGACCAGGCAGCTCTTGAAACAGAGAGTGCCTTCACAAACAGAGGGCTGTCCTCTAAAAAAGACCTGTGGCCACTCTTCCTCAGCATAAGGAAGACAAATTTTATTTTTGAGACCAGTCTGTTGTTGGTTTCAAAAAGCTGTATCCTTATAATGTTTTTATTTATTAATTAATTTTTTAAGATACAGGAGAATATGATCCCTTTTTAGGTTTCAGAATGCAGCCCCGGCCATGATCAAACAGTTATTTATGACTGCATTTCTAATATTCTTTTTTTCTTCTGGAGATATGCACATTTCAGCTACATCACTCTAGGCAACGGACCTACCACCAGGCAGCCGAGATCAAAGAGCCTGGCAGGAAGGAGAAGCCCAAGATCAGCCTGGCTTCCCTGGGCTGAGAAGAGTCTTCTGGGATGGTGCTGTGCCAAGGGGGGGGGAGGGGAGGAATCTGATCCAGTGTGCATTTAAAGGCAAAGGTACCATATCCATGTTTTTCAAGACAAAACGTGAACCAAAACTTAGCCGTCCCTTGTATTTCACACATCTCTGAATTTTGCATCGCAGTTTTCCAGCCAAGCAATGTGTACAAAAATGAACTTTGCTGGGGTAAAGGGAGCCTAAAAATGCATAGATTAGTGAAAACAACACAGAGAAACTCATCATATGAAGAAAGATTGCCTTGCAAAAATGTGTACATTACTCAAAACTGCGTGCAAAAATAGGGAGAAATTCTGAGAGCGTTAAGGAAAAAAAAGCAAATTCTTGTGGGAATGTGGAGAATTGAATTTCAGATTGGGAAAATGAAACACGTGGTGAACTGAAATGAGCAGCTCTTCTGTTGCTAGCACCAAGGCAACAGTACATCTCAACCTAGTTCCCGTGGCTGCAGGGGGCTGCTGCTTTGCCATCATCATTACTTTTTGCAATGTATGGCAATCCCCCACCACGCTGCCAACTCTTCACCCACCCACCCATTCTGAATTAATTTTTCAATTATGATTTAGCAAGGCACTTTGCTAAAACCCAAATACCTAGCATCTGTTGCCTTGCCCCTTGCTGCACCAAGTGCTCATTTCTATTTACTTATTAAAGTGGGGGGGGGGAGAGAGAGAAAGGCTGTTCCCAACCAAATGAATCTCCTCTACACATCCCAGAACTACTGTTCGATTGGATATGCTGGTGGTGAGTGCAGAGCTGATTAAAATAAAATAAAATAAAATAAAATAAAATATTTTTTTTTCCAAAAAAAAATCTCTGAACCAAAATCTCAGGCCAAAAACTCCCCTTCCAGCCCCAGTGGGCATGTGCAGTTGGACTGGTGGCAGTGGTGCCGACATGCTAAAGCCTAGAACTATTGGGGTCTTCATAGAATCATAGAGTTGGAAGAGACCACAAGGGCCATCGAGTCCAACCCCCTGCCAAGCAGGAAACACCATCAGTGCACTCCTGACATATGGTTGTCAAGCCTCTGCTTAAAGACCTCCAAAGAAGGAGACTCCACCACACTCCTTGGCAGCTAATTCCACTGTTGAACAGCTCTTACTGCCAGAAAGTTCTTCCTAATGTTTAGGCAGAATCTTCTTTCTTGTAGTTTGGAACCATTGCTCCGTGTCTGCTTCTCTGGAGCAGCAGAAAACAACCTTTCTCCCTCCTCTATGTGACATCCTTTTATATATTTGAACATGGCTATCATATCACCCCTTAACCTCCTCTTCTCCAGGCTAAACATGCCCAGCTCCCTTAGCCATTCCTCATAAGGCATCGTTTCCAGGCCTTTGACCATTTTGGTTGCCCTCCTCTGGACACGTTCCAGTTTGTCAGTGTCCTTCTTGAACTGTGGTGCCCAGAACTGGACACAGTACTCCAGGTGAGGTCTGACCAGAGCAGAATACAGTGGCACTATTACTTCCCTTGATCTAGATGCTATACTCCTATTGCATTGGCTTTTTTAGCTGCCGCGTCACACTGTTGGCTCATGTCAAGATTGTGGTCAACCAAGACTCCTAGATCCTTTTCACATGTACAGCTCTCAAGCCAGGTGTCACCCATCTTGTATTTGTGCCTCCCATTTTTTTTGCCCAAGTGCAATACTTTACATTTCTCCCTGTTAAAATTCATCTTGTTTGTTTTGGCCCAGTTCTCTAATCTGTCAAGGTCATTTTTAAGTGTGATCCTGTCCTCTGGGGTGTTAGCCACCCCTCCCAGTTTGGTGTCATCTGCAAATTTGATCAGGATGCCCTTGAGTCCATCATCCAAGTCGTTGATAAAGATGTTGAATAAGACCGGGCCCAAGACAGAACCCTGTGGCACCCCACTAGTCACTCTTCTCTAGGATGAAGAGGAACCATTGATGAGCACCCTTTGGGTTTGGTCAGTCAGCCAGTTGCAAATCCACTGAGTGGTAGCATAGTCAAGACCGCATTTTACCAGCTTCTTTACAAGAATATCATGGGGCACCTTGTCAAATGCCTTGCTGAAATCAAGGTAGGCTACATCCACTGCGTTCCCTTCATCTACCAGGCTTGTAATTGTGTCAAAAAACGAGATCAGGTTAGTCTGACATGACTTATTTTTCAGAAATCCATGCTGACTATTGGTGATCACAGCATTCCTTTCTAGGTGCTCACAGACTGTTTCAGAGAAGGTGATTGGACTTGGAGCTGAGACAAACTGGTCCCATTTCTGCTTCATCCACAGTACCATTTAGCTGGTCAACACAAACAAGATTCTGTGGTGGAAATGTCCCTGGACTGAGCCACTTCAGAACAGAGGTGGGGTAAATTTTTTGAGTTGGAATGTGAATGGACTTAACAATAACGTAAAGAGAAACAAAGTAACACACATTTTACAAAAAAACCCACAAGTTTTGGATATACAAGAAACATGTGTTGCAAGAGGACATAGAAGAATATTAATAAATAAAAGGCTTGGAGAAGAGTTCCTAACCTCAGATAAAACTAAAAAGAGAGGAGTAGTAATGTATATAAAACCGAGTTTGAACCCAAAACAATTATTTAAAAATGACCAAGGAAGAATTACCGGGGAGAAAAAAATGGTCTTTGTGGGAGTGTATGCACCTAATGAGAAAAAAGCAGATTTTTAAAAAGGTTTTGGAGGAGATGCTGCTTGAATATTTGGAAGAGAAAATTGTTGCAATGGATGACCTAGTCCGAGTCCCCACAATGCAGGAATCTTCTGCCCAGTACGGGTCTTGAACCCACAACCCTGAGAGTAAGTCTCACACTCTACCGGTTCAGTGAATCACCATTTGTACACAAGGTTGGAGATCTCAAAGAGTCTATCAGAATGAGCACCACAAGCAGAGTTCCTGGGTTGACACCAGTAGCCTTCAAGCACGGCGTCAGCAGCTGGCAACATGAGACTCTGCCTTAGCACCCAAGGGTGCCTACTTGTGCTGATGCCGCTTGGGTCCCTCCCTCCCGGCCACTGGCCAGGCCTCACGCTTACCAAGCAGCAGCAGATGGCAACCAGGAAGTGACCATTTAAAACTACCCATAAACCCCCAGAGGGATGTTCTGTTGGGGCATTGTGGGAAAGGATATCCTAACACCTGGCAGAATAGCTAAATGCGGTTTCCATCAGAGGTGGATTTCAGGGAGTGAGACTCTGCAGGGGCTGCCGCAACAGTGGAAGGCGAGAGGTGGGGAGCACTGAATTTTGGGAGAACACAGGGCACCACTGAAATTTTGACACCCAAAGTCTGCCATGGCTTCTATATTCAGAGGCAGAGTACTCTTGGATATCAGACACACTGCAAACAGACTTCTGTTTCCTTCACAACTGGCTTGGGGCTTCCCAGAAGCATCTGAATGACTTCTGTTGGAAACATAAAGGACCCTACAAGGACCCTCAGACCAGTCCTCCAGGGGTATTAATACAGTCGTGAGACATCCCTCCTCCAACACAAAGCCTAAGGAGGCTGATTGCATGATCTGGTGCAAGTTACTAACTGGTGTGTAAGTGCAAGAAGATCTTGCATATGTGCGACTCATCTCCAAAGTAATCCCCACCACTTCCATCCTATATAGTGGAAGCGATGAAACGGAAAGAGCAGGTTTATTTGGTGGGAGAGAATAATGCGGAAAGGACATACAGCGAGTGTGTTTGTTCCAACAGGCAAAAATCTCCAGGCTCTCTAGTGCAGTGTGCTGCTGCTGGTTACTTGAATCACCGGCTAAGCCTGGGGGGCATCTTGATTCTTGACACTCAGTAGGAGAGTCCGGAACAGGTTGATCAACCTTCTGTTTTCCAGGAGGGTGCAAAGCAAGCATATAATACATGGCAGGGAAATTGCACAGCAAGAACCTCAAGGAACTAGACTGAGGCGTAATCTCTACACTGTCCATTCTTCCACCTGAATTCCTCAATGAAATCTGTAGTAGTAGTAGTAGTAATAATAGTAATGTAATAATACAGAATTTTGGCCATGGCTGTGAGGTTTCTGGGGCTTCATAAGGTCAGGGAACAACTCCCTCCAAATGAATGCTGGCAGAAAGTGTGCATTTGTTTTGGAACGAATGAAAACTTGGACCTCACAAGGGTCATTGGGTTTGATGCTGTGCTGAAAATGTTTTCTGTGGAGTGTCCCCCCCCCCCGACTGTTCTCCATTAATTAATTATCAAAAGGAGAGGGAACATTGAGGTGAAATTCTCATGGAGGGCTTGCAAGCTTTTGGTTGCACTTACCTTCTTTTGAGGGGACCAAGGGACTATTTATGGGGGGGGTGTCCTTTAATACGACAAGTCGCTTGATTTGGCAGCCTCCCTGGATGTCTCCACAGCGTGACCACCCCGTGATGTCCTTGGATGGGTTTTCCTAAAAGTGTGGGCAGGCAGCCTGCCATGCGCCTGACAGCTACGGATCATGCAGTAATTTGGTTCGTATTCCTTGCAAAGTTCGTATTTCACGCAAAGTTCATACATGGTGCAAAGCTGCACGATGGGCTCTTTCCAAAACAATGTGTGAACCAAAACACAGCCCTCTTTCCAAATTTGCGCTTCTCGGAATCTTCCAAGACAGTTCTCCAGCCAATATGTACAAAAATGCATACGTACTGTGGTGAAATGTAGATAAAATACATGTATCTGTGAAAAATAACAACAACATTCATTATGTTGGGGAAATAAATGTGCTTGCCAGATAAAAATCCATACTAAGCATGATTATATTAGGAGAAATTTGCATAAAATGCTGATGAATGGAAACTGGTGTGGAAACGCAGAGAACGAAAGTGAAGTTGGGAGTTGATGCATGTGTCCAGCTAGTAGAAGCCAGTACAATGGCTTCCACTAGCACAATGGGGCTTCCCCCCATCTCCTCCCTCTGTGGGACCCCTGTATCTCCCCAAATAGGCTCCCCAAATAGACAGAAGGCCCTCCAGAGCAGCATTTGGGGAACAGGGAATTTTTCTGACCCGCAAGCCAAAATACTTGCAATGACAGAAGCATGTCCATAGTGCTGTGTCGAATTCCTCCCATAAGATTGTAAAAATGAGGAACTGAGAGAAACAGATTGGTCCATCTTTATTGATGAAAGGCTTGACTCGGTATAGGGGTGGGGCATAAGTTGAACAAATAAATGTGCATTAATGGCAGAAAAAGAGAGACTCTGTTGTAGTTGTTTCTCTGCCTTTGTATCCTCTGCCTTTGGGAACTATCCAAGAAGAGGATAAAGTTCTCGCCAGGCCTGTAAAATCCCTCCCACTTGGCAGCCATCCACAGAGAAGGACAGTTGATTTTTACCTCAGTCTGGTAACCTATACTAAACCTTGCAGCATCTCCCTCCACACACACAAAGCCATTGGCCCCTCCAATACCGTGGCTCTCTGCTCCTTTTAACCCAGCATCTGAGGCAACGGAGACGGGCATTTTTAAAAGGGCAAAATGAAGTTTATTCTGTCGAGGAGACCATCAAGAAAGCGTAAAGGAGAGAAACAAGCCCGTTACGAGGGAATTGCGGCATGGTGTGCAGTTCTAAACATATGCTGAACAAATATGCATCTCTATTAAAACAGCAACAACGCGCTCTTCTCTAGATGCCCAGTTCATTTGGAGAGACCATCTGTTCTAGGGAAATAGATGCCACACGCTTATAAGGCAAAACCCAATGTTTCATGTTTTATTTCTATGCAGATCAACCATCTTTATTTTAATTTAACACGATCTATTCGCCGCTTTATCAAATGCAAAAAAAAAACCACCCAAAACATTTTTGTTTAGACAAGCCTACTCAGACATGTAGAATGTTGAAGTATGTTTTAATCTGCTTTAGTTTGTTTGTTTGTTTGTTTGTTTGGTATACCGCCCTATACCCGCAGGTATCAAAGCAGTTCAGAAGATAAAATTACAATATAAAAACACAAAATGCATAATAAAAAATTTTAAAACAAGAAACCAATAATCCCCCCTCCCCAACATGTTTTAAATGGGCATTGGATTTTGAATGCTTTAAAGAGTTGTTTCCCCTGTTTTTTACTGAAAATTTTTATTGTTCTATTCTCTTTGTAAACTGCTGTCAGGTGTTCTTCTTTACAATCAAGCAGTGTATAGATTTTATGACAGCCATGGAGAAATCACTTCTTACTTCCCATGGGGCGGGGGAATGGGAAAAGAAGGTGATTTAGGAATGCAGGGTGTATGTTTGGAATGGATTTAGTGGGAAATGGGTGATTCCTCTCAATGGAGTCACTATCCTGAGATCACCCAGGAGATCTTTGGATGGAGGGTAAAACCCTGCAGCTCTGGGCCCAACCTTGAGACCTGGCAACCATAGCAAAAAAAAATGCATAATTAGTAGGGCTGCACATGGGTCCATTTGGGGCCTGTAACCAGGGTTACAGAGTGACCCCAATCCAACAATGGGGGGGGGAGTGGATGGGAGGGAGAATGGAATGGAGTCTCATGAAAAGGGGCATGGCTAGCTGGTCAGCTTGTACTGTGAACCAGAGAACTTCACACTGCAACATTTTGTTGCTGGTTTCATTAGAACCACCATGATTGACTCTGTTCCCCACCATAGGAGGCAACACCTAAATAGTTGAACCCCCCCCCCCAGTTGATGGGCACTGCCATTCAAATGGTGTGTGCACACCATGTCATGTGATCGATTATGCAAGGCCTCCAATATTTTATTCGAGTTGGCACCCTGTTCCCCACCCTCCAAAATGCTGGAAATGTACTTCCATTCACTTATTTTACAGATGCCTGGATCTCATTTTCTGCATCTCCCAAGGTTCCTTAAGATTCGAACGCATTCCATATTTTCACTATGCATTCCCTTGAAGACACTCAGTCCTTGATGTACTCTCCATTTATGACTTTTAAATGCTCATCATCGTTCTGTGCCCCACACCCCGGACTGGATGCTTCAATAATGGATTGGACAGACACTCTTCCTAATGAGCACAGTCTCTTCCCCCCCCCCACCCCTTTCTCTCCAGGCTATGTTCGATTTTAGACAAGCCTCCTTCCACAGTCTGTTGCAAACCCTGAACCCCTTCTGTCAGCCTTATAAACGAGCGATCCAGACTCCCAAGTCCCATTTTCTCGGCTGGCAACCGGCCCTTCGGAGGACGGCGTTCCCACTCGGCTCAGAGACTCTGGGACGCCTGGCCCATAACTTCGCGAGAGAAAAGCCCATAAACACACTCAGAAGCATTTGAGGCTGTGGCGCAGGGACGGTTTGCGAGGAGGGGGCCGGAGGAAACCGGGTAACTGGAATCAGATTATAAACTAAGTCAATAACATTACAAGAGTAAATGCCTGTTGGGTACTGCCCTCTGGGGCCATTTCAACCCATGAAAGCTACAATTAATTTTACAAAGTAAATCGCTTGGCTTTAGAACCTCCCTCCGGGTAAACTCTGTAACCATGTGCGGTAAAAGAGAGCAAAAAAACACGCACGGAGTATTATTTTCTAATTTAAAACCAATTGCGTCTTTGGGTTTGAGCGACGTTCAGATCAGAGCTGTCCGCTGGGGGGGGGGAGGCGACGCATGGGGAGGAGAGGGGGGGTTGAGGGCAATGGGAAGTGGGGGGGAGGGAAGGAGGTGGGCAGGGGGGAACCTTTTGAAAGAGAGGTAGCTGAAATTAACCTTGGAAAGCATTCAAATGAGGCTGTGTAATAAGAGAACCACTTCTCCGGGCAAATTTGTTAGGATTAGGTCTAACCGAGCTGTGGAAGAGAATTCAGGGTGGCTCCCAGCCAAGGCGAAATGAGGCTCCTGGCTTCGTCTACTGCAGGGGAGTTTAAGCTAATGGCTTTGGTTCAAGCTCTGATAGGAAAAAAATCCAGGAACAAAGACACTAATTCTTCCCAAAGCCCCCCAAATCTCAGTTTATACATTTCTGTTTATGTTCATTCATAATGGATACACACAGCTGTTCTTATCATTCATATTCAAATTCCATATGCATTTTTATTATTTATTGCCTTGTCTTCAAACACACACGAGGGAGGGAGAGGGGGGGAGAGAGAAAAAACGTGATGGTAAACTTCTTACCAAGCAGGAACCTCTGGAAAGCAGCCTTGTTTCCTGGAACAGTGTGGCTGCCATGCCCCACAGTTGCTCCCAGACTGCCCCCGTAATGTCTCTCCATGGTTAGGGGGGACTCCGTCTATGTATGCAAGCAATGCCTGGCTCATGGGGGGAATTGCTAGCATAGTCCAGAGACACAAGGAAAGCCCTGCTGGGTCAGCTCAATGGCCCATCTTGTCCAGCACCCCGTTCTCGCAGTGGCCAACCTGTGGGAAACCTGCAAGCAGGACCTGGGCGCAAGAGCAACTCTCCTGTACATAAGCATTACTGCCTTCAACCGTGGGGGCAGAACACAGCCACCATGGCCAGTAGCCAGTGATAGGCCTCTCCTCCATGAGCTTGTCCAATCCAGTTCAGTGGCGGTCACTGCCTCCTGTGGAAGTGAGTTCCATTATTTAACCATGTGAAGTCCTTTCTTTCATATGTTCTGTAATCTCCCACCATTCGGCTTCGCTGGATGTCTACAAGCTCTGTGTTGTGCCCTTTCCTCTTCCTCCTCCTCCTCACATGCTCCCAAAAAAACTGGGGGGCTGGAGAGGCTCCTGTCCTTCCTTCCTTCCTTCCTTCCTTCCTTCCTTCCTTCCTTCCTTCCTTCCTTCCTTCCTCCTGTCATTGGTTCCTTCCTCTCCTTCTTCCCTTCCCTGCCCGCCCTTGGCCCCGGGGGCAACGAGTGCCTTCCTGCTGCCCGCTCGCCCGGGCTCCCCCGAGCCGCCCTCTTTCCTTGTAGTCTGGCACCTGATTCCACTCCAGAGGGTCCGTAGCTGCTGTTGTCTTTTGGGTAGGGAGGGAGAGGGCAGGATCTGGTAACAAAGAGGACACCGCGCTTTGTGTGTGTTTCTAGCGCAGCTGGCGCCAGCTTTGCCCAACCTAGTGCCCTCCAGCTCTTTTGGAGGGACTACAGCTGGGTCTGGTGGAAGTTGTAGTCCCCCCAAAACCATGCCCTCCAACATTTCTCTGGTGAAAATAGAGACGCCCTATTCCATAATAATATTTTTATTATTTATACCCTGCCTATCTGGCTGGGTTGCCTTGGCCCCTCTGGGCAGCTTCCAACATAATTAAAAACATAATTAAACATTTTAAAACTTCCCTATATAGGGCTGCCTCCAGATGTCTTCTAAAGGTTGTATAGTTACTTATCTCCTTGGCTTTGGGTCGCATAATTCCAAACCCTCCCACTTTTCCCTGATGAAAATAGGGATGTCCCAAGGAAAAGCAGGACATTCTGAGATCAAATCAGAAACCAGGACAGCTTCTGTAAATCCGGGACTGTCCCTGGAAAACGGGGACACTTGGAAGGTCTGTAAATTTTATTTGCAGCTTATCAGAGCATCACAGAGAAGCAAGGAGTTGGGACATGGCTGTGTGGGTTCCTAATTCCAATAGCAGTAGAGAAAATCCAGAGATGGAGCAGCCCAGTGTGGAGAAGAGGGAGAGGGAGAGGTTTCTCCTCCCTCTTTCATAACACTTGAAGTCATGGACACCCAACGAAGTTGAGCATTGGAAGATTCTGGTCAGACAAAAGAAAGTACTTCTTAACACAGTGCAATTAGATATGAATGTAATAAAAGTAAGCAAGTAAGGAATTAAATAAATAAAGTTAAACTATGGAATCCACTCCCACAAAGATGTAGTGATGGCTGCCAATTTGGATGGCTTTGAAAGAGAGATCTTTGAAAGATAAGGCTAAGAATGGCTAACAAGGGTTTTTTGTAACCTGGGAACAGTCGCATTCTCTCCCTGTAGAATGGGGCCCAGTTCTCTTAACATTTTCTCAAGGGGGGCGCAGATAAATGTCTCAAAAAAAGAGTTCAGGAGGGGTTTACTCCTTACCTTATTGGGTCTCACCAGGAAGTGTGGCTCGTAGGAAACTATGGAGAGAGCCACTTCCTGCCAAATACATTTCCCAGAATCCCTTGGGAGTGGCACAGCATTAATCCCAACACATTCCAGGGAGAGCTCCTGGCATGGAGCTGCAGAAAGAGACTTGTGCTACTGCTAAAAGAAGTTTGACAAGGAAGAAGAAAAACCTAGACAGCCAAGCTAAGCAAGGTGAATGTCAAAACTCGGCTGAGAAAAATCAAGAAAAATAATTACCACCACCCAATCTTTCTGGACAACTTCAGTTCACACCCATCCACCCAAGGAATGGTTGAAAATGAATGTTTGAATTATTTTAGCACAGCTAAAAGGGCGATGCTCTGTTGTGGCCCAGAGGTGATGTGGGTGAATTAAGAGGGCGGTGCCCATCTAAAGCAGCATCAGAACAAAGGGATGCTGGTGTCCTCTGCAGAAGGCTTTCAGGGAGCTTGGGCCATTGGCATTTGTGCCCTAAGATTGGATGTGGAGCTTTTTCACCCTGAGGGCCACATTCCCTACCGTTCAACCTTCCAGGGGCGGCATGCCAATGGTGGGCAGGGCCAGAGGCAAAACTGGGCAGGACCAACAAATGTAAATTTTACCTTTATGCAGTAGCTTCACACATTTGCACACCCCTATCTTCCACCAGGCATCTTTTAAAAGACGCCTGCTTCTTGGGAGAAAAGCAATGACAAACCTAGACAGTATCTTGAAAAGCAGAGTCATCACCTTGCCTACAAAGGTCCGTATAGTTAAAGCTATGGTTTTCCCAGTAGTAATGTATGGAAGTGAGAGCTGGACCATCAAGAAGGCTGATCGCCGAAGAATTGATGCTTTTAAATTATGGTGCTGGAGGAGACTCTTGAGAATCCCATAGACTGCAAGAAAATCAAACCTCTCCATTCTGAAGGAAATCAGTCCTGAGTGCTCACTGGAAGGACAGATCCTGAAGCTGAGGCTCCAATACTTTGGCCACCTCATGAGAAGAGAAGACTCCCTGGAAAATACCCTGATGTTGGGAAAGATGGAGGACACAAGGAGAAGGGGACAACCGAGGATGAGATGGTTGGATAGTGTTCTCGAAGCTACCAGCATGAGTTTGACCAAACTGCAGGAGGCAGTGGAAGACAGGAGTGCCTGGCGTGCTCTGGTCCATGGGGCATGAAGAGTCGGACACGACTAAGCAACTAAATAACAACATCTTCCACCAAGACAACCCATCAGCGTTATCAGAGACCAAGGATACCTTCCACCCAGGCAAATGCACTACTGAGGTCTCATAGCTGGACAATGATTCATGTGCATTGGGTTTTTTTTTGGGGGGGGAGAGAGAGACCCAGGGAGTGTTCTGAGGGCCAGAGACCAGAGCACCTGGGGCAAGGCCTGCCCAAGACATTTCGCAACCTGAGGCAACAGACAAAATGGCACATGTCCATCATAGAATCATAGCATTGTAGAGTTGGAAGCATAGGATCCAACTCCTAGGAGCCAAGGTCCCTTCATCCCTCCCCAATAAAATATTTGAGGGTTGCTCCCCCACAGTTGATGGGCATTGTCTTTGAAATAGTGTGCGTGTACCACATCATGTGACCAATTATGCAAATGGGATATACCTGGGCCCCCCAATATTTTATTCAGGTTGCCCCCCCAGTTGGAAGGGACCCCAAGGGTCATCTAGTCCAACCCCCTGCAATGCAGGAATCTCAGCTAAAGCATCCATGACAGATGGCTATCCAACCTTTGCTTCAAAACCTCTGAGGAGAGCCCATCACCTCCTGAGGTAATCTGTTCCACATATAGTAGTGGCTCCTACTGCACTGCCCCCTGAGGGTAAAGATGGAGGGCAAGGTGCATACCACCCAGCTCTCTTCTCCAACAGAAGCATCTGGTCAGGGAGCTCAGGAGGAAGAGCTGAAGGCTACCACCGCCTCCCAGCTCAGGCTGTCTGAGGCGGCAGTTTCACTAACAGTAGGTCTGGCCCTGATGTGGCTGGCTAGGCCTAACACCAGGCCTGATATTCTTTCTCTCTCTCCCCCCATATGGACTTTTGAGGTTGTAAGAGAAAAGGGTGACCCTGGTTTTAACTTGGGGGGTGGTGGTTTACAGCGGGGGAGTGTGGCTCAGCTCTCACATCGCAGTCACGGAGGCAGAGGAAAGAGTCTGAGGGAAACCGAGCGCGCCTGATGTTGTGCCAGTGGCAATTACAGCTCCCCGACTCCTGCCCTTTTAAAGTACTTACGTGATGCATTAAGCCATAAAGGGATGACAGGTTTGAAGGATGGGAATGTTTTACAAGTCGAGGGGAGGACTGAGGTAACCCTCGACATGGAGGAGGGCAACCTATATCCTGATCGGTGGGAGCAGGTCTGGAATATGTCCTTGATCCCAGGGCACAATGACTGGCAGAGGCATCGCAGCGCATTGCCTTACAGGGGCCCCCTTGCAGCAAAATGCGTGCGCCGGGGGGGGGGAGTGCTATTGAATAACACTGAACTCGCCACGAGGCTCACAAAGGGAAGTGTGTTTGGGAAGGAGCATGAGGCGTCTGAAGGGAGGGTGGCTGCGAGGACCCAGGCAGACGGTCTCCAGTTCCCCAGTCAAATTTGGCAAGAAGGTGCAGGCATGAACTTGCAAGCTGGCAGAGCAAGTTTGTTTTCTAGATAAGCCTCAACCGAGCCGCCGCTGCTGCTGAAGTGGCTACTTCTTTCTACTACACACTTACTATTGCTGCCACTACTTGTATTAGCTACTCTTAGGATACTACTGCCCAGGCTGCTTTTCCAGGTGGAGCCGAAACCAGGAATGGTTTTCTCTCTCTCCTTCCCCAGTGAATTAAAGTGAGAGATGCTCTCCTTTTCCATCCTCCTTTCGCGAGGATTTCTTGACAACATTCTGCTTTGAGTGGCCACTGCCATCAGAGACCCTTCCATCAGGATGCTATTGCCCCATATGCGTCCTTCCTCAGAGTGAGGTGTGGGGAAACAGCTGAAATATTGGGCTTCTGGAGGTGGGTGGGAGGTAGAGGAAGCAGCTGCACTGTGGTGGTGGGGAGCAGCAGCTGGCTGCATTTCCTAGGCGGCCTCAGGTGGCAAAATGTCTTGAGCCAGCCCTGCTGGAAAGGACCACTGCCAATGGAACAACTCCATCTAAGGCTGCTTCAGGTGCTCATCCTCTTACACAGGGCTGGGGAGCCTCAGGCTCAGAGGCCAAATCTGGCCCAGGCTACACCCCTTCCCAGGCCATGCCTTTCATGGGCCCTGCTCCATCCCTTCCTCATGTGTTTGTGCCTAACTAGAAGGTATTGTTGAGTTCCTTTGCCCATATTTTGCCTCTGTCAACACTCACCACTGAACTGTAACATCTGGAAGATTGTCCATAAGGGAGAGTATCCCCTCTGCTGCAAGGGATTCATTTCACCTGTTGAAATGAGGGGACGCTCAGTAGGACCTTCCCAGCAGGTATCTATCTAAGTGTTAGTTGTGCAGCTTATAGAGAAGGAGAAGCTCTCTGTCCGACATATTGGATCCGGGGCATAGTTGCCCTAGTGGCAGTATTAGTCAAAGCAGGTCATCTATTCTGGATTACATCATCTAAATAGAACTGAAAGGAGACCCTTTGTTCAGGGTTGCCCCATGGCTTTCTGCTGCCTAAAGCAATGGCAATATGTCCTGTTTATGGACAAGAGCTGAGTAGACTGGCAGGTGAATTTTGCTTCAGCACTGGCAATAGGACAGCATCATCCACTGCACCCGAGAGCAGCAGGCTAGCTTAGGGGGTGCGTAACAACCCAGCTGGCACACACACAACTATGATCTCCAACAAAGGGAAATGGCAGAAGGCCTCAGGAGGACTTATCTTCCACCATCTTCTGCCTGATGGTAAGGCCGGCCCTGCCTTTATTTCAGAGCTCCAGGATTCCACGATAATAACCATGCATGTTCTGCTAGCACCCAATCCAAGAACATATTGTGATCAGAAGAGTCTCACTGCAGCATTTGTGCTTCAGGAGAATCCAAATTTCCTATTTTAGTGCCTAGTTTCCTGTCCTTAAGCTTTCAGGGGATGGTGTGAAAAATGCACAACAGTATTTGCTGACAGCTTGGAGCAATCAACAACCAACAATGATGGACTTCTTTTGACAAGATTCCTAGAATTCTAAGAGTAGGAGAGCTCTTTGTCCCTCCATGTAGATCCTAATCTCCATCCTTCTTTGCTGATCTCTTGCAAACTCACACATGGGTGCACCAGGGCAAAGGCAGCTGGTGCAGCACTTTGACTTTGCTTGGGTGCAGGTTGGGGAACCTTTGACCTTCCACATGCTGTTGGACTCCAGTTCTCATCAGGCCTAGCTAGCATGACCAGTGGTCAGGGACAATGGGAGCTGTAGTCCAACACAGTATCTGGAGGGCCACAGGTCCCCCCCCCATCTCTGCTCTGATGCATCAGTTCCAAACCCCAATCACATATCTGCTGTCAACAGTAGCATATCCAATGGGGTCATTAAAGTTTTCCTTCAATATTTGTAGCTTCAGGGTATCCTCCTGCAACTTTTATAACCGTTGCCTGTTCCAAGTGGCAAATGCAGAATTGCTCTCCCATCTCTTTGAAGGAACCTTTAAATATTTGAAGACCATGATCATGTCATCCTCACCCTTCTGTTCCCTCGGCTAAACAATTCCCGGTACCTTCAGCTTCTTCTTCCTATGTCAGAAGCATGAATGAAAGCCTTTATCACCTTGTTGCCATCCATGAATTCAGCTCCATTTTGTCAACACATTTTTTAATAGGTGGTCTCCTGGCTCAAAGCCCCAGGCGTCATTTTTTATTTAAAAGAAAAGACTCTTTTGTCATTTTGGTTGTGTCACCAGAAATGTTATTATGGAGGTAGAGCACACTGACAATAACATACACAATGCAGAGCTATTCCATATATAAAATGGTTTAGTGCAGAACATTAGCGTTGGTATTAATAATGCAGTTCCTGCTGATCTGAACAACAGGAAATGTTGTGCTCAACCAGGGTGCATTGCATCTGAAAGCTTGGGGTTCAGCAGGATCCCCAAACAATGTCTTAAAAAATGAGCATCTTCTGGAGGCCTTTGGGGAGTTTGACAAGAGTGGGCTTAAGCTGCAGTGGGTTGAGGACGCTCTCAGGATCTTCTCCATATTTCCCCAGCCGGCCATCAGCACAAAACCATGAAATCGTTAGCAATCTTGATGGAGGTAGGGAGTAAAGGCAGCACCTGTGTTGGAAGTACAAGTCCCAGTGGGAGCAAATGAGAGTAGACATCACTGAAAGTGATCCATGATGACGTAGTTCAGGAAGGTGAATCCAGAGGAATGGTGGGTAACAGAGTCTTAGCCAAGGAATTTGCATTATATTCAAACACTGCAGGAGTCAGGAGGGCCCAACGCTGATGACCATCCTGCCCTATTGTCCCGTTTTCATCTGAGGAATGTTGAAGGGTATGTTAACCACAGGATAGCAGACTGAACAGGCCCACAGACCACCTGGTCCCGGTCTTCCCCACTGCAGGGAGGCCTATTGTGTTTCTGTTTAAATTACAGAAGCTATTTCTAAATTTGCATGAGTGATATAGCATCTTTTCCAGGAGCTTTCCCGGGCAAAGGGAGGAGAACGGAGATGGCTGTCTCCACAGACCCATAGAAGTGGTGGCAGGGAACAACCTCAGCCGCTTCTTCGAATCGCAAAGTACACCCCCATCTGAAAGTGCTGAGGCTTCCCCACCCCCGAATGTGCCGAAACAGGCAGGGCCAAGTGCTTTGGCCCAGCACTAAATTTTATCTTTAATCAAGTTATCTTTCCACCCATTTACCCGGGACAGATGTTAAGCTAAACAGCCTGTAATTTCCCAAGACCCCCCTGTATCCCCTTTTGATGTTGCCTTGGCCACTTTCCAGAGGTTGATCTGAGGAACAAGTCACATATTTCTGTTGGAAAATCAGGGATTTCACATCTGAGTTCTTTAAGATGCCATCTGGATCGAGTGATTTGTTTGTTTTTGTTTTGTCAATAAGGCCTAGGACTTCAACTCTTATCGCCACCATTTGCCTTAGTTCTTCAGACGCTCTTACCAAGAAAGTGAGTTCAGGCACAAGCATCTGCCCTACATCTTCCGTGATGGAGATGCAGGCACAGAATTCATTCAGCTCCTCTGCAGTCTCCTTTTCCTCCTTTTCCTTATGCAATACACAGAGTCACTTAGACGATGCAGGGTGTAAGGAAAGCCCAGGGTCTAAAATCACCTAGCCTCATCCGAGATAGGCCCGATAAAAAGAGGACCAATAGGTGATTCTTGGAGACAGAATCATGCTTCCAGAAGAGAATATGGCCTCTCCCTCCTTGCTCATTCTGCAGCCTGTTGACACCCAGCCCCAAAGTGCTTGTGCGCAGACTAAGGAGTTCTCATCTGCAGTTTGGCCACTTCTGACAATCTGAGTTATGAGGGTCATTAACGGGGCATTGACTTACCGTACCACTTTTAGCCACTGAAGCGACCAAGGAAGGTGTGGTGGTCTACCCCTTCCTTGCCCTGCTCTCATGGGCTTCCCACTCATTTCAAAAGGTAGTGGAGCCATAGCACACATGCAAAAAGAGTCCTACTGTGTGCCTAGGGAAGACAGCTCACAACAGCATCACCAAAGGACCCATTTATTTGAAACAGCAACGCTGTTCACGGTTGTTCACCAGACTGTTCTTTTAAAGAGCAGTACATCTGAGATGAGGGATGTCCTAGAATCCCAAGTGGAATAGAAATGGGAGCAGAAATTGCCAGTGTTCTCTTATTCATCCTATCTCTGAAATGGAGATCAATTCAGCAAATGTGATCAGCATTCGCTGTTGTTGCTGCTTTCGGTCTGCAAATTATACAGTAGTAGTTATGTGCCCCCCCCCCCAATTTCCACTGTGTTTCCTTTGCACTGAAATGAATGGGGTGCAGTGACATAATGACAATGTAAATTATGTAAGTGGCGTAATTTTGCTGCAGCGGACAGCAATACAAATGGAATAATCTTTGGCAGAAGACAAATTGCAGTGGAAGGAAAACAGTGCTGCATGCGATGAATGCAAGGTGAACAGATAACGATGCCTTCTTACATCCCTATCTGAGATTATGCTAATTTTAAGGGACATTATTATTCTCTAAGTCTTTTCTTTTGTCTCTTCCCCCGCCTGCTTGTCTGGAATTTCCTTCCACCGTGTTTGGAAACTTGCAATTCCATGCAAGAGTTTTTCAGAGCATCTTGTGCCTTTGTCCCACACTCCCTTGCAAAGAAGCAATCTAGAAATACATTAAAGCAAGAAGTGAGCGTTTGATTGAATATTTGCATCTTTTCAAATATTATAAAGTACTAAGTGATCAAATAAGCCCAACCCTATGTGAAGTGATGAACAATACTTTAAAAGAAGGGAAGACCCCGAATACCTGGAAGGAAGCCTATATTACATTAATTCCTAAAAAAGATGTGGATGCCTTAGAGGTGAAAAACTATAGGCCAATTTCATTATTAAATAACGACTATAAACTGTTTGCGGATGTAATGGCAGAAAGATTTAAAAAAGTATTAAATAACAGAATCCATAAAGATCAAACGGGCTTCCTTCCAGGGAGACAATTGAAGGACAACGTAAGAAATGTGATAGATATCATTGAATATTTGGAAACTAGAATAGACAAACAAGCCGCTTTGATTTTCATTGATGCCGAAAAGGCCTTTGATAACGTTTCTTGGTGCTTCCTGACAGAAAATCTAAAAACGATGGGGCTGGGTGAAAGGTTTAGAAAAGGTATAGAAGCTATCTATAATGAACAAAAAGCTAAGCTAATAATAAATAACTCAACATCAGAATTTTTTGACATATCTAAAGGGACTAGACAAGGCTGCCCCCTGTCTCCTCTGTTATTTATAACAGTACTTGAAGTACTTACTAAGAGACTGAGAGAGGCAGTGGAAGTGAAAGGGATTAAGGTAGGGATTAAAGAACATAAGATAAAAGCTTTCGCGGATGATATTGTATTAACTCTAGAAGACCCAAAAAATAGTATGAAAGAAGCCTTGCAAAAATTTGAAGAGTTTGGAGCGGTATCAGGCCTCAAGATTAATAAAAATAAGACTAAAATGTTGACTAAAAATCTAACTAAGGAAGATATTGTAGAACTAGAACAAAAGATGGGAATTATGACAGCAAAGAAAGTGAAATATCTTGGAGTGTGGATATCAGCGAAAAATATTAACCTATATAAGGATAATTATGAAGTCACTTGGAAGAATATTAAGAAAGATCTTGAAATCTGGGAGAGATTGAGGTTATCTTTTCTGGGGAGGATAGCAGTTATCAAAATGAACGTTCTCCCCAGAATGCTATTTTTGTTCCAAACCATTCCGGTACTAAAAGGTCTAAAGCAGTGTAAAGAGTGGCAAAGAGCCTTAGCGAGATACATCTGGCAAGGCAAAAGACCACGAATAAAAATGAAAATATTGGTGGACAAAAAAGAAAGAGGGGGATTCTCTCTACCGGATCTAAGTTTATATTATGAAGCAGCGTGTTTATTGTGGCTGAAGGATTGGATAAGATTGGAAAATAGGGACATCTTGGACTTGGAAGGTTTCGATAACAGGTACGGGTGGCACTCGTACCTGTGGTACGAAAAGGTGAAAGTTCATAGAGGCTTTCTAAATCATATTTTTAGGGGACCACTATTCCAAGTATGGGAAAGAAATAAAAATATATTGGAAAGGAAGACACCTTGGTGGATTTCACCAATAGAGGTGTTAACTATAAAAAAAATAAACATGGAAGGGAAGAATGCCACCTATGAAGAACTAACTTGGAAGACAGATAAAGGGATTAAACTTAGACCATATGAAGAGATCAAAAATTTATTTACAGGGTGGTTGCAATACCACCAAGTAAATGATCTGCTAAAAGAAGACAAAAAGAAAGTAGGATTTGAAGATAAAAAATCTAAATTTAATGTAGAAGTTATAGAAGGTAAGAACAAAACACTGTCAAGGATGTATGATATTTTGCTGGAGTGGTATACAAAAGATGAGGAGGTGAAGGAGGCTATGACTAAGTGGGCGATAGATATTGGATATAACATCGACTTTGAGAGGTGGTTGGAACTATGGAACAAGAATATGAGATTTACGGCATGCACGGCACTAAAGGAAAACCTGTGGAAAATGATCTACAGGTGGTATCATACACCAGTGAAATTAGCGAAGATTTATAAGTTGAAGGATAAAAGATGCTGGAAATGTAGAGAGGTAGAAGGTGACCTCTACCATATGTGGTGGTCGTGTTGCAAAGTGAGAGGCTTTTGGGAATTGGTTTATAATGAACTTAAAAAAATCTTGAAATATACATTTCCCAAAAAGCCAGAAGCTTTTTTGTTAGGAATGGTCGGTAAAGAAATTAAAAAAGAAGACAAGACCTTGTTTCTATATGCTACGACAGCTGCAAGAATTATGTTAGCACAAAATTGGAAATTAGAAGTAATACCTAACATAAGTGATTGGCAGGTTAAAATGATAAATTATGCTGAGCTCGACAGAATATCAGGAAGAGTAAGGGACCAAGACGAACAGAAATTTCATGATAATTGGAAGAAATATTTAATGTATATGGAATCTAAATCTCAGGTGACACTGGCGGGGTTGAAATAACTCTAACAGCGGGAAAGGCCTACGTAAAAGAGTTAAAAAGTACGCGACTATATAATTTATTCGATACTTACCAAAGGAGTGGAGGGAAGTCCAAGGCTCAGTTGAGACTAGTTCAGTTATGTATTTTATTTATGATTTGTGAAGTGGATATAATTTGTATAAGGTATGTGGTGGATTTTTTGTTTATGTTTTTTCTGGATATATGTGCAAATATGAATAAAAATTTATAATTAAAAAAAAAAAAAAGAATATTTGCATCTTTTTAGCATTTGCAGTCACATCTTAGGGGGACTGTCCTTTCAGATTAATCCATCCTCATTAGGCAGTGCTCATAAACGGGGCCATCTCTGCTTAAGATGATCAGTAATAGCACTGTAATGTTTCTTGGCCCTCAGAGA
Organism: Podarcis filfolensis; assembly: GCF_964270895.1. Lineage (NCBI taxonomy): Eukaryota > Metazoa > Chordata > Lepidosauria > Squamata > Lacertidae > Podarcis > Podarcis filfolensis. Next base: position 8,124,798 of record NC_139608.1, read on the forward strand.
CAGCAACGCACAGCAAATGCAGGCTGAGCTCAACAGAATCTTACCTGCATGCCAGAACACTCCGAGCTGTGAGAGACCAAACTGGCCGCAACCGGTTTGCAGTGCACCAGAGCCAGGAGGACTCCTTGATGAAGGCCTTCCAGTGACAGCCTTGAGCATCTTCCCCTCTTAAAATCAAAGACCAATGCACAAATCCTGAAACGTGATCATCAAACAGAATTGCTTTAATGGATGAACGCAGAATGGAACGTTTTTACAGCAGTAGCATCAATCTGGAGGCATCCCCCATGCATTTAGCCCCAAACATGGATTTCTTCTTCAAGGTTAAGCAGTGAAAATACCACCTCTGCATATTTGCTGCAGAAGGGAGCTATGTTGGATGTAGGAATCTGCCTTATATTGACTCAGATCATTAGTCCATCTAGTTTGGTGTTATCTAAAAGCATATGAACCTAAGAAGAGCCCTTCTGGTCCATCAACTCCAGCATGCTGTTCCCACCATGGTCAACTAGTAGCCTACAGAAAGCTTGCAAGCAGGATCTGAGTGCAACGGCACTCTCTATAGTCATTTATGGTGACACTCACCTGCACGGTCATCTGCCCCAAGTGTAACCAATATGGCACCTTCCAGATGCTGCTGAATCACAATGCCCATCATTTCTGATCATTGGCCATGTTGGTTGGGGATGAAGGGAGTCAAAACTGAACAACACCTGAAGAGCAGTAGCCTGGTTATCCATGATCTACTGCAGGGGTCAGCAAACTTTTTCAGCTGGGGGGCCGGTCCACTGCCTCTCAGACCTTGTGGGGGTCTGGACTATTTTTTTGGGGGGGAAATGAACGGATTTCTATGCACACTATGCACACCAGGCAGGTCCCATAAATAACCCACAAATGCATTTTAAAAGGACACATTCCATTCAGGCCAGACAGTATTGTAGCTGATAAAAAATAAAATTAATTTTTTTTCTTACCTGCATTGATGATAGTCATTGTTTGGATGGGAGGTCCTCGCCTGGGTTTGGTGCTGCATTGAGGCCTGCTGGGCCTCCTGCTGCCGGCACCTCTTCCGCGCTTCGGGGTTGGGATGGAGGCCCTCCCGCCAGCAGCGGAGACCAGATTGCTGCCACACCAGCAGCGGGGCAAGCTCCAGACTGTGGGAAGGTCTCCAGAGGCCTTCCCTCAACCCGGAGCCTTCCCGCTGGTAGTGGAGGCCAGATGACTGGGCAGCTGCTGATTACGCACATCCGCCACCTGCCCATTTGCCAGGGCCTCAAACAGCTTTGCAGGAGATTGGCTGCGCCTGGTGCCTGCCTTTGCTCGCAGGAGGGAGGGAGGAGGCGCCGTTGCAGTGCATGAGAGGGAGGAGGAAATGGCGGCACAGAAAAAAAATGGCGGCTGGAAAAAACCTGGGGGAAAACCTACACTGATCCACAGACCATTTGCGGGCCGGATCCTGAAGGCAACTGGGCCGGATCTGGCCCACGGACCGTAGTTTGTCAACCCCTGATCTACTGACTGGTGGCAGCTCTTCCCCATGAGATTACAGCTCTACCTCTTCTAATCCCTGGTGTGGTTGTACAATTGGTGTGTGTGTTTAAAATCATTTTATTGTACATGCAGTGCTATGGAAAACAGGGAAGAAGAAACATTTTCAATTCTTTATTTTGCATTTTTCTGTTGTGAACTGCCCTGGGATCTTCGGGTGAAGGGTAATATACAAATTTAATTAATAATAATAATAATAATAATAATAATAATAATAATAATAACAATAATAATAGTGATGTATGGAAGTGAGAGCTGGACCATAAAGAAGGCTGATCGCTGAAGAATTGATGCTTTTGAATTATGGTGCTGGAGGAGACTCTTGAGAGTCCCATGGACTACAAGAAGATCAAACCTTTCCATTCTTAAGGAAATCAGCCCTGAGTGGTCACTGGAAGGACAGATCCTGTAGCTGAGACTCCAATACTTTGGCCACCTCATGAGAAGAGAAGACTCCCTGGAAAAGACCCTGATGTTGGAAAAGATGGAGGGCACAAGGAGAAGGGGACAACAGAGCACCAGATGGTTGGACAGTGTTCTCGAAGCTACCAGCATGAGTTTGACCAAACTGCAGGAGGCAGTGGAAGACAGGAGTGCCTGGCGTGCTCTGGTCCATGGGGTCACGAAGAGTCGGACACGACTAAACGAGTAAACAACAGCAGCAACAACAAAACAAGACTGATGGTTAAAAAGGTGTTTGATCCACAGGTATGTCTATCTGTCACTTCAGTTGTGAGAGCAGAAGGCTTCCCACAGGCATCTGGTTGGTGACTCTTAAGAACAAGATGCTGAACTAGATACTCCATCAGGGCTCTTGTTATGTTCTTAAGAAAAGACGTTCAACTCAACACACCATCATTATGCCCAAATACTGTCTTATACAGAAAGTGGCTCTGTTTGGAGGCTTCCATTGTGAGAACTGGGGTGCTAAGGGTGTTAGGGAAGGAGTAGTACATCTGGTACCACATTGTGCTCCTCCTGGGGCAGATGGGGCTAGTCAACCTAGGAAGTTAGCCCATCTAGGAGAAGGAAAACTCTGGTCACAAAGCTCTGCTGCCTTGCAGGACATCTTTAGGAAAAGAGAAGGCTAAGAAGCCCCTACACTAATCCAGAGAGGAGCCCCTAAGGTGGCTTGTACGTCTCTTCTGGCAACCCCCGCAGTCAAGCTGGTGCCAAATGTATAGCTCTGCTTTCCATAGGACAGCATCAGTGAGGTCAAGAGGGGAGTCGTCATCTGGGCAGCCCAGGACCTCCATATACACTACCCGGGCTCATGCCCCACAGAGGTCACAATGTTCCTAATGCCCCACAGAGATTCAATGTTCCTAATGCAACAAAACCAACACAGATTCACTTCACCCACAAAGATGCAGTCCATTCTCTCTGAAGGCAAACAGAGGCTACCAACAGCAACTGTGAGAGCAGAATGCTGGCCTACCTACACCTTTGACCTGAGCAGAAAGGTTCTTCTGACGGTCATCTGTAAAGACTCAACAATCTGAGTTCGCTACACTTCTTTAAGACTCCTTTGCAAAAGCTCCAATTGTTGCGAGCCATTGCCTGGAAGAAGACGCGCACTGCATTCTTCCATGAAGGGACCTCCGCTCAACGCTACGATCCAAGGATTTGATGGACCGTTGCCCTTCCTCCCCCAAAGGCCCTCGTACAGCCAGTCCCTCGGAAACTCTGGCTACTCGACTCCCTTTGTTGCTTGACATACATCTGATGCAAGTGGGAGAGGTTTATGTTTAAATCTCCCATCCATTGCTCTGGGCACGCGTGAGGTAATTAGAAACAGACCTGATCATAAATACACTAAAATACTAGAAGTAATGATAAATTAGGCCTATCCATTCGTCACTGGGAGTAGATAGGGCCCACTCCCATTCTGACTCAACTCCTTTGGCAGTTCCAACGAAAGACGACATGATCTATGCCAGGGTCCAAAGGAATCTGACTGCAGCCGCGTCATCCCATATGGAAAAGACGGTTCCTCTTTTCCCTGATCTTCCCCAGCTTTTTCAGCATGAGAACTTAATGTGCACACAGTTGTTCTTACTTGATATGCCCTCTTTGTTCACTGTGGGGCTTAACTGGATGTTATAAGAACTCTCATACTCTGCATATCTTTCCCTACCAACTTCCTCAAAAGGTCTAGGCCATGCCTAGGGCAACCTGTCAGATGTTTTTGGGCTTCAGCTTCCACAGCTAATGCGGCCATGTTTTTAGTTTATCTATGTGTTGTGTGGAGAAGTAACTTCCTGTGTCCTGAATCTCCATTTGATGGCCCAGAGTTCCGGTATAATGAGAGGGGGAGGAAAACTTCTCCCTCTCTCTCTCTTTCTCCAAATCTCTCTCTTTTCTGTGCTACCAAGATGGTAACTGCTGGAATCCATCACAACGCTATGTACTTTCCCTTCACCTTCTCAGAAGCAAAATCAAGGGGATTTGCTGAGGCAAATGGAAAAACCATGGAGCCGCACCTCCGAGTGCCGGGAGTGACTCAGGTTGGAAAAACAGGGCAACCACATTCTGAGCTTTCGTCTGTGTTTACATACCAGTGCAAACAGAATCCTCTCTCTCGACTCCCGCTGTGCATTCCTAGGGCAGCTCCATATGGTTGGAATATTCTCTAATCGCCAGCAAATGTCAATGACATGTCACCCAGCTAAAGCTCGCAACCAAAGAGGAAGAGATCACTTTGGGCACTCAGAGAGCTTGAAAAGTGGCCAGCCAAAAAGGATATCATAGATTTGGCGCTTGGTCATTCCCATTGTCAACACCTCGGCCTCTGTCGGTTGCCTTCTGTGATGGCTGACATCTCCCAGGAAGTAGGGATGCCTGCTTAAAAATCTCTCCGCTGCAGCAGTTCATGCTTTGCTTTGTTCCTCAGTGTCCGGGTTCTCCTTTCTTATTTATTTGTTTGTTTGCTTGTTTATTGAATTTATATCCTGCCTTTCGTCCCAATGGTGTCCAGGGCAGCAAACAAGAGATACAAACAATAAAAGCATTTTAAAAACAAGAAACCACTGCATGCTTCTTATCCAGTGGTGTCTGGGGCCCATTAGGACTTCTAGGGTAGAAGGAAGAGACCCACAGAAGATAGCGCCAGGCCTAATGATAGGTGGAGCCACGCAATTCTCATTTTGTCCTCATTCTCTTCCCCATTGAGGGCTCATCCACAATTCCCTTTGCTTCATATTTCTTGGCAAAGGTCCAGGCTTTCCAGGTGTCCAAGCACTTTTATTTTTGGCCTGGTGCTTTCCCCCGAAAACCCGCTCTTTACCACTGAATCAGAGCAGAAGGTATTCCATGGAAACCCCAAATTTCTGTTTGTTCTGATTCAGCGTCAGAAAGAGGGTTTCCCTGGAGAAAGCAGTGGGGCAAAGAAAATAGTGGACACGAACCGGGAGAATTCAGTCCTGTCACCTGTGACTAGAAAGCATTAGGCAAAGGTTAAGTGTGGATCAGTCCTGAGTTCTACAAGGGCAATGCTGACATTAAGGAGGAGAAAGAGAGCAAGCAGGACCAACTCCTTGCTTCGGTTGTAAGTAAGAAGGCAGGAAGATGGCGGCTGGCTGAAGGTGGACTGAGCTTAGTGGGATGGGGTGGGTGGGGATTCAGAAGAGGACCTTTTCTTTGGCAGCACCCAAGTTGTGGAACTCCCCCTCCTCCAGGTGTCTCTTGCATCTTCATGAGACAGCAAGGTTTCCCAAACTGTTTTTGGACTACAGTTCCCATCATCCCTGACCACTGGTGCTGCTAGCTAGGGGTGATGGGAGTTGTAGTCCAAAACCAACTGGAGACCCAAGTTTGGGAAACCCAGTAATACACAGCTTCTGGCAAATGCTGAAGACTCACCTCTTTACCTTGGTTTTTGGCATTTGCAAAGCCCCCAACATTCCTCAGATGGAAATAGGGACAAGCTGTTCTACATCAGTGTCTATTCTCCCCCAGTGTGCCTCCTCCTCAGAGGCTGGGGCAGAGATGCAGAAAACAGCATCCAAATTTGCTCATCCGTGCCTGCGATCTCTTGGCACCCCTTGCAGACATGACAGGTGCTTCACGGACAGGCCCCATCCCCTGCGGTCCCCTACCCACCGACCAAGGAGCAGTGAAACAATGAGAAACTTTCTTAGGGGCGTTCAAGTGACTCGGATCTTGTTTTCATAAAAGCAGGAAGTGGCGCCATATTGAGAGGGAGGGGAGGGAGAAATAGATCTAAGAAATGTGTTAGAGGGATGCACAAATCTGAACTTCCAGTAACATGTTGAAATGCTGTACTGAACAGAAGGTCCCTTGGGAAATGGGGACTTTGCATGAGAAGCTGTGATGGCTTAAGGTTTTTCATGATGACCCCGGTATTTGGGGAGCAGTTGGAGGGTATGCATTTGAGGTGTAGGACCCTTTTTGCGATTGTCAGTTTTTTCAAACTGTTTTTAATGTTGAGTTTTGACATTGCAATCTGCCCTGGGGCCTTATGGTGCAGGACGGGTAAATATCATCATCATCATCATTATACAGCCCTTCATCACAAGATCTCAGGGCAGTTGCTGTTGTTTATTATAATCATTTTTCCTAACACACCAGACTCTACAGGTAACCATATTCTCTTAGGCGGTTGCCCTATAGATTAGGTTTTCTTGTAATACTAAATATTACACAGGACATACATCTCTGCGACCTTGAGATATATCTGTGACTGTGAAAGATCTAAATCCAACAGGAATGGAAGGAGAGAGAGTCTGAGCTGGCTAAAAAATACTAAATAAAATGTGTGTTTTTTTTAAAAAAAATAAGCATGTTTCTAAGAAGGATGAAAGTTGCAAAGTAGGTATAGATAGACTCAGAGAGTGGAGAGAGGAGGATTTGATTAGAGGCGGGGCGTTGCAGTGAGATATTTGCCTAAGGAATCATAAGGGACTTCGTACAAAGGTTAGTGCCTTTTTAGTGAGATACTAACTTTCATGCAATGAGAGCCAGATGTGGGAATACTCATTGGAACATGATGCTGGGGGAAGAGTGTGCAAGCTTTCTGCATTATGTTGAGGTACAAATCAGTGAAAATATGCTGCTCTGGACACTGGTTGATTCACTGTTCCGATGCTTGTTGAAGCGTTCTCAACAGAAATGACAAACAGGCCAACATTTACGGAAGGCCACCCCCACACCCCCGCGAATAAGGAGCCCCATCAGCTACCCCAAATGAGTAAAAAGCACCAGAATGATCTTATCATGTGCCAAATTGCTAAAAGCTAAGCAATAGAAAGCAACTTAATCACTTACCCAAAGACGTTGGTTCAGTAAGATGCAGGAGATTTTGATAGTGGAGAAACCGGCTCATCAGTTAAGAACATAGCAAGGAAGCGAAACTTGAAGGTTTTCTGACAGTGTGGCATCTCTTTTTTAAAGCACACAGATGGCAACAATCCCCCAACCAAGGAACCAATCAAATTTAAAGCAATGTGTTAATTATTAAGATATTGGAGATCCCTTGCAGTCCGTCGAGTAAAAATGTCCCTTTCTTTTCACATCCATTCTGACAGACTTTGCCAGTGTGCTGGCTGGGGCTGATGGGAGTTCTTTTTTTATTTCTTATTTATATTTCTTACATTCAGTGGTTACTCTTTTTTTACAAAAATAATTGCAAAGTGACTTAATACAAATATTAAAACTGAATATAAAGACCAAAGCAAGAAGAAAACTTGAAAACACAGCAATGGTGTATATAAAAAGCAAAGGCAAACACTATCCAGCCCAGTAAAAAATAATGTCAAGGAAGAGGTCACAGGTATACCCTGAATCTTCCAGATTAAGGTGTCCAAAGTCTGGATAAAAAGAAACGTTTTTGCCTGGTGCCTAAATATAGATAGTGATGGCAGCAGGCATGCCTCCCTGGGGAGAGCACGCCATAAGCAGGGAGCCACCACTGAGAAGGCCCATTCTCCACATTCTTGACCTTTCCTGTAGGGAAAGACTCTCTGAGAGGAACTAGGATGCTATATGTGGGGAGAGGCGGTCCTTGAAGTTCCAGGTCCTGACTCACATAATGGCTTCAAAGGTCAAACCCAGCCCTTTGGATTAAGCCCGGAACCTATCTATAGTTACTTGTCGTCCAAAACATCTGAGGAGCTCCACTTTGGGGAAGTCCGGCTTACGGAAATCCAGCAAATCAGAGTCAGAGTGCATAAACTCCGAAAGAAACAAGAGTTCTTCCCTCAACCTTCTTCAAGGCCTTTGCTTCATAGGAAGTGAGACATATTATTCCTGGAAGAACCAGAGCGATGAGCTGACACCTTTAAAACTGTAGAAGCAGCCTTATGTGGTGCCTACCTTTCGTGGAAACTTCTATCACTTGAGGAGGCAATTGAAGTGAGCAGGAGAGATGGGCAATATAGATGCCTCTCACTTAATTGGAAAAGCTGCAATGTTCCTGGAGGCAGTATGTCCAAAATCAGGTTTAAAAACCAACCAGGGAAATACCTCTGCCTCTCTCTGCAAAATGAACGACCCCTCCCTTCCCAAAAAAGAATCAGAACTGGAGAGTTGGAGTGCAAACATGACCACTTTGTGTAATTCCTCTGCACACTCCCTCCCCCCTCCCCCCCCCAAAGATGGCATCTGCTAGCAATCAGGCCACCTTAAGAGAGCCTTGGTAGATTAGACTCAGGTTTCTGCTCATCAGGATTTCCGAAAAAAAAGGGGGACACTTGAACCTTTCGGGAGGTGATGAAAAGCCAGCCGTGGGGATGGGGCAGGCGAGTGGCGGAGGGGAGCAGGCAAGGAGCAAACAGAAGCAGAACACACCGAAACAACAAAACTTCCCCATCTCTGATCCCCTTTCAGATTTCAAGTACTTCCCCAGCTAAACCTTGTTCCCAAGTTGAGTAGGGCAGGCTCTGGATGGAGGATAGAGAGATGTGTGTGGGAAGTAGCCTAGGCAAAATTTGCATGTATTGCTCCACCCACTTTTGCCTTTGGCTCCACCCTCCAGTGGTTGCCTGAAGGTAGCCTAGAAAGGTATGAAATTAAAGCTCCCTGCCCCTGATTTCAAACCTTTCTGGCCATTTGACTTCCCACCACCTGTCACCCACTACAAGGGATGAATGGAGAAATTTGACTCAGTTTCTTGCTTTTTCCACCGGCTCCTCATGTGCCAGATCCACTAACCTCTCTTAAGAGCTCTTAAGCTGGAAAGTTCTCAGCTTGAACCTCACCTGCCCTGAGCCCCTGCATCTAACAAAAAATGGTGATTGCAGAGCCTAGGAAGACCTTGTCCTTGTGACCTTTAGCAGCTCATGCACTGGGGTCACTCCTTCTGAAAGAGCAGATTCAATTGCCGCTGTCTAGTAATGCCCTCATCTGCTTCGTTTTCTGTTTTTAGATCTGATGCACAACTCTTCTCTGCACCACTGGCAACTAATGAATGCCTTCCCCGGGCAGGGCTGCCAGCTCCACAGAGGCCATTTCACGCTGGGACTCTGCGAGGGCAGAGAAAACGTGGCCAAATCCTCTTTGCTGAGCGTAGAAGGCATTAGGAGAGAAAGCTCGGCTTTGGCCCAGGGAAACTGCAGCTTCAGCGAAAGCATCCCCTTATTCATCTCTCTCCAGTTGTGGCACAGGAAACAATTTCTGTGCATCAAACAGAAAAGCACAGGACCGTTCAGGAAGCTTCTGGGAAGGCTTTTCGCTCGCTGGGGAGTATCTGCCTTGCCAGCAGAATTGCACGCCGGATGTGGGGAGAGAGCCAGCCCTTTCTCTCTCTATCCCTGGGGCTGCTGTCAGGATCAAAGCTGGTTTCCCTGCCGAGCCTTGCTCTACTCCCAGGAGGGAGCTGTTTACCTGCAACTGGACCCGTTGCTCCAGCGACTGTTTAGATGCTGATAAGTTTTGCAAACTGCACACCCCTCCCTACGCAAACTAGAGTTCTAGCCGCATCTTTCTCTCCTCCATTGAATTTGCTGTTCAGAGAAGGTGGCAAAGGTGTACAGAAGGACTGGAAGCAGAAAGAGGCAACGTGACCCAGAAGCTGAGTTCAGTTTCCAAGTAGCAATTAGCCAGTTGCCAGCCATTAGCTGTCCGGATTAGGGCTTGAAGGTCCCCTGTTCTTTGATCACAGTACTGGGAATTCATTCAGAGGTCTTATTCTTCTTTGGCGATCGCTTGTAGCTGAGTAAGATTGTCTTCCATGAACATGGTCTTAACAGTGAGTCTGTAAGTGACTGTGGAGACCAATTATGGATCCACATGTCCTTCCAGTGGGGACATAGGTTTTCAGGTGGGAGTTGATCACGGTGAGGGTTTGCCAAGTGTGCCTTTCTCTTAGCACATTTCTTCCTTTCATCCTGAGTTTGAGTGTCTTCAAAGTCCATGACACCTTTGCTAAAGGCTGTTCTCCAATTGGAGCACTAGCAGGCCAGTGTTTCCCAGTTGTCAGTGTTTATACTACATTTTTCTAGATTTGCCTTGAGAGAGTCTTTAAACCTCTTTTTGTTGACCACCAGCATTATGCTTTCCATTTTAAGTTCAGAATAGTTGCTTTGGACGACGATAATCAGGCATCCAAATAACATGACCAGTACAACAAAGTTGATGTTGAAGAACCATTGTTTTGACAGTGGTGATCTTTGCTTCTTCCAGTACACTGGCATTAGTTCACCTGTCTTCCCAAGCGATATGTAAAACTTTTCAGAGACACCATTGATGGAAACTTTCAAGGAGTTGGAGATGGCATTTATAAGTGGTCCATGTTTCACATGCATACACTAAAGTTGGTAGTACCATAGCTTTGTAAACAATAATTTTGGTTTCCCTGCGAATGTCACGGTCTCAAACACTCTGCACTTCAATTGGGAGAAAGCTGTACTTGTAGAGCTCAGGCGATGCTGGATTTTGGCATCAATGTCCACCCTTGTGGAAAAATAACTGCCTAGGTAGGAGAAATAATCAACATTTTCCAATGTTACACCACTGAGTTGGATTTGTGGCGCTGCAGAGGGGTTGTTTTGTGCTTGTTGGTGCAGCACTTTGGTTTTTGGGGTGTTGAGCAATAGGCCAAGCTTTTCGTAAGCTTCTGTGAATATATTTAGGATGGCTTGGAGGTCATCCGCTGAGTGTGCACACACTATGTTGTCATCAGCATACTGAAGCTATATAACGGAAGTTATGGTAGCCTTACTCTCTGATTTCAGCCTGCTCAGATTAAAGAGCTTCCCATCTGTTCGATATATTTCTACTCTGGTGAGGAGTTTCCCTTCAACAAAGTGTAGGATCATGAACCTCACAGTCCTTCCAGCTTGACAGTTCTATGGTTCTAGGATACTGTGAAATAGGTGTGGTGTAGTGGTTGGAACGTCAGACTAGGACCTGAGAGAACAGGGTTCAAATCCCCACTCAGCCATGAAGCTCACTGGGTGACCTTGGGTGGCCAATCACTGCCTCTCAGCCTACTCTACCTCACAGGGCTGTTGTGGGGATTATATGAGGAAGGGGAGCACCATGTATGCCACCTTGACCTCCTGGAAGAAAGAGCTGAGATAATAAAATAATAAAGAGGTGAGATAAAACTAAAAAATAAAATAAAATAAAATATACTACCCTTCAGCCAAGGATTCCAGAGTGGGAAGCAGCATTTTAAAATCTCAATAAACAATATAAAAAAGCAAAGGAAACCAATCATGCATCATCATCAAGTGTCAAGTCAAATGGCAGCAGTGAGAAAATAAAAATGCAGCCAGTAGAAACAAACTGCAGGGCCTTTTCTGCCCCCCTCCAATGGCCTGGACAAAGAGGTGCTTCTTTACCTGCCTTTGGCACACATACACATTTTTCTGCAAGCCGTTTCCCTTACTGTAATGAATTTTTGTATGTTATTTACATTAATACAAATCATTTTTATAGACACTTCCTTCTAATACATGAATTTTCTACACTCCCCCCCCCCCTTGGGAGAACTGCACCTCAAAATTCAGAGAAGTATGGATTTCGAAGGACCGCTGTATTTCAGCTTGTGTATTGTTCCAGCAAGCGCAGATTAGGTTTGCGCTAAAATGCGGATGGAACCGCCTTTCTCCCCCATCCCTACTAGAGGCCTGTGGTCATTTCATAGCATCTCTGAGTAATTAAGCAAGGAGAGCAGGAGTGGGATTAAGCAGGCTCATAGACATTGCACTGGATCTGACCCATCAGGTACACCTGTCCCACCTCTACCTTACCGTTAGGGACACCTGCCTATGGCCAGGGCTGTCTTTAGCATATGCTGAGCTGGGGTGCAAAAAACTGCCCATCGCCCTCATTTTTTTGGGGGGGACAAGCCAAAGTTGTTGAGCTTTTGAGCTTTTTGGGGGGGGCGCACAACTCTCCCATGCCGCTGTGGGTGGAGGGAGGAGAGCAATCCTCGCAGAGGTTTGGGAGAGAAGCTGCCAAAACACACTGAGACAACAAAACTTCCCCATCTCTGATCCCCTTTCTCAACGGCCCACCAATCCCAGGCATGCAGGAGGGCAGAGCCGGCCAGCTGCCTCAGCACCCACAGCAGAAAAGCCTGCTCCGCTTAGCAGCGGCTGTCAGCTAGCCTGGCTCTTCAATCCCCGGGCTCCAAATCTCAGCCCCGGACTCTGGGCCTGGCGCCCCGGAGAACCCGGCACCCGGGTGCCCCACACCCCTAGCACCTATGGGTAAGCCGGCCCTGCCTATGGCCAGTGCCCCATGCTCTACGCAGGTAGGCTCAAACTGCAACCATGACACTGCTATACATAGGCGTGAGTTGTAATTGGATGCTGTCTCCACCAGGACATGCAAGGATGGTCAAGGGCAGGTAAACATTCACCCTCCTCCTTTCAATGAGCCAGGTTAGGGGAGAAGCCTTGCCTGATCCAGCCCGCTGCTGGTACTATGGCAATGTCAGTCTCCTTCAAACAGCAGGTGGGGAATAATTTCAGTCAGAGGCAGAGATCCAGGAGACAGATACAAAGGACTTGAAGTCTGCATTTGGCTCCTGGACCAGAGTTTCCCCACCCTGATCTAAAGACATATAGATAGACAGATGATGATAGATAGATGATAGATAGATAGATGATAGATAGATAGATGATAGATAGATAGATAGATAGATAGATAGATGATAGATAGATAGATAGATAGATAGATATAGATAGATAGATATAGATAGATAGATAGATATAGATAGATAGATAGATAGATAGATAGATAGATAGATAGATAGATAGATATAGATAGATGATAGATGATAGATGATAGATGATAGATGATAGATGATAGATGATAGATGATAGATGATAGATAGATAGATAGATAGATAGATAGATGATAGATGATAGATAGATATAGATAGATAGATAGATAGATAGATAGATAGATAGATAGAAGATAGATAGTGGATAGATGATAGATAGATAGATGATAGATAGATAGATAGATAGATATAGATAGATGATAGATAGATGATAGATAGATAGATAGATAGATAGATAGATAGATAGATAGAGATAGATAGATGATAGCTAGCTAGATAGATAGTAGATAGATGATAGATAGATAGATAGATAGATAGATGATAGATAGATAGATGATAGATAGATGATAGATAGATAGATAGTAGATAGATGATAGATGATAGATAGATGATAGATAGACAGACAGACAGACAGACAGACAGATGATAGATATGTTTCTGCCCATATCATACCTTCCAAAAACCTGCTGATCACAATCCAGACACTCGTTATTTGGTCCCAAGCTCTCACGGGTGCTAACTGACTCACGCGAGAGAGTGAGACCACAAAATGAGTGTCTTTTGGCCCAGACAAAAGGATGAGTGTCTTTTGGTCCAGCGCTGTGGCGCAAGACAGCTGACTCATGCCCCAAACTGGGACATTGCAGAATCCAATCAATTCCGCGATGTCCCACTCAAATCAGGACGGTTGAGGCGTATGCCATATCCTAGATGCATAATGTCAATGGATGCTTTAGCTGAGATTCCTGCATTGCAGGGGGTTGGACTAGATGACCCTTGGTTCCCTTCCAGCTCTAAGATTCTATGATCCTATGAAATGCAGCCTGCAGCTCAGTGTGGCTTCAGCTACCTTCCGGAAGAACAGGCTTTTTTGCATAACAGAGGGATGGGCAATTACTGGCTGTTCTAGAAATATCTATTAACGCACCAGACAGTGACAGGCACAAAAAGTAACTCTGACCTCAATAAACCACTCTCAATATTGACCAGGTCTTGAACCAAGGAGCTTTGATACCTCTTTGAGCCCATAACATGGAAGCAAAAGGAAGAGTATCCTTCCAGAGCCCACAAAATTTTTCTCCCAAATATACTACCATTGGTTGCTCTCCTCTTGCCTATAATTGTTTCCAGGTCAGGAACGGATCTTTCCTTGATTAACAGCCAGGCTCTGGTCTAGGGATCAATCTATTTCTGCTCCACATCAATATGCATGTGTTTATTCATCCGTCTATTCTTCCCAGTTTCTCATTAAGCTGCCATTCCCCCCCCTTTAGAAAAACCCCTATGAAAATTCATATTTAAATATATGCATGAATATGCATGCTATCACAAAATATGTATTTAAATATGTATTTTATCTCAACGTACACATTTCTGAATGTATTTTATCCTAAAATACACATTTAAAACACTTTTCGGGGCATCTTCTGAGCCAAGAACTGTATCTCCAAATTCAGGGAAGTGTGAAATTCAAAGGATAATTACATTCCAATCCATGCATTTGTCCGGTTGGTGCAAATTAGGTCAATCGCTTTAAAAATGCGGACCAAGTGACATTCTCCTCTGTCCTTACTTTCGTCTTGCCTCTCTAACTCCCTAGATGCTCTGCAGGTACTCCTGCCTCTCAGTCTCCTTCCTCCTCCTCCTGCAACTCCAAGCCTCCATGCCTCCTGGTCTGCAAGCTGTCTGAAATGCTTCCGTCTCCAGCTGAATCCCAACTCCAGCTCCTCATCAGACAAGGACCCACGGGGTTGTCAGGCCAGGAGCATCCCAGACCCTAAGATTTCAGGGGCCCAGGCGGCCCCTGGTGATACCACAGTGATGTTATTAAGCACGGAGATTAACCACAGTTGCAGAGAGCAGGTCATTCACATAAAAAGCACAAAGTCTAATGAATGAACAGACACGTCACTGCTTGGAAATGAAGGCAGAAACCTTAGCGAAAGTGGATGTTCCACACCCTCTAACAGTCCTCTGATGAAAATCAGGACATGTATCTCACACAAGAGCATGGCACCACTGCAAGCACCAACACTGGCTCATCCTCCTCCCTGAGATCGGTGGCGGCAGCGCTGGAGGAGGAAAACAGGACATTCCAGGAGCAAATCAGAAGCTGGGGTGGCTTCTGTAATTCCAGGAATGTCCCAGGAAATTTGGGACACCTGAAGGGTATGGTGTTCCCAGGTCCAGCTGAAGCGAGGGAGGTTGTTCCTGCTCACCTGCTTAGGAAGTCTGGGTAGGGAAGGTGCTCTCGCCCACCTGGAGATTCAAGTCTCCCCCCTGGCAACCAGAAGGCCTGGCAACCCCAATGGCCTGTGATTTGCTGTGCCTCTTGGCGGGCCCTGCCGTCAATCGGCCTCAGGGCTCCATCCAACTGGCCGGACTTGCATTGGGGTTCCTTGTGTGCTTGGCTGCCTGTATTGCAGGGGGTGGACTAGATGATCCCTGGGTTCCCTTCCAACCCTACAATGCCATGATTCTAACTCTGATAAAAAGCCTCTTGCTTGTCTAGATGGAAGAGACAGAGAAGTGTGTGATGGTGTATAGATTTTGCCTCCTGCCCACCACTGTGACCTGAATGCGGCCCTTGGAAACATCCCTGGCCCTTGGTCTATGGAGCTTGCTCTTTCCCCCTCTTTACTTCAGAGCCCCTTGCAGAAGAGGAGATGCCGTAGAATTCCTTCCCCTCCCTGCAGTTCCTCAGAAAAGGAGTTAACCGGGATCCTTTGGATAGCTTCAGCAGCTCACAGTGATCTCCCAAGGTGTTTTGGGTGCATTTGAATTCTCCTTCCCTTTATTTCCTTTGCTTCCTTGGCCCTTGCGACACCTATTAATTAATTAATTCCCATGTTTGTTTCTGCCTCATTAAACAGTGCTTATTAAATGTTTCCCAAGGTAGAAAGAGTCACATTTGGCAAGCCCGTGTTCCTCCGTCTCACAATGCAGATAATTACCAGCCCGCCTCTGAAGAACCAGACCTTCTGGTGCCCTGTCTCCTTCTGAAAACGTTTGGGCTGGGAAGCCAATGGCCCTGGGAGAACCAGGAGGGGAAATGGCAGGATCGGTGCAGCAGGACAAGTATCAGCTGTTCTTGGGCCTCCAGAGAGAACCCCAGTCTCCAGGTTTCCGTCTTTACACGTTCTCCATTCTGCGTAGGCAACAGTCAAGTATTTTTATGCTTATCCTGTCTGCTGAACAGCGCCGCTTGATGGGGGGGGTTAGAACTGAATGGCAACATTCATCACTGTCTAATTTAGCTGGTTCAGATGGCTCCAGACTTCAAGCCTTCATTCTGATGCTGTAGGCTGTGCAGGAGATGCTCTTAAGGGCATTTGCAGATCAAGTTGAATACAACTGAAGACATGAATGAAACAAATGAGAGCTGGTCCAGAAAAACGCATTTGCCATAGGAAGCTAGGGGGTGGGAGGTGCTGTGGTCTAGACCACTGAGCCTCTTGGGCTTGCTGGTCAGAAGGTCGGCAGTTTGAATCCACATGACAGTGGTGAGCTCCTATTGCTCTGTCCCAGCTTTTGCCAACCTAGCAGTTCGAAAGCACACCACTGCAAGTAGATAAATAGGTACCGCCGTGGCAGGAAGGTAAACGGCGTTTCCATGCGCTCTGGCTTCCATCACAGTGTCCCATTGCACCAGAAGTGGTTTAGTCATGCTGGCCACATGACCCGGAAAAACTGTCTGTGGACAAATGCCGGCTCCCTCAGCCTGAAGCGAGATGAGCGCCGCACCCCATAGTTGCCTCTGACTGGACTCAGCCATCCAGGGGTCCTTTACCTTTACCTGTATCCTTATGGCAAATACTCCCGTTCCTTGTTCATGTGACGAAACAGTCCGAAGAACCTGATGGGTCAAGCGAGAGGCTCATCTATCCCAGCTAGAGGCTTCTGAATTTTGATTGCTGGGAACAATAGGAGGGAAGAGTGCTCAAATCCTGCTTGTGGATTTCCTATGGGCATCTGTTTGGCCACTGTGGGAACAATGCACTAAATGGGCCATTGGCCTGATTCAACAGGCTCCTCTTATGTGGATTCCCATTACTGGGAAATCCCACTGCGAAGGGTTTTTTTCCCTCTGCAGAAAACCCAGAAATAGCATAACGCACAAACACTGTGGTTTGCAAGCTGCAACCCCTGCCCAGAGTCATGGCTTTGGGCCTAGCCCAGCTGTCCTGTCGGCCATTTTGTTGGGTCACTGCAAGGGTAGAAAACACATTGCCGTTGCCAGGCAACCCCAAGACCGGCTGCCCAGCCACTTCTGGGTTGACTCTGATGTGGTTGGACAGACCAAACTTGCCCAGCGAGTGCAAACACTGTCACTCTTTCCATCCTTTCTTCTTCTTCAATAAAAGCAATTACATCTCATGAACCGCAGCTCAGAACTGTGCTGAATGTCGCCACATCAGAGTCCTTATAGTTTTCGGATACATCAATTTACAATTAAAGCAGTTGGCTCATTCCGTTAATCTCATTTGTTTGAGCGTTCCAGCAAATATCAAATAATAGCCATTTATTATGGAAAGAATTTTTGATTGATCTGCCTTCCTCGATGCAGAGAAAATAGGTTAATTTTAACCTTCTTTTGTAACCAGACCGGTTCTGTTAACAATCTTTCAATTGCAGGAGTTTTATTGCTTCACAGAACACTTAGCTATTGATACGCTCACTGTAAACTAATTACATCAACTTCCTTCTTTCCTTTGACCAACCCCCTCCCTCCCCCCCAAAAAACCCACCCCAACAACATCGGCCAGCTAAGCTAAAATTGGGGGCAGCTTCAATGCTAGAGGCACTGGAAGTTACAACCTCAGAATCATGGAGGGAGATCCCATGAGACGAGAGATTTGCATATCAAATACGTGGGACAACCTTGCTTGGAATATGAGAACAGCTCAGCTAGAGGAGTCCAAAGGTCCATGTAATCTAGCATTCTGTTTCCAATAATAGCTTTTGCCTCTGGGAAGCTTGGAAGCAGACCATGAATGCAACAGTCTCCCCCCATTGTCTGTCCTTTTTATCTGGTATTCAGAGGTAGACTGCCCTCAAACAAAAAGGCTCTATTTAGCATCATGGCTCAGACCCATTGGTTCCCATCGCGAAATCATCTTGCAAGCTTCCTGAAACACCCTGTGATGGCCTGGGAATTGGATTCGGATGCTGAACCTGAGGAATCCCAGCCTGCACAGGATTCCCCGCCTCCAGAACCAGCTGAGCTGGGGCTGGGGCATGAGCCTGAAGGGTCCTCACCTGTGCTGGATCCTCAGGTGCAGGCACCAGCTGAGTCTGCTCTGGCTCCTGAGGGGATGGAGGACCCATTGCCTGCAGGTGCTCCACCCTCAGCCCCGTCAGAGGAAGCTGAGATTGCCTCTGGGTCCGGTAACCCTCCAGCCTCTCCTGAGCTGCAGAGGCTCAGGGCAGAGAGGCGGAGGGAACTAAGTTCCCGCAGGAGGAGTGCTCACCTCCAGGCCAGGAGAGGCGAGTCACCTGAGGATCGGGGCCGCCCTATGCCTTGGAGGAGATAAAAGCCAGTCAGCCCCAGTCCCAAGTTGCGGGATCAACATCGTTGGTTGTCAGTTCCAGCCTGATCCCTGACCTGCTTCCCTGCCGGAGCTCCTGACCTCACCCGACGCCCTGCCCTGCTCCCAGCATCAACTACTATGGACTGCCTTCATTTTGCACCATTGACCTCGGACTGGACTCGGACCTTGCCTCTCGGTTAGCCCCGGGGACCAGCACACACCCCTTTCCAGTCAGAGGAGCATCATCAAGCAAAAATGAGCAGCAGATAACGGGTTTAATCTAAGGCACCACCAGTTTATTATATTTTGTTTATTTATTTCTTACATTTATATGCCACCTTTCCACCAAGCAGCCCCATTACCTTACTCCCACCCCACGCCCATCCCCATAATGGCTCTTCTCCCAGGCAATTTCCTGAATGGGAAACTGGTTTTGCCTGTATTTCAACACTTTGCTAAATCAAAGCCCCTGGCAGCCCATTTTAATACTGCAAGCATTGATTAAACTCCAACACCCACTAGACCAAGGAATTTAGAGGATATGGCACCGAGGAATTTAGGGAAGTCTAGTCACCCACAGCCTCAGAAGATTGCACATGTAGCTCGCAAACTTCAGTGCAGCAGAATCTGGCAGCAAATTATAGCATAGACACTCTGGAGGGCCTGCCCTCTTCCGCTCCCCTTCCACAATTAACTTCCATCTCCAGGGCCCACTCCTATGACATCACCAGGGCCTCCTGCATTACATCGCCAGGGGCCTCCTCTAGATCTCAGGTTTGGGCTCTGAATTCTCAGGATCTGGGATGCTTCTGACCTGGGAACTCCAATTTTGATAGAGGTTGATTTTGGGGGAAATGCTTCAAAATGCAGCGTTTTCTAAGAAATGACAGGCTAGATGTGGGTGGTGGCTAACATCATGTGTAAACTGCTTCCTGTATGAGCAGTGGGAACACACTGGATTCAGAGTAGATGGTATGCAGCCTAAGAAATGAAAGGATCAGTCGCAGCAGAAGTTCAGAGTACAAAAAGAAGAGGGATCACACCACACACGAGAAGCTGCCGTTGCTCACATGGGGAGGGTCACCTCACCTGCCTCTGCAATCAATCATCCCTTCAAAGGGAGCTTGGGCAAGATAGCATCTCAGTGGCCAAGATTGAGTTCTGAGCTGGAGCTCAAACAGGAATAGAGATTGCTACAGATAGGGGCATACATGGACTCCCAAGGTTTGAAATAACTATTTGCGTCTGATGAGACCAGTAGACTGCAGGGGATCTGCAGGGTAGGACTAATGAGGAAAGATTAAGCAAACTAATTGGCCGGCCTTAATTCTTAGAGAAACCGCACCGGAGAATAGATAATCACGTGGCAAATATGAGCTCTCACTAGGAGTGTGGCCTGTTGAGGTTGCACCCCTGTTCTCCCTCAACATAAGTCATGTGCCTAAGTCATGTGGAGAAAGCTTGCTTTTGCTTGGAAGAGTGGAAAATAACAAGAGTATAAATGTTAATGCTTGTCAGGGAATCAGGAGCAGGAGCAATGGGGAGAGAGGAATTGGAGAGCGAAGGGGAAGAATCCGAGGGCAGCGTAGGGGAGTATGACAGTGGCCCGAGAGATTCCATGAGCTTCTCCAGCGAATCAGAAGATTCCCAGAAGGGGGCGCCGATGGTCAGGGCAAAGGGGGTCCCAGGGGGGACGCACCAGAAACAAGGAGCCAGAGGGGAACCCCAAAACAGCAGTGGAGGATCGGGACCAGTTTCCCCACCAGAGCGTAGTGGGGGGGAAGAGTCACATGTGTCAGGGCCAGCGTCTCCTCCAGAGAGGGAGTCAGGGCTGACCTCCCCTCCATCGGAGAGTGGAGGAACGGAAGGGAGGTCAGTTGCAGCTAGCCCCCCCCCCGAAGGGGGAAGCAGTGACAGCAGCAGTGAAACGGTCAGGAGGAAAGCTGCTGGCTGGGCGCGCGCGCCAAGTTCAAATGTGCAGGCGCGCGGGACAGCAGGAGACCTGATGGGGAACCAGCTCCTAAAGCCCGCCGGAGGGAGGGAGACGGCTCAGGGGAATCAGCGTCAGAGGAGGCTAGAAAGGGCGAGACCCCGGCGGGCAGGCGGACCCAGAGGAGGAAAGAGCAGCGGAAAAGGTGGAGCAAGGCTAGAATCTTAAATTGGTGTCAAGGGGGAGGAGACTCAGACGGAGCATCAGCGGTCTAACGGTTGAGACGTAGAGCTGCGCGCTGCGGCTCTGGAAGTGAAACTGAACTTCAATAAAGACTTTTGTGCTTAACAACGAAGCAGCGTTGGTCCTTTGTGAGCTGGGACCTAGGGTAGCTCTGACAATGCTGTTCTAAACATTTCTTGTGTGTTTGTGTTTAAATTGTTTTTGAAGTGTAGGTGGGTTCCCATGTGTGGGTTCACACAGTGATAACAGCAAGAACCTTTATTGAACCAACAGAACTGGAAAACAGGGGCAAAGCAACTGTTTACACAGTCATACCTCGGAAGTCGAACAGAATCCGTTCTGGAAGTCCATTCAACTTCCAAAATGTTCGACTTCCAAAGCACAGCTTCTGATTGGCTGCAGGAAGCCCTTGCAGCCAATTGGAAGCTGCAGAAGCCCTGTCGGACATTCAGCTTCCAAAAGAATGTTCGAAAACCGGAACAATCACTTCTGGTTTTTGATCGTTTGGGAGCCGGAACGTTCGACTCCCAAAGCGTTTGGCAGCTGAGGTACGACTGTATACATTTCTGAAGGCCTGGGCCGCTCCCAACGTGATTGGCTATCTAAACTTCTAAGCTGCAAATAATGACTCAGAGTTAAGGGCCGGTGGCAGAGACCCCAATCCTGAAATGTTCTGTGATTGGCTATCATGTATCAAATCAGAACACAGGGGCTCAAGCTTAGGCAAACACAGACAACTGAATACATAACAGTCTTGCAATGTATTTCCCCTCTCCAGGCTAAGCACACAACACCAAGTGGGTCAGAGCTTTGCTTCACTGCCGCTTACCTGGATAGCGCAGTGGCAAGGTGAAGGCTGTGTGGTTGCGCAGGTGAGAGTGCTGCTGGCCAATCCAGTGTGACTTCCTGGCCCTGCCCAGGTAAACTGCCCCCCCTCCCCAGTGCTGTGTAGTGGTTACTGAGTTGGGCTAGGAGCTAGGAGACCAGGGTTCAGACTCAGCCAGGAAGCTCATTGAGCAACCTTGCGCCCGTCACTGCCTCTCAGCCTCAAGGTAAAGGTAAAGGGACCCCTGACCATTAGGTCCAGTCGCAGACGACTCTGGGGTTGTAGCGCTCATTTCGCTTTACTGGCCGAGGGAGCCGGTGTACAGCTTCCGGGTCTTGTGGCCAGCATGACTAAGCCGCTTCTGGCAAACCAGAGCATGGAAATGCCATTTACCTTCCCGCTGGAGTGGTACCTATTTATCTACTTGCACTGCATGCTTTTGAACTGCTAGGTTGGCAGGAGCAGGAACTGAGCAACGGGAGCTCACCCCATTGCGGGGATTCGAACCGCCGACCTTCCGATCGGCAAGCCCTAGGCTCTGTGGTTTAACCCACAGCATCACCCGTGTCCTGCCTCACAGCCTAGCCTACCTCAAAGGGTTGTTGTTGTCATTAACCATTGAGGAGGAAAACCATGTACGCCACTCTGAGCAATTGAGCTAAAAGTGAGATATAAATGTAATAATATCAGTGTGTCTGATTGGAACCAGAGTTTGAATCCCCATGAAACACACTGGGTGACTTCAGGCCAGTCACTGCCTCTCAGCCTAGGGGAGTAGCAGTGGGGAACCTGCTTTGCTTTTGCCTGCCTGAAATGTGTCATTGAACTCTGATAATGCCTCTTGCTTATTTCAACCATGTCATCATGCGCCATCCAGATTTTCCCAAAAGGTTTCTGTGGGAAGATTAAACTTTGGCTGTCCAGAGTGGGAAGTCAATGCACACCAGTAGCTTCTCATGTGCAATGGTTCCGAGATACTTCAATATCAACAACAGCTCTGTTTTAGGAGGAACACTGGGGGCTGATGCTGCCCCCACACCAAAGCATTTGCCACCTGTGGCAGGTGCTGCTTTTTTGGCTAATGGTAGGGCCGGCCCTGGACATATAACATGTATATAACATACAGCTCTGAACATGGCTTTGTGATATGCAGAGTGGGCTCACCCATGAGGCAAGATGAGGCAACCGTCTCAAGCAGCAGGATCTACAGGGGCAGCAGATCCTGTTGTCAGTCTCCTTCAGCCCTGATGGCACACACTGGGTTGCTGTGGCCATTCTACTGGCATAGCAGTGCTGTAAATCTAACACCAGCATAATATGAGTGTAGGATTGCTCAGCCCCAACTCCTTGCAGTTTCGGAGTGTCATAAAACCTTTGCCAAGGGACAGGTCTCCAGTTACAACAAAGTTTAAAGAAACACACACGGGGGGGGGGGGAGGGTAGAGAGAGCCTCGGCATTTAACCCTTAACTTGGTAAAGGTTTGTTTCTCAGCACAACATGCTCCTTACTGCTAAGTGGGCAGTGCAGTGTAGTGGGTAGATCGTTGGGTTCAAATCCCAGCTCAGCTACACAGCTCACTGGAAGGACCTTGGGCATGACATTCTCTCCCAACCTACCTCACAAGGTTGTTGTGAGGGTGAAGAAGACTATGTGTGTGATCTTGAGCTGAAGGAAGCACGGCTTAAGAATGTTATTAAAAAACAGAAGGTGGAACTGAGTGAATTCCACGCTTTGGCCTCCTCCCCTACCCTGAATCTGATCCCTTCGTTATTTCTCTTTTTCTCCTCAGTCCAGGCCACACTTCCTTAATTTGGTTTCCCTCATTATAACGTTTCTATGGATTTGATAACCAACCCCTTTCTGGTCTCTGGACCATTTATATTATCCATGTTACATTCTTCCATGTCTTTCCCCTGAGGCCAGGAATATGTAAAGCATGTCCTTCACCAAACGACAAACAAAATGGCCGTCGCCCTCAGGGCCGCAGTTTAATTACCTGGAGTTCCCCAGTGTGAAACGGATGCCCACCTTGCTTCGTGCAGTGGGTTTCCTTACAATGCCCTGAGGCTCAGGAAGCCTTGCCTCATGCTCTGCGTTCCAAGAGCTGGGCAAATTCAGAGTAAGTAATATCAGCCAGAATAAGGCAGAATATTTTCTGTACGGCTGAAGAACTAGATGGAGCAGGCAAAGAGGTACTAAAATAGCTTGTGGGTTGTATTCCTCGAGATGTCTGATTTGGCCACAAGTGACACACACCTCAGTTGCATCTTGTTTGGATTACTGTAACGTGAGGCTCAGGAACTAAATAAAACTTCAGCCAGACTATTGACCAAGGTTGGTTATAGGGAGCAGGTGACTCCCTTGCTACGACAGCTCCCTTTGCTACAGCTTATTTTCAATTCAAAGTGCTGGCTATGATTTATAAAGCCCTATAGGGCTTATGTCCAGGCTACCAGAAATAATGTACAGTGGTACTTTGATTCTTGAACATAATCTGTTCCGGAAGTTCATTCAACTTTTGAAATGTTTGAAAACAAAGGCATGGCTTCCGATTGGCGCAGGCGCCCCGGAAACAATAGCTGACAACCACATTGGACCTTCGGCTTCCAAAAAATGTTTGAAAATCAGAAAGCTTGTTTGTCTATTGCGTTTCTATCCCACCTATTTCTCCAAGAAACTCAAGGTGGCGTACGTGGTTCTCCCCTCCTCACTTAAATCCTCACAACAACCCTGCGAGGTAGGCTAGGCTGTGAGGCAGCGACTGACCCAAGATCTCCCATCAAGCTGCATGGCCGAGTGGGGAATTTGAACCCTGGTCTCCCCCAAGTCCTAGTCCAGCACTCTAACCCATACACTGCACTGGCAGTTCTCTGCCAGTTTCCTTCCTAGCCCCACTTGGCAATTTCCCAGCAGCTCCTCCCATGCCCCTTCTCTTCCTTTCTCTCCCCACTCTAAAAACCCACCGTGTCCCCCATTCTCCGTTTGCTGCCCCCCTGGCACTCCTGGCACACTTGTGCATCTTTCTCCCGCAGCCCAGAGGGACTGGCCGCCTGTTTATTACCCTGACACTTTTATTGCAGCTGTGAATTATGAGCCGGCATTGTGCAAGAATTTAAATGCCCCTTGTCTCGGAGATGCTTCTCCTATTAACAGTTCATCTTTTATTGTTGTCCAGACAATGATCTGTTGTCCTCGGGACGTAAATCCCGAGGACGCGCCGTGCTTCAGTTGCCTGTCCTCTCTTTGAAAGGCAGACACTGCCGTGATTGTGTGGCTGTTTGTTTTGTGTGCTGTACTCTGCGCACGGCACAACCGAGGCACCTAGACACAGGACCGGCACACCAGAAAAACTCTGCTTGCCTTTCATAATGCAATGTCTGGCATTCCGAGTCTCCCCCCTCCTTCCATGAGAAGGATTGGATTTCCTCCCCACTCGCCTCCACATCCTTCTAGATAGGTCCAAGACTTTATTAGAGGATGGAGGATCCTGGCCTGGGATGAGAAGATGAGCTGAGCCACAGCATGCAAGTCTTGGCAAGAGGGAGAGTCAGCTCAGGATGGGGAGGGAGGGGGTGCGCTTGGTTCAAGGATGGTGACAGCTCTCAGAAGCTGATCAAAGGAGAAAACACACACATATGTGGGACTGAAGATAAATGTGCAAGCATTTGTGGACGTGTGTGTGTGCCTGAGGGCTTTTCTCCTGTTCCGGGGTTTGGTCTCCAGTATTCCGGGGAGTAGCCAGTGATTCTTTGACCCTTCCCAGCTGGACTTCCTGCTCCCACCTCCGTTCTTTTTTGCTTTATCCAAGATTTCACAGCACAATCGTTACTTTTTTTAACACACACCCTTATCTGAGCAGTGAGAAACCTGATCCCCTCCCCCGGACACTTATTGGAGTTTTGTAGCATCATCATAATAATAATAATAATAATAATAATAATAATAATAATAATAATAATAATAATAATTTTATTATATATACCCCGCCCATCTGGCTGGGTTTCCTCAGCCACTCTGGGCGGCTTACAGCATATATAAAACATAGTAAAATGTTAGTAAAGTATTTCAGACTATTTGCAAATGAAGCGTGCGGGAAGGAGGCACAGCCTAAACATGCCAACAGTCAAATCCCCTGCTCCCATAAGACCTGCACCAGCAATTGGTACTTCCAGGCAGCTGGGGGAGAGACTGGCCATGATTGCCCTCCCTGACATTTCCTTTTGCTGCTGCCAGCCTCCTCTGACGTAAGGCTATAGGGACCAGCTGTATGCCATCTATCCTGGTGAAAGGACCCTTCCCCTCTGAACTGCATTTAAGCCAGGCTCTTTGGAATTCAGGAAGACCAGCACCAGAAACTTCATTGCCTGTTAACTCTTGTTTTGCTTTGTATTTATGTGCTCAAACCTAGATTGGGTATATGTGTGTGTTTGGTAATACTGAAGTTATTCTGTGCTTTGTGAATTTGTTGGCTTTTGCTTTGCTTTTCGTATTTGAATGTTTTGGATGCTTGCTGCAAGCCGTGTTGGGTACAGCTCATGGGTGGGGTGGGGGTAATGCCATACAAGTAAATTCAATCAATCCCACATCAGATCTGCAGGGAGAGGTGCAGAATACCCCTTAACACAAGGGGTGTGGGGTGGGAAAGCAAACATTGCATCCTCACCGATGGGAGGGTTTAATAGGACAGCACAGCCCCCTGCCTAATGGGATGAAGAGGGCATGGCACAGAGGAATAAGGGGCTATATGGATGGATCTCAAGGGGTTGTGGAAAATAATGAATTGGAGAGGAAGGAAATCCAGCTTCCTGGACAAGGCACAATTGCAACACTTAGGCTGAAGCAGCCGTGAAATCTCTGCCCTAATAGGAAGCTCTCAACAACTGCTGTGGGAGAGATAGGAAGCGGAGGACTGGGCTGCTGATCTCACACTCCAGCCCTGAGATGGCTGCATTAAGTTAGCTATGAATTAAGTTGTCCACACATTTGCGCAGAACAGGGTAAGATCCCCCCTCCAAATTACACTCCCACCCACCCACACAGAGTACCCACAGAAGAAGAAAAAAGCACATCCCACAAGCCAGTGTGGGTCAGGGACATCATTTTGCTGCCATCTTACCTTTGCTTGGAGAAAGGGAGAAGGAGGCAACCTGGTGCTCCCAGGAGTGAGATTTAACATTAGCTGTTTTGAGGCCCTGGAAACAAAATGAATTGAACTGATTAAAGGTGGTACATAGTGTTGTCTGGCCAGCAGCATCCCAGACCCTGAGATTTCAGGCCCCAAACATGAGACCTAGTGGTGGGCTCTGGTGATGTCACAGGGCATAGACTCCAGAGAGTCTATGCAATAATTTGCAGAGACAGAGGTTAATTGGGACAGGGGAAGAGGGAGGGGACGACAGCACCCACTACCCAAGTGTGCACGCAGTAATTTGCAGATGGCTCCTGCTAGAGTGAAGCTTGCATGCTGCACATGCAGTATACTGGTAGTAGTAGTAGTAGTAGTAGTAGTAGTAGTAGTAGTACTCTTGCCCACCTGGAGATTCAATCCCTCTACCTGCCACCTGGAAGTTGTTGTTGTTTAGTCGTTTAGTCGTGTCCGACTTTTCGTGACCCCATGGAGCAGAGCATGTCAGGCACTCCTGTCTTCCACTGCCTCCCACAGTTTGGTCAGATTCATGTTTGCAGCTTCGAGAACACTGTCCAACCATCTCGTCCTCTGTCGTCCCCTTCTCCTTGTGCCCTCCATCTTTCCCAACATCAGGGTCTTTTCCAGGGAGTCTTCTCTTCTCATGAGGTGGCCAAAGTATTGGAGCCTCAGCTTCACGATCTGTCCTTCCAGTGAGCACTCAGGGCTGATTTCCTTAAGTATGGATACGTTTGATCTTCTTGCAGTCCATGGGACTCTCAAGGGTCTCCTCCAGCATCATAATTCAAAAGCATCAATTCTTTGGCGATCAGCCTTCTTTATGGTCCAGCTCTCACTTCCATACATCACTACTGGGAAAACCAGTAGTGCATCCCTAGTGGTGCAAGACATTCAGTGGAGTCCTGAACCCATGGTTGGGGGCAGGGCAAGACCCACCCGCAATGCCACCATGAACATTGCCCCCAAGCGCACGGCTCAACTTTCTATCTTCCCCATGTTGAACAGAGAAAGCCTGCAAGTGACTTTTACCTGCGTTCCTTTGAATGCCAGCAGAATGCTCCATGTGATCCTGCAGGGTCCCTGAGTGCATGAAGGGTTCACCTTGCCTTCAGGAGAATGTGAGGAAAAGTCCTGGGGCAACATGGACAGGGACAATGGAAGAGGGGTTTCTTTGCACGCACGAACACTCCCCACCCACGGATATAGCATGTGCATGTTCAAGAAAATTCCCAAACTAAGCACTGGGGATGTGGCAATGTGTATCTTTGCAGAACAGCTGTGACATGTCTGAGGAAGGAGGCTGTTGGAAGCAAATAACTGATAGATCTCTCCCAAAACAGTCTCTGAGACATCTTCCCTCCAGTTGGGAGATATAGACAGAACTGAGCTGAACTTTCCCAGAATACATTCCATACCTCCTGATAAAGTTTATGGGGTTTTCCTTTTTCTCACCACTGTAGGAAAAAGCCACTTCACACCGTTTTCTCCAAATATTCTCCAAATATTTATTTTATTATTCTTGTGCCAGATGGATGATGGATGATGCCACCTCTTTGCGAGAGATTTCTATGATGCCTGGCGTATATCAGGCAAAGGGAACCTCTGACCCAATGGTCAAATGCGGCCCTCCAAACCTCTCTGTCTGGCCCAGAGAACTCTCCTTAGGCCACACCCTCTTTTCCCAGGCCACACCTTTCACTGGCCCTGTTCACACCTTCCATGAGTGCTTTTGCCCGGCCACCACACTTGAACTTTGATCCTACTTCTTGTTTCCCTGGAAGGAGGAGACAAAGGGGTGTGTGGAAGCCAGCCTATTGGACAAAGGGGAAATTTGCATGCTCCACCCACTTTTCTCTCTGGCCCCGCCTGTGGCCCCTGGAAGTTTGCTCAAAAGGGAATGTGGGAACAAAACTTCCCCCACCCCTGTCTTGCATATCAGGCCAAGCATTAGACACCAGGATTGTGGGAGAACTTTCAAGACAGCCTGTATCTTTCCCCCAAATGACACTGAGGTTTCCTGCTGCGACTGTTTGCTAGACATAGAATCATAGAATTGTAGAGTTGGAAGGGACCCTGAGGGTCACCTAGTCCAACCCCCTGCAATGCAGGAATCTCAACTAAAGCATCCATGACAGATGGTCATCCGAACTCTGCTTCAAAACCTCCAGTGATGGGGTATCCAGCCCTGGCTCTCCACTGAACGTTGCTGCCCTCAGGGAACAGCGTGCTCTTCTCTAATGGCCTCTGCTGAGGCTACTGCCTCACTTCTCCATTTCACAGGCTTCAAGGCTAACCCTGAACTGATCTGTCACTCCCACCACCAATTTGTGGCTTGCTTGCCTTGCCCATAATAATGTTGTTGTTGTTTAGTTGTTTAGTCGTGTCCAACTCGTCGTGACCCCATGGATAAGAGCACGCCAGGCACTCCTGTCTTCCACTGCCTCCCACAGTTTGGTCAGACTCATGCTGGTAGCCTCGAGAACACTGTCCCACCATCTCGTCCTCTGTCGTCCCCTTCTCCTTGTGCCCTCCATCTTTCCCAACATCAGGGTCTTTTCCAGGGAGTCTTCTTTTCTCATGAGGTGGCCAAAGTATTGGAGCCTCAGCCTCAGGATCTGTCCTTGCAGTGAGCACTCAGGGCTGATTTCCTTCAGAATAATACGCTGCAGCAATCCTACTTGGCCAGCGTGAGCAAGGAAATGAGACGGGGGTCTTTTATTCCGATCTAGAGAAAGAGGAGGGGGAATTGGGAGCCCAAGAGGTAGCCAGAGCTTCCCTTTGAAGGGTTCAAAGGGACGAGACATTTGGTGACTCGCCGGGTCGAGAACAAAGCCCCATTGAGTGACGGCTAGCAGTTGCTGTCTCTGTCCCTTGAAGTGTGTTAGGCATTTGATTCCCTCATGCACACAAAAAAATGACTGCTGTTGCAGGGGGGGGCACATTTGCAGACAGGCGCAAGCTGCTGTTCTCACAGATGCTGTCCCCTCCACACCCTCTCTGCCCTCGGCCTGCCCCTCTCTGCAAACGAGAAGGAAACAAGCCCCTGGCTTGGGTCTCTTCAGCCTGGCACTGAGTCCCAGGTTCCTTCCACACCTGGTGGTTCTTGGAGGGCAGCCAGGTTCAAGGAGGCCGCGAGGGGACTCAGTCCTCCTGCTCCTCCACAGACGGACGGGGACTACCCAAGCCATGTGGAAGAAAAGAGGCCTCTTGACGAAGGTCGGGACTAAGATGTGCTGGCAGGCTTGTCTTTGACAGAAGGCCTCGCGCCCACCAACATCAAGGCTCGCTTCACCTTGCTGGCTTACGCTCCGACCTCGGAAGAGCCTGCGGGGGTCACTTTTTTCTGTTCCGGCAATTCCCGGCGCATTACCTGCTACACAACGGCCTGGTAACGGTAGTTGAGTAATGCGATTTTCAGGAGGGATTGAGAGCATGACTGTAAAAATAACACAGTTAGAGCCACCATGAAACCAGCTGTTTTCATGTTTAAATGGGAAGCTAATTTTGTAACAAGCTGGGGGTTAGAGAGGAGGAGGAGGAGGGCGCAGGGAGCAGCTGCAATCCTTCCAGTGACTCCAAAGCACCTACTTGGCACCGAGTCTCGTTTTCGGAGGTGTTTTAACAATAACAACAACAACATCAACGCAGCGAAGTCCCAAGCAAACAGGTCGCAGGCCTAGCTAGCTTGCCAGGTGGAATCCCAGCTTTGCACCATTGGATTCTGCATTCAATTCCCTGCGTCCCTAACATCCTTCTGTGGAAGAGGCTGGGCCAACAACAACTTGGCAACCAGAGAGAGGAAGACCCGCTGGGGTTTACTTTAACCACACATCTTGTTCTTAGGCCAAGATCGTTAAATAGAACCTCCATGCCCAGAAGCAGTAGACCTCCAAATACTAGATGCCGGGACAATTGGTGGGAGAGGGTTACTGACTTCCAGCTCTGCCTGCAAGATTCCCTTTGGCTACCGCAGGACACAGGTTGCTGGGTAAGATGAGTCTTTGCGGGTCCATCAATAGGGTTCCTCTTACTGAAGTGTTTGTTTACAGCGCATACTCTTCACCATATAAAATAATGGCCTACAGCTTAATAGAGGTGTGTAGCCCAGTGGTTAGAGGACCTTGGAATACAGAAGACCCTAGATTTGGGTTCCTGGAATCCCATTGCCATTGGAAGATGGCAGAGTGTTAAGGCAGAACGGGTGGAAAGCGGACAATCACAGTTTCAGGAGACAGTCAGGTGATCACAGTTTCAGGAGACAGTTAGGTGGTGTACCCATAGGAGGTACACCAGAGGAGGAACAACCTCTGGGAGGAGCTCAGAGAGAAGATACGCCATGGTGCATCTGCAGTAGTACAGTCGGGCACCTTGCTCTGCCCCAGCTGCAACAAAACATGTTTCTCCCATATTGGTCTCTACAGCCACAGCAGGCACTGCAACTTTCCAACAGTTTGACTTTGCCCCCAAAGGCACACTCCTCCATTGTCTCCCAAGACAGATGGATGTAAACAAGCTGAGACTGGCTGGCTGGACGGCTGGCTCTCTTGCACATTTCCGCCAGCCACCCTTCAGTCGCCATCCTGTCCCACCTTTAGAACATTGAGATGTAATGACAACCTAGTGCAAATATACTATAGACAAGATCATGCACTAAAATGTGATGAATATTTGTAAGCAGCTTATTATTGTTATTATTATTATTATTATTAATTTGCAAAATGATGCAGAACTCTGGTGATCTGAACTTAAGACAGGGAAAAACAAGTAATGGAGAAAGCCAAAAATGATAGATTTATCCATTCCCTACCTGGGACGTCTGAGAGCCTCTTTGGGTAAGAAATCATCAGGTTGCCATTTTGCCCCCTGGCTCTAAAACGCACCCACAGGGCTGGGCTCAGTTCTTCCCTCCTCAGCTCCTCTCTTCCTCCCTGGGCTGCTGGCCTCCTCCTCGACTCTTTCTCAGCTGCCGCTCACTCCTTGGCAGGAGCAGTGGGAAAGTTTGCTCATGCTGAGAAGGAGAAATCACAGTTTGGTTGTTATCCTTACCCCCCACCCACCCAAGCCCTCTTCCCTCCAGCATCCTCAGCTTGGGCTCTGCTGCAACTGATGGCCACCTGGCATTTGTTTCCCAGGTAACAAGAAGCCTTAATATTTATATCAAGTTCGGAGTGGGAAAGTTTGCGTTACCAAGGAAAGCAATAGGTAAGAAAGATAGGCATGCATCATCCTACACACTAAAAAAGGAAACTCATTATCCAAAATGGTACCACCTGCTCAGAAGAAGGAGGTATCAGGGGAGCCTGTGTTTTCAGACGTTCAAGAATATATTTGGGTAGGGGGGGACTTCTAAGGTGGAGGGTGGTAACCCAGAACAACCCAGCAAGGAGGGAATGTGCTCAGCGGTCATGGGGTGCCGACTGACTCTTGGGAACAGAACTGGGGAGAGGACAATGGAATGGAAAAGGGCTTGGATGGATAGATGGGAATCTGAATAAGAGCTCTCCATGTCACAACATTTTGCTGAAGGCTGCACTTGTTGTAACTGTTATGGAAGATGGGATCACAGCCTCGGGCTCCACCGCTTGCCCCTCCACAGACAGAAAGCAAGCGAAAGCAATGGGTGCCTCACCTTTCATTCCTATCGGAGAAAAAGAGACACTCTTATCTGCTTGTAACATTGCTTGATCCCAGCTCCCCACCCCTTTACACGTTGCCAAGGGCTCATATTTTCACCACTTCACTCTGGTGTAGCTTCTCATGGTTTAGCTATTCAAATTTCCGTTTATTCCGATCTTTTGCATGTGGAGTTAGTCCCACCGTTTCACAGCTAAGTAAATGTGCAGAGGACTTTAGCCCATGCTGCTTCTAAGGAAGGAGGAACAGGGTGGTTGGGGTTTTTTGTTTGTTTTGTTCTGTTTTTTTAAAAGGTAACTCTTATCATCCATTTACTAACACACTCCGCTTCAGGATCCACCATGTTGAGGATGGGAAAGCCTGAGAGCTCCACATGTCAGTAAACAATGGGCATTATTTTAATTTAATTTATGCAATTATTTATCTAAATGTAATATTTATATTTAGCATCTTAAAAAGCAGAGACATCACCTTGCCGATAAAGGCCCATATAGTTAAAGCTATGGTTTTCCCAGTAGTGATGTATGGAAGTGAGAGCTGGACCATAAAGAAGGCTGATCACCGAAGAATTGATGCTTTTGAATTATGGTGCTGGAGGAGACTCTTGAGAGTCCCATGGACTGCAAGAAGATCAAACCTCTCCATTCTGAAGGAAATCAGCCCTGAGTGCTCACTGGAAGGACAGATCCTGAAGCTGAGGCTCCAGTACTTTGGCCACCTCATGAGAAGAGAAGACTCCCTGGAAAAACCCTGATGTTGGGAAAGATGGAGGGCACAAGGAGAAGGGGACGACAGAGGACGAGATGGCTGGACAGTGTTCTCGAAGCTACCAGCATGAGTTTGACCAAACTGCGGGAGGCAGTGCAAGACAGGAGTGCCTGGCGTGCTCTGGTCCATGGGGTCACGAAGAGTCGGACATGACTAAACGACTAAACAACAACAACAACATTTATATCCCCCTCCATTTCCTCCAAGGAGCTCAAGGCAGTGTGCCCAGCTTTCCACTTCCCCATTTTATCCTCGCAACAACCCTGTGAGGTAGGCTAGGCTGCAGGACTGTGAGTAGCCCAAGCTGACCTAATGAGCTTTGTGGCTGAGAGGGGTTTTGAACCTTGGTCTCCTGGGTCCTGGCCTGAGCCAGGCAAAAGCACCCAAGGTGAGATGCAAGGCCAGTGAAGGGGTGTGGCCTATGAAGAGTTCTGGGGTTCTGCAGCTTACCTGGATGGAGCAGGTAAGCAGAGAGGTCAGGACTGCATGGAGGCTTCAGGGGGACCAAGCCAGTGCACCTTTCCCAAGCCCACCACTGTGCTGCGCCATCTAGAGTTGGGAGGGTGACTTCACCTCAACACACTGGCCGCTCTTGTTGCAGGCTCCCACCATCCCTGTGATGGAGGTGGATTGAGGATTAAATGTGTAAATTAAAATTTAAACCTCCTGTCCCGTGTATGGGAGAAATATGAGAATAAACAGGCTGTGAAGCCCTTTTTAGCAGAATAAAACACTTACGTGCTTTTGCAGTGCATTGGAAGCTAGGAATTAGGCAATTGCACTTTTTAGCCTTGTTTACTTGTGGTCTGCTGACCTTTCCCCTGTTTGCCCCCATTGCTACAAATAAGTTATACATTTTAGTATTTAAAAAAGGTTTACTTACATTCAATGCAGGCAGCAAATACTTCTAAGTAGCATGGCCCAAAATTAGTTTCCAGAATCGAGTTTGAGCTCTGAGCAGAGCCTAGGCAAGTAGAAGAAGAGAAGAAGAGTTTGGATTTGATATCCTGGTTTATCACTACCCAAAGGAGTCTCAAAGTGGCTAACATTCTCCTTTCCCTTCCTCCCCCACAACAAACACTCTGTGAGGTGAGTGGGGCTGAGAGACTTCAGAGAAGTGTGACTAGCCCAAGGTCACCCAGCAGCTGCAGGTGGAGAAGCGGGGAAGCAAACCCGGTTCACCAGATTACAAGTCCACCGCTCTTAACCACTACACCACACCACACCACACCACACCTGCTTACATTGCTGTCTTGAAACAAAGAGAGATAGCTCAGGCAGGAAGGAAGTACGTGGGATTATCTCCTTCATTAGAAATTGCCACCAAAGCATTAAGGAAGTGACCTCGTACAATCCCTTCCACATTGATTCAGGAACTCTATGAGTTCCACCTCCTCGTGTGCCTGTCTGGCAATCATGCATTTGTGATTTTGACTGGAAATCCCACATCCTGATCACTGGCTATACTGGTTGGGGCTGATGCGAGTTGGAATCCCAACAATATCTGGAGGGGCCCATTAATGCCTGTTCAGATACAATGGTACTTAGGAACATAGGAAGCTGCCTCACAATGAGTCAAGAACAACCCTCCATCTAAGCCAGTACTGTCTACCCTGGCTGGCAGCAGCTCTCCAGGGCTTTGGTAACCTCCCATTTTGCCCTACCTGGAGATGCTGAGGATTGACCTTGAGACCTTCTTCGTGCCAGGCAAATGCTCTAGCACTGAGCTCCCAGATGTCTTTGAGCAGCAGAGATTGTACAACCACATCCATTGTATGCGAGCAAACTTTTAGTGGTTGCTATTCCCTTTAAATAACATGTTATGGTCAATTGACTTGCACACAGTGCTTCAGAAGCCAGCTCAGGACAGGCTTTTTGCAGAATAAATGAATACACTGTATGGCAAGTGAAAAGAACTTCAGCCATGAATGTGGATGCAGCTGGGGAGGAGGGGGGAAGCAGGACTCCAGCTGTGATCTTCAGAACAAGAAGAGGGGTCTTACAAGCACTCTAGCAAGTCTCCTTATTCAGGGATGTCAATGGAACCAGGGGTGCAGATCCGCAGACCCAAAGCAGATGGAGCTGGGTGGCTGAATCGGCTTGCAATATTTCCTGGAGATCTGTGGAAGTGTCCCAAGGTAGGCAGGGGGCAGGTGCTCCCCCTCACCCCATCCATCCCGCCTCTGTTTCGGTGCTGCCTTCCAGAGAACGGCTTGCTGGGAGAAAGCTGCTGACGGGCTCATTTCATTGAAGGATAACTGCCACCGTGCTGGAAACATCTCTGTTTGGACCGAATAAAAGGGGGATTAGCAATG
This sequence comes from Podarcis filfolensis, assembly GCF_964270895.1. Taxonomy (NCBI): domain Eukaryota; kingdom Metazoa; phylum Chordata; class Lepidosauria; order Squamata; family Lacertidae; genus Podarcis; species Podarcis filfolensis. The sequence continues at coordinate 8,159,994 of NC_139608.1, forward strand.
AAAGGCACCTGCCCATGTGCGTGTGGAATGTGACCGGGGGCAGAGAGAGACTTATTGAATGCAAGCAAAGCCCAGCTTTATTGTTTCCATTGTGTGTGGACACAGGATTTCTGACCTGAGAGGTTTTTCACTTCCCGGTTATGGACAGGATTACTGTGCCCTCGTGGCACTCTTGCTGGTGGTTTTCAAACAGTATTCTGGGGGATTCTTGGCATCTTCCTTGGAAGTTTATTCAGGGATTCTTAAACATGAAGATAATTGTTATTATTTATCAAATTTGTATGCAGTCCTTCATCTGAGGATCACAAGGCAGATTACAATATGCAAACACAAAAATACGGAATCAATACTCCCCGCAAACACACACACACACACACACACACACACACACAGAGAGACACTTTAGAAGGCCAGCACCTAAAGATATGTAACAAAGGTGCCAAGTGAGCTTCCCTGGGGAGGACAGTCCACAAAAGGGGAGCCACCGCAGAAAAGGCCCAGTCTCGTGTTGCTACCCTCTGGTCCTCTCGCAGAGGAGGCACACAAAAAAGGGTCTCAGATGATGATTGCAGGGTCTGTTAATTGTTTAATTCACCCTGAAATGGAGAATGCCTGAATGTGTATTATTGAAACCCTTTAACATGGGGGTTTTCCATGTGGCTAGAGTAAGCTCTCTGAGCTCCTAGTTGGGTTGGTAATTAACTGTTATTGTTCTCTGCTAGCTCTGACGAGGTGTTTAACTTTAGATCACATGAGAGGCTATTGAACTGCAAATTAGCCAGCTTGGAAGGGTGGTGGCTCTTTTCTTTGTTCTCACACTTATTGGGAGTAGGGATGGGTAAATGAGCCTCTCCAGAGAGTGAATACAGCCCTAGGCAAAAATGGAGGCTGTACGGAGAGAGAAACCTTTACTTCTAGGTCTGTTTGGAATTATCTTTCATTTCTTATAAGATGCTGAGCCTGTACTGGGCAGAAGATATTGTATGGAATTATTTGGATATATCTTTGATGTTTCTGTTCTGTTCTGAAGAAAGTTCTGCAAGTAAACCTTTGAACAATACTCATGGGTCTGGACAATGTTTCCTTCCAAAAAGGAGTCAGGTTTTTTGCATCCAGTTACTTCATGCTGCACAATATTAATACCTGCAATAGAGTCTGGGTTGGTTCAGGATCTGGGTAGACAGGCTTCCCATTGTTAGGGCTGGGCCATGGGCAGTGGTCAGAGCTGAGCCAGGAGCTGAGCCAGGACTGAAGAGTTAGTGGGAAATGCAAAAAAAGGCCACCAACTTGGCTGGCTTCTAAAGAGGACTGGACAACTTCATAGAGGGCAAAAGTATCAGTGGCTACTAGCCATGATGACTATGTTCTGCCTCCATAGTTAGAGGCACTAATGCTTCTCTGTCCCACTGGGAGGGAGAGTGCTCTTGGGACTTGCTCAGTCAGCCCACCTCATCCTCACAAGCCTACACAATGCCTTTGTTGTATATTTCTGCATTATGATTCATTCGGTTTACCTTACCGTCAGTCGGCAGAGCATGCGACTCTTAATCTAATGGTCATGGGTTTGAGTCCCATGTTGGGCAAAAGATTCCTGCAGTGCAGGGGGTTGGACTAGATGACCCTTGTGGTCCCTTCCAACTCTGTGAATAGTAAGCAGTCTACAAACAGACTAAATTGATCAATCAACCAATAAGCAAACAAGCAAGCCATGGATTGGACCACTTCTGCACAGCCAGAAATATTCACTGAACTGAAGGAGAGTATGAAATGTCCCTCTTTTCAATTAAAAAAAATACTTTCTGCTAGAATCGCCCTCAGTCTGCAAACACTGCTGAGGAGGCTGCTGAGAAGAAAACCCTCCCACCTAGAACAGAGTGGATGTTCTGGGCCTCCACATAAACACACCTTCTCAGGCCAAGCAGGCATTGGACCCTGGGAGTTTGCACCAATTTGGGGTTTGTTTCAGGAAGTGCAAAAGTCTTGTTTTGCACTATCTCTCTGCCCCGTGGCAGGCAGTTTTTTTTTTTTTATGGGGTCTGGTTACTCACGAGGAGAAAATACTGAGGCCATATGGCTGTGTTGTAATTCTATTTATTTACAAAACAAATTGAGCAGGGAGAAGCTGGCAGGCATCCAGGCAGACACAGCAAGTCCTTAAAAGCGGCAGCGGTTTCCCCAAAGCAAACCCTCGCAGCTTCCCGCAAGGCTCATTCTGCCTGGCCAGCTGCAATAACCCAGGCTTCTGTCTCCTTCGAGGGGCGCACCCAAAGCGTAAGAGCTCTTTCCTTCAGTTCACACCTGAGCAAGCGCAATGTGTCCCCCCAGGAGCAAGCACCTGCTATCATATCTCAGAGAGGCAAGCATATCTGAGGCATTTAGCGCCCACCAAGGGACAACTTTAGCTACCAGATAAGCAAAAACGTAAGGGCAAAGGTGATCTCCTTATTTTGCAAGACCCACGACTACAGTATGGTTCCTTTTCTGTCCATCTCCCACCCTGCAGGCTGTACTTTCAGCTCTGTTATGATTAGGAGAGCGCCAGGAACCGCAGCATGCTCAACGAAACTAAGACTAAAACATATCAGTCATACCCCCACCAGCGCTCCAACAGACAAATTAAGTAATGAAGAGAAAGCCAAAATAAACCCAAGTCAGAAAACCGGAGACATGACACCATAGCTATTACTTCCATGTACAACATACCAAATCTCTTTCGTTAAGTTCAACGCAATGTCCTAAAAATGCTTGGCCTATGCAGTGTGTGGGGGTGGGGGTGCTTTTTAATTATTATTTTTTAAAAAATACCCACCCCCCAAATTGCAGTTACTTTTTAATTATGTCTTCTCCCTCTTTGTTGCTGGCTAAATAAACTAGAACATGGAAGGAGAACAGGCGGGAAAGAACACCCATTAAAGGCACACAATTGCACACAGAACCTAGGACTTGCCGATCAGAAGGTTGACGGTTCGAATCCCCGCAAGTTCCCGTTCCTCAGTCCCAGCTCCTGCCCACCTAGCAGTTCGAAAGCACGTCAAAGTGCAAGTAGATAAATAGGTACTGCTCCGGCGGGAAGGTAAACGCGTTTCCGTGTGCTGCTCTGGTTCGCCAGAAGCCGCTTAGTCATGCTGGCCACATGACCTGGAAGCTGTCTGCAGACAAACGCCGGCTCCCTTGGCCTATAGAGCGAGATGAGCGCACAACCCCAGAGTCAGTCACGACTGGACCTAATGGTCAGGGGTCCCCTTTACCTTTACCTTTACCTTTACCAGGAGTTTGCTTAACTGAAAGCAAAAAGGCAGCCGCTTTCCTTGAACTAGATTCATTCTCTCTGTGCAACGAAACACGACCCCCCCGCCCCCGCTCCAAGACAAGCCCAATGGCACAAGAGGAAGGGAAAACATGATAATAAATACATCCAAAGGGCAAAAGCCAAGGGGCTAACACCTGTCTGACTGAATGCACAGAGAAGTTAATGGGAGGACTCCGAAGGCACCTTTAATCTCATTCAATAAAGTAACTTGCCAGGTGCAAGTTGGCTTCCTTGTAATAACAATGGCTCTCTACGAAGAGGCAGAGATTGGCATGTCCAGCGGGACTGTCTGTTCTAACGAAATTGCTGGTTGGGAACACGCTGAGGCAATTGTGGTTTGGACGCTGAACAAAGAGTAACAGTTGCAAAGGACCTGGATGACTACGAGAACACTCCGGAGTCCTCCTCCAACAAAAACACATTGCCTTAGGACTTGCAGGACTTCCCGGAAAGCAAGGGACACTCGTACATCTGCAGTCTCACAAGGCACAGCGGTTGGGGTGGGAGGGCAGGCAGGTTTCTGCACCAGCCTGGAGCTGGCAAAAGGGATTGGGCCCAAATCAGGCCCTGGGATGTCATGTGACAGCAGCGGGGCTGGCTCAGGATGCAATTGATCCTCAGCCAACTCAACCTCAAGCCTGAGGTCTCCTCTGAGGAGGAACAGGGGAGCAGGACCATCAACCCCAGTGACCCCGGAGGGCTGTAGGATCTTAAACATTCTTGCCACGGGACTGGAGGAGAGGAGGGAGCAAGTCAGCTGCCAAAGTGCTTGGGTAGCTCAGCCATGGGGCACCTGCTTGGATCATGGTGGAGACCCCAGCATCTATATGTGTTCCCAATATGATCTGTTTCATTCCTCAAGAAGCAACATTCCTTCCCAGCTGCATCTTCCTAACGTGGCGACAGTCAACTGTCTCACTCAGATAACAGACGCAGCAGGCACAGGTGGTCCCAGGCATTTTCTAGTTTAGCGTTCTGGAGAGGAAACAGCATTTTCCATCATACAGAGTGTTTCCCAACGATTGTGCAAATTCTCCCCATCCTGCTTACTGCCATTGCTTTCCCTGGCTACTGATAGTTCGGAACCACTTCTCCTCTGCATCTTTCCTGAATTTGTCTTATTGTTTGCACGCATTACGCATTGTAATCTAACATATTTCCATTTTGCTTATCAAAGGTATTGATTGGGGGGGGTCTATGAAGGGACGCACACCAAAGGAATTACGCAGAGGTATATGTTATGTACTGAGTTGAATAGGATCCAAACTGCAGCAGTCTGATTGGTCCTAGAACAATAGGATCCAAAAGGCAGCAGTCTGATTGGTCCTAGAACAATAGGATTCAGAATGCAGCAGTCTGATTGGTCCTAGAACAATGCAGCAGTATGATTGGTTGGCAGGAACCACCCAATCATGCTCCAGATAGAAGTGAATCCACAACCTGATTGGCTTACAGTAGAATTCCGGAATTAGCTAATCATGTGCAGCCCATTGTGTAAATAATGTATATAAAGCAGATACTTTGAGGGGACATTCATTCATTCCTCCTCACCACTATGAGCTGAATAAAGAGCATGAAATCACTTTGCGACTCTGAGTATATTTCAGTATATATCGCAAAAGTCTCAAACATCAAACAACAGTACAGTGGTACCTTGGGTTACAGATGCTTCAGGTTACATACGCTTCAAGTTACAGACTCCGCTAACCCAGAAATAGTACCTCGGGTTAAGAACTTTGCTTCAGGATGAGAACAGAAATTGTGCGGCAGCAGCGGGAGGCCCCATTAGCTAAAGTGGTACCTCAGGTTAAGAACAGTTTCAGGTTACGAATGGACCTCCAGAACGAATTAAGTTCTTAATCCAAGGTACCACTGTACATCAATATGGGTATTACATAAATGATATAATTTTCCTAAGTGTTATAAAATTAACGTCACAGAGCCCTATCCTCCCAAAGTGCAGTCTTTCAGGTTGTGTCTTCTTCAAGCTTGATCTCTATGCTGGCTGGAGCAGAAATGGCCTTTTCTCATTCCCCTCAGCCCCACAGAACTTACAGCCCTTTCAAGCATGAAAACCTCAGAAAACAAGGAACTTAGAATGCTGGGGACGTCCATTTTAAAACTTTAGGGAAACCTCACTCTGAACTTGTTCTGAAGGTTTCGGGGCCTTAAGGAGAGGGGACACAACCGATATCATCCAGACTGAGGTTCTGAGGTAATATAAGCTAATTGCCCATAATGGTGGCTGCTGGCAGCCTCAACTCTCCCACTGAGCTTGGTTAAAGTATGATGCAGAACTGGATTACTAAGACTAGGAAGTGGACAGAATGGCGTCATAATGCCGTAGAGCATGGCTACATGATGCAGCAATAAAACTCCTAGCACATTTGCAAAGCTAAGCAGGGTCTGGTATGGTTTCCAATCAGATGGGGGACCTCATGCATTGCATGGGGTTGGACTAGATGACCCACGAGGTCCCTTCCAACTCTACAGTACTAGGATTCTGTGACATCACTGGGGGCTAGTGAAGGAAATTTGGTTTGAGGGTAAGTGAGGGCCATGATTGAACATTTCCCCAAGAAGCACCAAAGCTCACCACAGCATTTTCAGGACCGCCCAAAAACATTCACACAAATGAGGAGCTGTTTTGACTTAGCCTTACTTTGCTAAGCTGAAGCGTCTTTCCTAGTTTCCCACAGTGTGGGTTGGCCAAGCATTTGGGGGTCAAACTATCCTGACAGGAAAATCCAGCTCAGAATTGCTGGGGAAATCAATCAAGTTCAAAGAGAGGGGTGGGGGAATCCAAGAGATAATGCTTTTTTTAAAAAAAAGAAAACCCACCATATATCTGGAGGTTTGCGCTGGGTCTGTATCTTCAACAATGAGGTTTTGAATTTCCTTGATGCATTTCCTCGAACTTTATAAGGATACATGATCTATAAGTCTCCCTTTTCGTTTGACTCATCGCTCAAGTCCCTGGCCGGCCATAACCCACCAATTGCTCCTCGTGCGCAGCACGAATCGGCCTGCGACCAAAACAGGCTCGGACCACCAGGAGAACGACCATCCTTTCCCATCGTTTTAAGCGGGGATGCTCTGAAGGGCCTCGGTGAGAAAGCGAGAGAGCTGCCATATCTCATACCGACGGCATGTAGCCCACTCCTGACTCGCCTGCAGGAAACAGATGTCACCAGTTAAACAGATCATGAAAGCTTCAATCGCTTCCTTATGGCGGAGCCTGGACGGCTTCTCCACTCTTTCGCCCTCACCACTGGCGGACGGCTTCAGATGCTTCGTTCCTTTTCGGGAGGCAGAGGAGGGGTGTGTGTGTGTGATGATTCCTGGGAAACATTTGCCCAGGGAAAGACATGCAAAAAAACAACAACCCCTAAACTCACACACACACACACACACACACACACACACACCCTTGATGCAAGCAGCTGCTTTTGGATCAGGAGATATTGCAGAGTCTCTGAATTCCAGCTTCCTCCTCTCTCTCATTCATTCCTAACTCTTCCCTCCAATATGGCCTTGGCCCCTGGAGGAAAGGTGAGCAATAAAACAGGATCCAGAAAAGAAAACAGCTGGCTGTCAGCGCCTCGTTAGCTCCTTGGCTTCCCCCGGCATTGGGACCCATAATCTCCGCTCCCCACTCCTCCCACCCCAAGGCATCCTGTCCATTCTTCTCATTCCAGGGCCATAAAGGACGGGAAGATGTCCACCAGGTCCCACCCAGCCCTGAGCTGAGAGCCAGGGATGTGCGGTTGCTCCCTGCTGTGGCTCCTTCTCCACTGCAGAATGCAGAGTGCGCACAGCCCACAGCACATCCATGCAGGCGAAGGCATGCCTCTCTTTGGAAGCCGACCAGCTGAGCCTTGCTGCTGGCTTGTACAAAGATTTCTCTTGAATGTGTGGGGTTTCTTATTTTATTTCTATTTATTCGATTGATATAGTGCCCTTCATCAAAAGCTGTAGCAAGTTAACCGGAAGATCTTCAGGAACCACCAACCTAATCAATCACCAGACATCAACACCGAGGCAAAACGCTCCATCGGCCAAAAGATTACAACTCACTGAAGGCTCAGGTGATAGTTAGCATTTTTTAGCAATAAAGAAATTCTTAATTAAGATATGTGCATTGCTTTTTTAAAAAACAAACAAACATAATGTTATTGCACACTTAACAGACTACAGTATATTGCAAACATAACTTTTATACACACCAGGAAACTGAAGAATTTGTGCGACTCTATTTATTGCAATATTTGCTTTATTGCAGAGGTCTGGAACCAAACCCGAAATATCTCCTAAGTATGTCTTTATATGCACCCCAAAGAACAAAGGCCATCTTGTCTATAAATTTGTGGAAGACTATTGCAGAGTTTATGAATATAGCATGAAGAGCCTTTGGCAACGAGACTTCGGGTTGCGAGTGCTCTGGGAGAATATCTCTCTGCAAGATTTGTGGTGTTACAAATGCATCTCTGTTTTTGTCTACGAGATGCTGGAGGGTATGTTTACATCGGACTTCTGAATGGGCACAACACAGATCTCAGTGGAGTGGAATGATGAAGCTCCGGCAGCCAGCTTGTGTGTAGGAGGGACGACCGGTCTTTATGGCTGTTCAGGACCCACCTCTTAGGACCCACAACCAAGTCTGCTGGACATAATAAAAAATCTCTGAAAGGGTTTGCTCTGTCTGCATTTTCAAGCATTTAAAATGTACATCTCCTGCACTAATATAGGGATCAGGATGCAATTATCCTCCAGATCTTGCACTTCTCAGAATGTTGCAATACAGTTCTCAGGCTCAAAAAAATGTACTCAGGCCATCCTTTCCCAGCGTATGGCCTGAAAGCTTATGGTGCCGGCATCTTGCTTACGCTAAGCAGGTCTGAGTCTGGTCAGGGCCGGTATGTGTAATAATAATAACAACAACAACGACAACTGATTGATTGATTGATTTCTACCCTGCCCATCTGGCTGGGTTTTCCCAGCCAGTCTGGACGGCTTTCATTAAAAACAGAATAAACAGAACATTAAAAACAGAATAAAACTTCAGACATTATAAACTTCCCTAAACACTGTGACTGCCTTAGAACCAGGTGTCCATCACCTTGGACTCTGTGATGGAGAGAAGCTGGGATATAGGTGTGAGAAAATAAATAAGAACGTAAGAGAAGGCTGCTGGATCAGGCCAATGGCCCAGCTGGTCCAGCAGCCTGTTCTCACAGTGGCCAACCAGATTCCTGTGGGAAACCAGCAAGCAGGATTCAAGCACAAGAGATCTCTCCCCTCCCATGCTTTCCAGCAACTCGTATTCAGAAGTACTTCTGCATCCGACCGTGGTAGTAGAGCATAGTCAGCATGGTGAGTAGCTATCACTAGCCCTCTCTTCCGTGAATATGTCTTCTCTTTTAAAGCCATCCGAGTTGGTGGCCTTCGCCACCTCCTGTGGCAATGAGTTCCAAAGTTTAACTACGTGCTGTGTGAAGAAGTACTTTCTTTTTATCTGTCCTGAAAATAAATGATATGATATAAAACTGAAATGAAATGCAGGCAATTTCATTAAATTTAAATTTAAATACAGGCAATTCTCGTTTTTTGGGGGTGGGGTTATGTTCTGAACTCCCATGTGCATGGGTGGGGCCTGTGCAAAGTGTTCTGCCCTTTTAGTGACGTTTTAGGGTTCAGCACCATGCGCACATGCGCAACCCCCATTAATCAGATGCACATAAATCAGGAGTTGCCTGTATATATTTTGTGGCAAAACAGATATTCAAATCCATTTCTTGCATGAATTATTTGTTGTTGTTGTTGTTGTTGACAGCTGAATGTGGAAACGGAATAGAGCAGTCCGAATGAGCACATGCAACAAGAAGGAGACTGGTCCACCCACTGCTGGTTCCTAGAGAGGAAATGAATGAGAACATTTATTTGGCATCTTATTCACAAGGGCTCAGGGCACACAACACCTTTAAGACTGAGAATATTGCGCCATAAAGCATGCGTAATACTGCAACATAAAATGAGAATATTAGAGATATAAAACACATTTCTAAAATAGGCTGCAAAAAGCAAATGGCTTCTCACTCCCTAAATGGTTGCCCGCAGAAGAATGTCTTGCCGGAGATTTTCATTACCCTCAGGGCTTGGCAAGAGCAGCGCTGTGGTAGAGAACGGCTCCCTGGAAGGAATGTGGCTCAGTGGCAGAGCATCTGAGAGCCAGTGTGATGTAGTGGTTAAGAGCGGTGGACTCGTAATCTGGTGAACCAGGTTCGCCTCTCCGCTCCTCCACATGCAGCTGCTGGCTGACCTTGAGCTAGTCACACTTCTCTGAAGTCTCTCAGCCTCACTCACCTCACAGAGTGTTTGTTGTGGGGGAGGAAGGGAAAGGAGATTATAATAATAATAAAAATTTATTTATACCCTGCCCTCCCTGGCCAGAACTGGGCTCAGGGTGGGTAATACCAGTAAAATTACAATAAAAACATAATAGAGGGAGGGAAAAACTTGTTAACCGCTTTGAGACTCCTTAAGGGGAATGAAAGGTGGGATATCAAGTCCAAACTCCTCCTCCTCCTCCTCCTCTTCTTCTTCTCTGCATGCAGAAGGTCCCAGGTTCAAATCCTGGCATCTCCAGGTAGGGCTGGGGGAGATCCTTGTCAGAAACCCTGGAGAGTTATGGGCAGTAAACTAGTGAGCTAGATGGACCAATGTTTTTACACCAGGTTGCTCACGGGGGCATGATGGTTTGAGCATATTACACCGATCCTGGTCCGACTGCATTGGCTGCCAGTTGGTTTCCAGGTCCAATTCAGAGTACTGGTTTTGACCGATAAAGCCTTAAGTGGGTCAAGTCCACAAGGCCTCAAGCACTGCCTCTCTCCACATACTCGTACTCTGCAATCATCATCTGAGTTCCTTCTTCATGTGCCTTCATGAGAGGTCCAGAAGGAAGCAACACAAGAACGAGCCTTTTCTGCACTGGTTCACGCTTGTGAAACGCTCTCCCTTTGAAGGCTCTCCTGGCACCTTCGTTACATATCTTTAGGCACCAGGCGAAAACATTTCTCTTTAACCAGACATTTGGCTGCTTAGCATTCTATGTCCTTTTAAATGTCTTTGTCGAAGGGTGGTTATCGTTGTTTCATTATGTATGTTGTGTTCTCATTTTGTATTTTTTTAAAAGTATTTTTATTAACAATTTCAAGATAACAAATTATCAAAACATATCATATACATTATTTTCCCCCTTCCCCCCTTCAAACCCTCCCCCTCCCGAGACTTCCCTCAGCTCCTCTCTCTGATTTCTCAGCACATATTATTCTCTGCATGTTATAAAATTATACATATCCTTACATTATCTATCTACCATGTTATCAACTAATAAATTTGTGTATGTTTATTCAAAACCTGCCAAGGAGTCCAATTCATTTTGTTGTCTTTTTAGATAAATTGTAAAAAGCTCCCATTCTTCCTTAAAGTCACAGTTGTCCTTGTCCCGCAGTTTGTATGTCTATTTAGCCAGTTCTGCATAACTCATCAATTTTTCTTGCCACTGTTCTTTTGTTGGGATTTTCTCATTTTTCCATCCTTGTGCTATCAAGACTCTCACCGCTGTTGTAGCATACATAAATAAGTTCTTTGTTTTTCTTGGCAGGTCTTGTCCTACAATCCCTAACAAAAATGCTTCTGGGTTTTTTTACAAATGTCATTTTAAACATTTTTTTTTCCAATTCATTATATATCATTTCCCTTTTTTTTAAACTTCTATACATTCCCACCACATATGATAAAAAGTTCCTTCTTTCTCTTTACATTTCCAACATATGTTTGACCCGGTTTTGTACATTTTTGCTATCTGTACTGGTGTAATATACCATCTATATATCATTTTCATATAATTTTCTTTCAAAAGAGAACAATCTGTAAATTTCAAATTTATTTTCTGCAATTTTTCCCAGTTCTCAAATTGTATATTATGGGCACCTATTTTTCTAGAAAAATGCACTGAATACACACATTAAATAGATAAACAGTCTTGGCTTGGTATAACGCGACTTCCTAAGGTTGTGCTGAACTGGCCAGGACAGATTGCAGCAGACGGCTTGGTGACTGCATTTATACTGGGGTGAGGGTGGGGTCACACTTGTGCAGACTTGCATAACTGGAAGGAAATTCCAGATGACACAGTGGGGTGGCAGTGCTCACCTGACCTCCCAACAGCTGAGTCGCCGGACTTTCTGTTGTTTACTAAGAAGGAGAGGGAGGGGCAGGTGAAAGGGAGGTCAGTGTGGTACCAAGACACCGGCAGAAGTCCCAGATTGACTCAGCTGGCGCATTTGCACCGTGCTAGCCTCCCCAATAAGGGACATGGGTGGCGCTGTGGTCTAAACCACAAAGCCTAGGACTTGCCGATCAGAAGGTTGGTGGTTCGAATCCCCGCGACGGGGTGAGCTCCCATTGCTCGGTCCCAGATCCTGCCAACCTAGCAGTTCGAAAGCACGTCAAAGTGCAAGTAGATGAATAGGTACCGCTCGGCGGGAAGGTAAACGGCATTTCCGTGCACTGCTCTGGTTTGCCAGAAGTGGCTTAGTCATGCTGGCCACATGACCCGAAAGCTGTACGCCGGCTCCCTCGGCCAATAAAGCGAGATGAGCGCTGCAACCTCAGAGTCGGCCACGACTTGACCTAATGGTCAGGGGTCCCCTTTACCTTTACCTTTTAGCCTACCCAATGCCCCACCTCCCCTCCCTCCAATGAAGCAGCAGTTATTCAGCCATCCAGAGGTCACATGAGTGCTGCTGCACCATCCTGCCATCCGCTATTGGGTAGGGTGGATTTTGTTGGTCTGAGACAGAATATTGCAGATGGTCGGGTGACAGAACCTGGCAGACCTTGTGTGGATGATGGCAGGACTGAGAGTTTTCAGGGCCTCCATACCTGGACAGAAGATGCAGACCATTGCTGTTCTCTCCAGACCACTGGAATACTATGTAGGGCTAGTTGACAACTTTACACTTAAGAGAATGGTTTGAAACACATAATTTCTCAGCTGTCCTTTTTTAAAAAAACAACACATAAACGGGGCTGCCAATTTTTAAACTGGCCATCGTAGTGTTGTCTTTAACAGCTGTTTGGACTGCAGCAATGAGCAGACGATCGTGCTTTATCTCCAGTTTGCGAAAAGCTGTGCCTGCTTATTTCTGCACACCAGACTTCCGTTAAAGCGGAGGAACAAGCCAGCTTGGTTTTTTCTCTCTAGTCAGTTTGCAAACCTACACACAAAGATGGAGGCCGTTGGCAGGAAAAATGGTCCACCCCCTTAAGGCCGCTGCACAAATCAGTAGATTTTCACGATTTACAGGAAGTCTGGGTCCTGGGTGCCATTGTGATGTCTCTAACTCCCATCTTAGAGCGGTCATTTTAAAAAGAAAAAAGAGAGCGTCAATACAGAGTATAATAATCCTGGACAGATATAAACTGGTGCTTTTGAGATCTGAAACAGCCTGAGGTTGCCTACATACAACGTTTTACTCTGGAATCAATAGAGATTGAGTATTTGCTTTTTTAATGTTTGATGTTTTACTATGTTTTTAAATATGCTGTAATCCACCCAGAGTGGCTGGGGAAAACCAGCCAGATGGGTGAGGTGTTAATAATAATAATAATAATAATAATAATAATAATAATAATAATACATGGCCCACACACAGAATGTAGATCTTCTGCATGTTTTTTATGCCCCAGAAAAGTGCATCTTGAGAAACTGTGTTTTATCTTGAAAACAAAAGCTTGTGGCAGATTGATTCGACATTCCCTGGCAGTGCGTCCATTTGAAAACAGATGTGGGCGGTCTCAGCAATAGAGGGGGAAGATCACCACCTATCCAATGATTTGTGGGTGGGCATATACCAAGATCACCACTTCCTTCTCCACTCACCTGCAGCAAGAGAAAGGTGTAGATAACCTATGAAGAAACCACAACCAGCCTTGTACTTGGCGGGATCTGGACTCAAATCCAGACTGAAAGCAGCCCGTTGAGGATGAGCATAAACAATTCCGTATTGAGAAAAGCTGCGATTTTCTGCTACAAACGGGTCGGTGCGTGGAAGCAGCCTGAGGCTGGCAATCTGACCAGCTGCACCTGACATCACCCGTGCATAAGTCGTAAGCAGGAAGGACAAAAGGACTAGACAAACATGCTGTCTTAATATATTGTGCTTATCTGGCAGTAAATCCAGAGCAAGTGTTGGCAATCCTTCAGACTATTCAGTAGGTTCCAGATGTATTGGAGAGGCGTGCATTCTTACCGCCTCAGCTTAACCCATGCCGCACTCAGCCAGGACTGCTGAGTCCGGCGTTCTCCGCTTTTGCAACCGATGTGCTTCGCAAACGAGTCTTATCTTTGCTGACTCGGGCACTGTTTGGCTTGCTCAGCTTCTTGTTGGCTTCCAGCAGTGCTTGGTCCACCCACATTATTTTGCTCCTCCTGAAATTTCTGATGGCATCACATTCCCCGGTGACTCCCCAACCTCCCTGCAGCCATAGCAGCTCTGTACTAAGCAATTGTGCTCTGCAAACAGAGGAAATGGCTCCCTTCCCGCACTAGGCATGGTTCGGTCATTGATGGGGATATTTGACATGAATGGGTCATCAGCTGACCTGGGGGCAGCGGGCAATGCCGTCTTTGCTGTGCTGGTTGCTTTTTACCTTGGGGCGATTTGCTAGAAGAGAGGCAGCAAAGTTGGGAGTTCATCAGAGAAAATCAGCAATATCATTTTACGTAGTGTGCATCTGGGAATGGTGAAAATAGCTCTTCAGCCCTTAAATGCCACCGTTTTTGCAGCCTCAGTGGCTCCCAAATCAAGGGGGGAATTTTCCGGGATTAAAATGATGGCAAACAGGGTAGCCCTCTGCTTATGTTTTGCCAATTCACCCTCACCAGGGGTGCCAGTTCCTGGGGGCCAAGCCCTTTGAGTCAAATTTTTGCCTCGAACAGGATGCCCCTGAAATTTGAAAGAGCAAAGTCTATTCCTGGTTTTGGGAAAGGGCTCTTTCCACACATAATGGCCTGTTCTAATCTGGGTCTCCCTTTACATGGAGGAACTCTAGGCATGTTTCTCAGATAAAAAGCAGGGGAGATACATTGGTCATGCATACACAGAGCCAGCCCTTACCTGGGCTGTCTGAGCATGGTAGGGAACAGTTTTCACTGCGGGTGTCCCTGGGAGGGTTTGTGACTACAGTATGCAACAGTGTCATGAGCGGGTCTAATCTGCAACCCCCCATCCCACATTCTTTCTATGTATTGAGGGTTCTTGCAGATATTAATACTGTGCAGCATGAAGTAATAGAATGCATCAAAGCCGATTCCTTTTGGAATAAAAATGGTCCAGACCCATAAATATGATTCAAAGCTATACTAACCAGAACTTCTTCAAAACAGATACAAAACAATAAATGAAAATCATCCAGAAAGTTGTATAAAGTACGTGCATATTAAAGCATAGGTTCTTCTTCTGAACAATATAACATAATTATGGTCAGAGCAAAAATCAAAGTTCTGTCTCTCCCATAGCTTGCATTGGCCTGCATCCAGCCTAAAGCTAACCCCTCCTGGACAGGCATTATTACTACATCCTTTGTTTTCTTTCAGAAAGAGACCTAAAAGGCAACTCCCTTCAAGATGAAGATTTGCAACTGAATACCTTACACACATGATCTAAAGTTAAACACCACAGGAAAGCTAGAGGAGAACATCAGCAGTTAATTATCATCCTGTTAGAGCTCAGAGAGCTTCAGTACGCTTCAGTGGAATTTTTCAATGTTAAACCCTTTAGCAATATACATGCAGACATTTTCCATTTCAGTTCATAATTAGACAATTATCCTTAACAAGGTGTTGTGTGAACTTTCCCATTTCCTTTATCAGAGATTTGCCAAAGAGAGCAGAAAAGGGCTGATGCCCTCCTAAGTGCTCATGACCTTCTACACCTTATTACAAGTTATATGACTGGCTGTAAGTCTTGAGATGCCTGGCCTGTGAACAGAAATTTATTTTTGCTTTCCTGCCTCTATTCCCGTGACTGATCTCAGCTTCATGTTTATGATCCTTTCTGTGCCCTCCCTACACCAACCACAGATTTTCCTGGCATCTGCGCCCCCCCCTCTAGATTGATGGATGGATGGATGGATATAGTACTTGATGCACTGAAATTTACAAACAGTTAAAAATATTTTATGTGCCTTGGTGATATCGCACACATTTAATGCTATTTAGGGCTTGAATTATGTTTCTAAAATGTTGTCCAATTTGTAAGCATCATAAAAGAAAGTTATCTTGGAAATAACAGCAGGAAAATTACAGTCCTGGTTTCCCGTTGAGGGGGGCACGACCCATAGTGGTTCCAGCATCTTTGTGGTGTGGTTTGTGACTAATATAAGCCATGAGTTACAGAGCTGCAGGGTCTTCCTGGGAGTAAACTCCCCTCTTCTCACTGCTACCCAAAGCAATGTTTGAGGAGATGCTTAGTGGGTTAACCAGAAAGCATGAGCTTTTGCGGTGGTTCTAACAGAGAGATTGAGTGAATGAGAGAGAGGAAAAGAAAGATAACATTTGCACATTATCCAAGGCATGGAGCCATCGTGCTGACCCAGCACGCCTGCACACGCACACAGACACACACACCCCTGCACATTCCTCAAGCCAGGTTTAAACCAAAGACTGTCGAGTAAATGAAATCTGGGATTTAGCTGCCCATAGCAAACATCACTGTCCCTCCTCTAAGCAATGGTTGCGTTAACATTTATACTTTAACATTTTTAGTTTAAAATTTTCAATGGGTGATTGCTTAGGGTTTGTGCAGCCCATCCTCACAAGAACTTTCTGAGATGATATGCCCAACTGCACAGGCACAGGAGTTGAGTTTATGGGCCCGTTGGTGACAGCATCCGGTGACTTACTTCATCATCAAACCTTTATTGGCATCACATACAAACATTCAGAATAAATAGGCAAGTGTGATCTTGTCGCCATTTCAACAGTACAGTCACTTGCCAAAGGGAAGAAGAGGCGAGCAATCTATTTCATCTCTGTGGGTCTCCAACAAGGGCAGGATCCTGTAGCATACTTTGGCGACAAAAAAATCAAATAGAGGAACTTAGCTACTGTCTTGGTGAGCTCCTAGTTTCTCCCCTGTAATAAGAAGCATATAACCTCTGTCTCTGGTTTCCATGCTGGAATACATAGATGGTCTAGAAATTGTTGGTGGAGATCATCATACATTTTACATTTAAGGGCCATGTGAGCTAGAGTTTCCACCATCGCATGGGCAGATCCTATCTCCTTCTGCCATACCTGCAAACTTACTTGTATGAAAGGTCCTCTAGTCCAAACCCCTGCAATGCAGGAATCTCAGCTAAAGCATCTATGATGGATCTCCATCCAACCTCTGCTTCAAAACCTCCAAGGAAGGAGAGCCCTCCCCTTGGCTGTTGTTTTTCAAAGATTTGTTAAATACCTGGGAACAGCCCATCAGGGAACCTCTGCATTAGACAATGGATCCATTGGTCCATCCAAAGATGGGAGGGCAAAGCACGGCAGAATGACAGTACCATTGATCCACTGCTGCTGGAAGGAAGCTGCAAGCATTGGTTGGGTTCAATGCCCATCTCCTCATCATCTCCTGGCATCAGAGGTGTTTGTTGCAGGAAACATCACCACTACACTGAAATAAACATCCCATATGAATGCTGAGGCCTCTGTGTCGGACGGCCTAACTAGCCCTGCTTAGACCTTTGAACGACAGCTGCTTCTGCAGCCTCCTGCTTCAAAGCCTTGCGTGGAGCAGATTCCATCCCTTTCC
Source organism: Podarcis filfolensis (assembly GCF_964270895.1). Lineage (NCBI taxonomy): Eukaryota > Metazoa > Chordata > Lepidosauria > Squamata > Lacertidae > Podarcis > Podarcis filfolensis. The sequence continues at coordinate 8,177,178 of NC_139608.1, forward strand.
CCGGGCAAATGGTTTGACTCCTTACAAGTGGAAATGTTCCTCTTAATGCAATACGCTTTGCTCAAACGAGACGCATCGGTGCAAACCGCAGTTTATCGGCCACAAGCAGCTGTCAGCATCAGTGTGCGGCATTTAACCCAAATTGACCTTCTTACAGCTCCGACCTCTCGCGCCAGCTTCGCCCCCCTTCTCTGATTATCAGTGACAAGGGGAAACAATCATTCTCCATTTTCTCCATGACAGCCTCTTAAATATTTCATGATTCTCATTGTGTGTCTCTTCTCCTTTTTCTCTCCTGGCAAAACAAACCCGGCTCCTTCAGAGTCCCTCCTGCGTGTCATGTTAGCTGTCGAAACCTGTTACGATCTCGGTTATTTCCCCCCCAGAAATGCCTTCCAGTTTTTGTTCATTAGGGGAGTTCTCAAACTTTTTCTGGAGTGGGAGATCCTAAGCGGAAACTACATGCTGGTTTTGAAGATAGATTCTGGGTTGCTTTTCACTGAAAAGTGCAGCGTTTTCCATTCGAAATTGGAGCCCTGGTGGTGAATTTATCGACATAACCACAATACACCCATCTGTGAGCACATAACATAGTGATGTTTTGAGCGCAGAATCTAACTGGTCACATAACTTCACACAGAAGGCAATAATGGAGCTCTCACTTCAGCTGGGTTACTAATGCCAAATCCAGCATGGCTCTCTTCCATTGACTCCTCTGCATGAGTAAAAGCATCAGATGCTTGCAAAGGTAACGTAGGAAAGGTTCAAAGGTGATCTAGGCCTCATGTAGTCAACCATGAAGACAACTTAGAAGTTTCTCCTAACTTGTGGGGATTTTTTGCTGAAGTCCTACAGCCAATCTATACCATGGAAAGTCTTGCTCAGTCCTGCCAGTCGTGTGTGTTTGGAGCATTTCCCCAGTTGCATAAGCTGCGCACACGCAAACACAGGCTATGTCGTAACTGATGTGCGACCCTTGTTTACATGAGGCTGAGTCAAGCAATGGGAGCATTTACTGTTATGCCCCAGTGCACAGATCCCCCCAAATAAGGAAGAACCTTAACCATTTGGGGTGGCAATGATAACTGTGGAGTCAACCAATATCTGTCTAAACATTCCCTCCCAAGTCTTTACCTTTACGGCTTTGCCTAGGGGCTGGCCCAGGAGAGTACTGAAGCTGTGCATTCACCAGGGCCTCAAATAGCCCACAAACAGCTCACCATCCCAACAGTGACATAATTTTGCACTTTGCAGAAAGGATGTGAGAGGCACAGAGAGACAGAAGGGGTGAATTAGCAGCTTGTACACTCACTTCTTAAAGATTAAGGAACATGTGGTGGGATCCAGAATCTAAGATCCAGAACTCCTCAGCCTGATTCCTCACATTACCATCATCATTATTGTTGCTGTTGTTACTACAGTGTCCCCCCTGGATACGAATGCAATTTGTTCCGAGGGTCCATATGTATCATGAAAAATCCACAAGTAGAGGCGCCACTTCTGTGCACACATGCGGCACGATAGAGCCCTTCTGCGCATGCGTGAGGTGCGCAGAGAGCTTCTGTGCATGCTCGTGCAGCAAAACCCAGAAGAATACACTTCCGGGTTTGCTGCGTTCTCAACCCGAAAGTTGCGTTACCCGAAGGTAACATAACCCAAGGATCCACTGTATTATTACAAAGCTTTGGGAGAAGAGGAATGCTTTTGCCTGGTGTCTAAAGATATGTAATGAAGGCGCCAGGTGAGCCTTCCTGGGGAGAGAATTCCACAAGCTCAGAGCCACTGCAGAAAAGGCCTGGTCTCATGTTGCCACCCTCTGGACCACTTAAGACCCTTCCACTGTGTACCGATGGACTGGTGCTGACGGGATGCCCTTAACTTTTTGTTTAAAAAATGCATTTCACAGTAAAAATGTTTTCTTTTTCCAATTCCTTTGCTGATAACAAAGAACAAAAGAGACCAACCTGGGAACTTGTACGCTGAAGAGATGCACACACACACACACACACACACACACACACAAGAGTAAGGTTTTTTTACATTCATTTTATGTATTCATACCAATTAGGAAGTCCTTAATTCTTTCTTAGGTGTGGGTAAGGAGTCCTGTAGATTATTAGCTGAAACACAGAATACGAAGTTGCATAGAAGTGTTCTGCAGATTCTTTACCTTTGATGGCATCATGTTCATGAGTTGTTTTTTCAGCGATGGCCAGAGTCCACAGATTTCTGTACCACAATACAAGAGCCCGTCCATTTAAAATCTTCCATTTTTGTACGATGGATAATCTGGCCACATCCAGCATCCAAGTCAATAGCTGTCAGGGAACTGCCATCGGAGCCAAGAGTGGAGGTAAGGCTCCCCAACGATGCAGGAGAAGGGACCAGCAGGGAGAGAGAGAACACTTCCTTTGGGGAAGGAAATCGGCGTGACACCAGGAAGAAAGGGGAGCAGGGAAGGACTTCGGAGAGATGGCTCCAAGACTCTTCCGCAGAGACCAGCGGGGAGAGCCCAGGACCTCCGCTGGCCATGCCCACTCTGCGCAGAAGACTTCCACGCAGGGAAGCTAGGCGGAGACTTGGCGTCAAGCAGCTTTTATGTTGGAAGAAGTTCAGGAAACACCCACTGACAGATTCTGCCAGTGACTGACACAGCCACGGAGAAAGGGCTGTCCAGCCAGGGAAAGGTTTAGCCAGACAACGTTGCCTAGAGCAGCAGCCCACTTACGCACGAGCAACCCCAATTCCCTTTACAATAGCTCTTTTGAAGAAAACTTCTTTCAAGCTGTCATCTCACATATTTATTAACGCAAGATGCGGGATTGCCTGGATTTCAGATTTATATATGCTCTCAATTTATGGTGTGTGGTTGTTGTTTTTTAACTAAACAGTGCGGACCTTCTCAGTCCCAAATGTGCAAAAAAAACCCCCCAAAAACAAAACCCCACCTTTAGTCAGATCAAAAAACAGCACCAAGCCAATGGAAGGGAACTCTGTGTATCCAAAGGCATGGTTTTGAAACGTGATCCTGACTACAAGCAAGGGATGCACAACAGAAAGAATGTAAAGGATCTGGTGTGTAGCAAATAACCTGGTGCATTTGTCTGCATTTCCCATTTTAAGATTGCCCCGTCTTCCCATCCACCCCCACAGAGAGGAAGAGATTTCCAAACACTCCCCATCTGCTTTCCAATTCTGCAGTGCAATCTTTGCATCTTCTTCTCCTGGTCTCGGTTGCTTGGTGCAAGGCCCTCCCGTTTCTCCGTAAACTCCAAACAGATTTGACTCCAGATCTTCAAAGGGGGTGGGTGAACGGGACCAGCCCCAGGCTGGGAGTTTGCAGAGGGTCCGCACAACCTCTGTCCGGGAGGGGGAGGGCAGTGCCCTCCAGCAGGGATCAGAGGTGGGGTTGCTCACTTCCAACCACTGCCCACGGGCGTTGTCTCTGCATGCGCCATCGAAAGAAGGTGTCAGCAAACAACAGAGCGAGCAGGCTTCAATTAGGATCCTGGCAGGGAATCAGAAAGCCACGTTCTGTTATGCTGCCAGGTCAACAATGGAGCCATCAAGCCATGCCTGTGAGGCGCCAAATCTATCAGCTTCCCCATATGGTTGCCATCTACCGTGAGCCATTTCCTGCCAAAGCAGAAAAGCCCTGGCTCTGCCCCCTCCTCAATCTCCAGCCTTGCTCTACAAGAAGTTCTATGGATTGTGTGTGTTCGTGTGTGTATTAGCTTAGGACCAGTTCAGTTGTGGGATCATTTTACCCCACCTATGCCCATTCGACAACTTAGACCTTTGGGAATGCCAGCTACAGGTGCCACATAACGCATATTCTGCAATTGTAAGAAATCCATATTTTAGTATGGCAGCATCTTACAATTTGGAACTCCCTGCCTGTTGACACCAGGCAGTGGCCTTTGCTGTACAGTGGTACCTCGGGTTAAGAACTTAATTCGTTCCAGAGGTCTGTTCTTAACCTGAAACTGTTCTTAACCTGAAGCACCACTTTAGCTAATGGGGCCTCCTGCTGCCGCTGTGCTGCTATTGCACGATTTCTGTTCTTATCCTGAAGCAGTGGCGTAGCGTGGGGGTGCAGGGGGGGCCAGCCGCACCGGGCGCAACATCTGAGGGGGGGGCACGCTAATCTAGTGGAAGAGACTCGAGTGCTAAAATCCATGGGTTAGGGGGGGCAAATTACTTGCCTTGCCCCGGGTGCTGACAACCCACACTACGCCACTGTCCTGAAGCAAAGTTCTTAACCCGAGGTAATATTTCTGGGTTAGCAGAGTCTGTAATCTGAAGTGTATGTAACCCAAGGTACCACTGTACTTCCCCCTGCAACACTTGTTTCAGCAAACCTACCCACGTATAAAAGTTATGCATCTTTTAATCTGGTTTTTTTTTTAGCTTACTGCCAATTTTCATTACTTTTCAATGCTTTGACATGTAAACCCTCCAATGAAAATAGGAAAGTCCAGTTTAATCATCATCATCATCGTATTATTATTATTATTTACACCCTGCCCATCTGACTGGGTTGCCCCAGCCACTCTGGGAGGCTTCCAACATATACAAAAACACAGTAATACCTCCACGAAAGTCCGCCTCGTCTAGCGTCCACTTCGGTGAACGTCCGTGGCAAACCTGGAAGTACTGGAACGGTTTACTTCTGGTTTTGTCACTCGTGCCTGTGCAGAAGCGCTAAATCATGCTTTGTGCATGCGCAGAAGCGCAAACCGCTCCGCGTGCGTGCACAGACGCGGCGCTTTGCCCTGCGTCCTTTCCGGCTAGCAGCCAGGACTCCGGAACTGATCCCAGTCGCAAAACAAGGTACAACTGTAAAACTATACAAGGCTTTAGATATCTTCTAACAGTTGTACAGTTACTTATCCCTTTGGTTCAGAGGTCGCTTAACTCCATACCTTGCAACATTTCTCTGATAAAATAGGGACGTCCCAAGAAAAAGCGAGACATTTTGGGATCAAATCAGAAACCGGGACGGCTTATGTAAATCTGGGACTGTCCCTGGAAAATAGGGACACTTGGAGGGTCTGCACATGTGTGTTTGAAAGCTGTCTTTTATTGATAATGTTTTTTTTTTGTAAACCAATTTGAGATTTTATTCCAAGCAAGCAATGTGCAGTTAAACAAACAAACATTTTTAAGAAGGCAGGTAAACTGCGCAGAGCAAATGGCTTTCCCTTCTCTGAAGGAACACCTGAGGAACACCACCGCAGATCTCCCAAGAAAACACAAAACACAAAGATTGAGGTTGAATCCTGACAAGACTGAAGTACTGTTTTGGGGGGACTGGGGGCGGGCGGGTCTGGGGGACTCCCTGGTCCTGAATGGGGTAACTGTGCCCCTGAAGGACCAGGTGTGCAGCCTGGGAGTCATTTTGGACTCACAGCTGTCCATGGAGACACACGTTAATTCTGTGTCCAGGGCGGCCGTCGACCACTCCATCTGGTACGCAGGCTGAGACCCTACCTGCCTGCAGACTGTCTTGCCAGAGTGGTGCATCCTCTAGTTATCTCCCGCTTGGACTACTGCAATGCGCTCTATGTGGGGATACCTTTAAAGGTGACCCGGAAACTGCAATTAATCCAGAATTCGGCAGCTAGACTGGTGACTGGAGGCGGCCGCCAAGACCACATAACACCGGTCCTGAGAGATCTGCATTGGCTCCCAGTATGTTTCCGAGCACAGTTCAAAGTGTTGGTGCTGACCTTTAAAGCCCTAAACGGCCTCAGTCCTGTATACCTGAAGGAGCGTCTCCACCCCCATCATTCAGCCCAGACACTGAGGTCCAGCACCGAGGGCCTTCTGGCGGTTCCCTCACTGAGAGAAGCCAAGTTACAGGGAACCAGGCAGAGGGCCTTCTCTGTAGTGGCGCCCGCCCTGTGGAACACCCTCCCTTCAGATGTGAAGGAAATAAGCAGCTATCTTATCTTTAAAAGACATCTGAAGGCAGCCCTGTTTAGGGAAGTTTTTAATATTTAATGCTGTATTGTTTTTAACTCTTGATTAGAAGCTGCCCAGAGTGGCTGGGGAAACTCAGCCAGATGGGCGGGGTATAAATAAATTATTATTATTATTATTATTATTATTATTATTATTATTATTATTATTCATAAGAATATGAGCACTGGCTTGCTGGATCAGATCCACAGTCCATTTAGTCCTACATCCTGCAGCCCACAGACATCTGCCAACTGAATCTTGGGAGCTCACAAGCAGGATATAAGTTAACAAACTGCTACTGCTTTTCTTGCGAGAATCCAGTATTTGAAGATACAGTGCATCTGAACATGCAGGTTCGATACAGAGCTGTTGTTCTGAATAGGTTTATCATCCAAGGATTTGTTTGCCTTTTTATATATAGCCATAATCACATCTTGTGGCCGCTTGCAAAGTTCATTTCACATGATGTGAAGAAAGAAGTTTCCTTCTCTCTCCCACCCCACCCCCCTCACCCCCGACCTGGTGATGAACCTCTCTGTGGTATCAGGAGGTCAGGAATGAAGTGTGAACAGGACTTCCTATGCTCTGTTCCAAGAGGCAAATCAGATTCAGACCAGCCATTTGCATATGTTCACATAATCTTCTATGTTAGTCATGAGAAAGAGTAAAGAGCGATGGCTAACTAACGCGTGTAATGCGATAAAAGTCCATTCTCCTGATTCATGCTACCAGTGATCAAATTGAACTTCATGATAACTAGTAAACTCAGCAGTTTTTTTCAGGTTGCATCCTTGAAAGCAAAGTCTGCAAGAGAGATTCCCTTGCTCCAGGACCTAAACCTTTGCCATCCACTTATTCTGCAGTACCTTGAACTTTTCTGGAATTCCTGGTGCTTAATATAGTCCCCTATTCGGCCACTTAAATGCCTCTTTGTGCCTATTCAGACTTGGAAAAATGTTGACCCTGGATATATTTGTGTTGGCACCATATGTAAGAGTGTAATGCCAACAAGTGAAGGGAACTGAATTTCAGAAAGTTAATGGTCGTGGAAATAATTTTGCTTCTTGACTGGCTGTGGGCCTGGCTCAAGAAATCTCTTTCCTCACAAGTGTAGGGTGAAAAATAAATATTAGGGCCTCTTCCAAGTTCTTTATGGGTGAAAATACAAAGTATTCTTAGACTGAGCTGGGTTATTGACCTATCCATTTTAGCATTGTCCACTCTGTCTGGAAGCTACACTTCAAGGCATTGACCAGGAGTCCTGCTGCAATGCTTAGCTGGAAAATGTTGAGGACAGGCAGTGACCATTGAATATTATGTTCTGTCTTTATTCCCATTGGCAGTGTGGAGAAGAGGATCTTAGTGTAAGACTTAGTTAGAACACCTTGCATCTTGAGTAAAGATGGGGCAGAGATTTGATTCAGTTTGCATTTAAAGGTAAGCTTACCCTAATTCACAGTTTCTGAAACAATATGTGAATCAAAACACATCGATTCTAAATTTCCACTTGCTCGAATTTTTCAAATGCAGCTCTCCAACTAAACAATTGTTACCAAAAGATGCACATATTAGGGGGAAGTGTGCATAACGATGAGCATATTGGTGAAATCAACACTGAAAGGTGCTTTCTGTTAAGATAAATTGCTTGCAGAAATGTGTGCATTAGTTAAAACTGCTTAGTTATGTCTGTATTAGGGGGGAAATCATAGTAAGATGCTGAGGTATTCTCACGAAGATTTAAAAAACTTTTTTTTTTTGCAGAAATGTGGAGAAGTGGGTTTAAGATTTTTAAAACGAGGAATGGAGAGAAAAGAAATGGTCAGAGCTTTCCATTCCTACTTCTGAGGCACATCGTACAATTATAATGTGAAATCAAAGATCGCCTAGTCCAACCCTCTGCCAGTGCAGAAATCTGCCACCACAGCATCCCTGATAGGCATTTGTCCGCAGACAGCTTCCAGGTCATGCGGCCAGCATGACGAAGCCGCTTCTGGCGAACAAGAGCAGCAAACGGAAATGCTGGAGCAGTACCTATTTATCTTTGATGTGCACTTTGATGTGCTGTTGAACTGCTAGGTGGGCAGGAACAGGAACCAAGCAATGGGAGCTCACCCCGTCGTGGGGATTTGAACCACCGACCTTCTGATCAGCAAGCCCTAGGCTCAGTGGTTTAACTCACAGCACCACCTGTAGGACCTCCATATTTTTATCTGAGAAATGTTGTGGGGTATGAGACACATCACATTCAGGCAAGCAAGAGGCATTAAGAAGGGCACATTCCAGCCAGGCCAGAAAGTGAGTTCAGGACAGGACCGGTATGGGATGTGGTCTGGTGGAGAGTCTCGAGGGATATGACTTTGACCCCTGGACCTGAGGTTCCTCAACCCTGATCAAAGGATACATTCATGTTAGATTGTGTGTGTGTGCAAATAATTTAGACATGACCCCTGGACCACATGCCTCTCATGAGTAAGACAGATTAGACCCTGCTCCAGACTCCCCTCTCTAGGAAATGCAGGTCAATGTCGAGAGCAGAACTCTCTCTGTAGTGGTGCCACAGATCTGGAACATCCTCTTCCGGGAAACTGGCCAGACAACATCACTTCAAAACCTTAAAAGGCAGCCTAAAAGCACATTTTGTTTTGCCACGTTTTCAAAGGCCGATAATCCATTGAGATTGTTTTAAACTCTTTTGCTGCAGCCATCGGGTTGTGCTTTCAGGTTGCTGGCTTTTTCAGTGCATGCATTTATTTGCAAAGAAAACGGCATCACTCTGGTTTGCAGGATCCTGCCAGAGGTGCTGGAACTGAGGCAAACGTTGTGTTCTCCAATTGAGCTTACCCACCCACTTCTGGAGAGTAGAAACATACTGCGCATAAAAAAGGATGCGCAACAGGAGTCTTTCTAACAACGTGGGGGGGCGAAGGGAAAGCCTCTTCGCACTTTGGATCACAATCTGTGTTTGTCTATTATTCAGAGCAGTTTACAATGGTAAATAATAAGGCAGCCCATGCATTCAGGCTTACAATCTAATAGACACAAAAGGAAAAGTGATGGGGAGGGAGGAAGAATGAAGTCAGGCACCATTCAAGTTACAAAGGTCTTGTAAGCGTGTTTTTTTCCTAGCAAGGAGGGGGAAGCAAGCTGCATGCAGTTGCTTCTTTTTGGCCCATGGAGGGCAGGGTGGTAGTGTGACCTTCCCTTGCTGGTGTTTTTGCCTGAACAGCAGTTGGCATCTTTTGTTCCTTTGACACAGAGGTGCCAACTTGAATAAAATATGAGAGGGGGGGAGGTAAGCCCTTACCCCGCATAATCGATCATAAGATGCAATGCACACACGCCATTTTGAATCACTATACCCAGCAACTTTGGGGGGGCTGGCACCCTCAAATATTTTAGGGGGGGCTGGGCTGAAGGAACCTCGGCCCCTAGGAGTTGGCTCCTATGCTCTAGCCAATGGATGGGACCAGAGAGTCCTTTCATGCGGATAAAATCATAATTTCACATAATCTTACTTACTTATTCAAACCTTTATTAGGCATTATACAAACAAAACGATAAAAGAAAAAGTAACATATAAAAGCCTTGAGATATATACAGAAAGGCAGCAGTTGGCTACATACATATATATTTATATACATATAAAATCAGTGGTTTTCCTTGTTAACCTGCTCCTTGGAGGACTGCTACCAAAAACTCGGCTACCCCCGCCGTTACCCTTTGGTCAACGTCGGATAGGCAGAATCCCACACATTCACCTTGTTGGGGCTCCAGACCACCCAAAAGAGGGGACAGCACGCGTTGACGGAGCGTACTGTACAATGGGCACTGAAAGAGAATGTGCTCTACCGTGTCCGGGACATTCATAAAACATCTGCAGAATCTCTTGTTTCTAGGGATGTTTTGATATCTTCCCCTGACAAATGCTGAGGGAAAAACATTCAAACGGGCCAGCATAAAAGCCCTACGTTGGGCTGGAATTATTAATTTGGTGACGTAATTGGCTCTGCTATCTAAGATATTTAAATCATAGAATATGGGCGAACAAATTTTGTTTACAGCTGCCATAATATTTTGCCTCTCGACATCCTTTAGTCTAGTTAGGATATTATGGAAAATGTATTGCTCATTAGAATTGTACAGGGGCTCCAGCTCGATGCCTAAAGATTCAATCTTTTTTTCGAGGTACTGATACCATCTTGATTTGTAGGAGTCTTTGAGCAAATCAGCGAGCAGACTTGATGGAGGGCAGCGAAAATGGCAGCGTAACCAGTACTTTATTGAGGAGGACCAGGCCCAATATTCCATTGTGTGTATGCCTATTTCTGCACACATTGTTTCATATTTGATCACAGCTGGGAGTCCAAGAATACGTCTCAGAAAGCTGGAGTGAATCTTTTTTAAATCACTATTATATGCTTGGACCCATAGCGGTATTCCATAGAATATCTGGGATTGCACTTTTGTTTGGAATATCTGATTGGCCGCAGGAATAAATTGATTGCCTTTCTGATAATAAAAACGGGTAACTGCTGATGAGGTGCACTTTGCCTGTTTTATGGCATTTGTGCGATGATTTGCCCACCCTAAATTGCTCTGGAATAAGATTCCCAGATACCTATAGATTTTCACTTGTTGGATTTCCTGCCCTCTTATTTTCCATTTCTCTAATTTCCAACCATTCGAGAAGACCAAAATTTTTGTCTTCTCGTAATTTATAGAGAGCTTGTTACATTCGCAGTAAAGGATCAGAGAAGATATAAGACGTTTCAGACCCAAGCTCGTTAATGATAGTAGAACAGCATCGTCTGCGTATAATAACAGAGAAACTGGTTTCTGATTAAGTTTAGGGGCATGTGATTCTATTTTTTGAAGGTGATCTGGCAAGTCTGATAAAAATAAATTAAATAGGAAGGGGGCAAGAATACACCCTTGTTTTACCCCTTTCGAGTTTGGGATGTCTGATGAAAGGTGACCTTTGGTGTTAAGTTTGACTTGACAGATATTGGAAGAGTATAAATTTTTTATTAGGATCAATAAGCGCTGATCAATTTTTAATTCTGCGAGTTTCCTCCACAGCTTTGGGCGGTCAATTGAGTCAAATGCACCACGAAAATCTACAAAAGCAGCAAATATCTTAGATTGCCTTTGAGATCTATATTTTTCAACCAAATGCATAAGTATAAGGCAGTGGTCTAATGTAGAGCAACCTTTGGAGAAACCTATTTGTTCTTTCCCTGGTAAATTTAGATTTTTCATCCAGGTAAGGAGTTTAGATAAAAGGTGCTTAGCGTAGATTTTCCCTATCACTGATAATAGGCTTATCGGTCTATAATTCCTTGGTTCTTTTGGGTCGCCATTTTTAAAGATTGGGATAATTATTGATCTTAACCATATCTCAGGTATGATCCCATATTTATCTATGAGAGTAAACAATTGAGCTAAGGGTTCTGCCCACCAATCTATATAGGTCTTAAATAATTCTATTGGTAGACCGTCTGGCCCAGGAGATTTCCCCGATTTGAAATTTTTAACTATCTCTCTAATTTCCTCTTCTTCTACCCTTGGCCACTCCTGGAGTTTATTGATTTTATTTTTAGTGGTTTCATTTCCTTTAAGTTCACTGTGTAGATTGTTAAATACAGATGTAAAATATTGGGACCATTTGGATTCTGCAATTGGTGGTAGAGTTAGTTGATTTTCGGCTTTCAATCCTCCGTACACTAGGTTCCAGAACGCTTTGTTATTTTTGCTCTGAATTGAGTCAAGTAATTGTAGCCATTTTTGGGTTGCATATTTCTGTTTCTTTTCGGCCAGAATGTAATGATATTGTCTTTTTTCATCAAGATAAGAGGGCTCTAATTTAGTGCGATTATTTTTAAATGTTTGGCGCAGTTTTCTTTTTAGCTGGAAACATTCATCATCAAACCAAGGGCTAGCGCTATGTTTAAGTACCCAAACTTTAGGTGGAGTACTAAGTTCTACGAACATTTGGAAGATTTCATTATAAATTTTCGGAATATCGCTGTAGGAATTAGTGGTCTTTAAGTTGGATAATACTTGTTTTCTCAGGTTGGCTGTAAGTTTTTGCCCCACTACTGCACTCATTTCCTGGGACCATTTTAATTGGGTCATTTGTTTGTATTGAGAGGGTTCTATAATATTGTGCTTGGTTATTTTGGTTTCATCCTTTAAGTTAATAGACAACAATAATGGCTGATGGTCGCTTTCAGTACGCGTTCCGATTTTGAGGTCCATGATCGAATTTATAATATTATAAGGGACAAGAATATAGTCGATGACACTGCATCCTCGGGGGGAGAAGTATGTAAACTCCCCGCTTCTATCGCCTTTTGTTGAACCGTTCACAATCTGTAAATTAAAGTTGTTACATAATTCAAGTAGGCGTAAGCCTTCGTTGTTTACAACCCTATCTCTGGAGAATCGTCCTATTTTCAGGGCATGTGCGATATCATTGTCAGTATTCCAATTTAGTTTGCTACATAGTTGTTCATTGTTGGTTCCCACTCTGGCATTAAAATCACCTGCTATTATCAATGAGGCATTTGGGTATTTAGCGGTCAAATTTTCTATATAAAAGGTTAGTTGTGACCAATTTTCACTGTTGCTGTTGTTTTTGGATGGGGGGATATAGACATTTACAAGTAGCAAGGTATCTTCTTTTTGGGTTAAAAGTAGGGCTTGTGCAAGTGGCAAGCATTTTTCTAGCTGCTTGATTTCAAACCCTAAGTTGTCTTTGATCATACAACAGAACCCTGCTTTCGGCCGGCCCTTCGTGTTTGTTTTCAATGCGGGTTTCGTATAGGAGGAGAATCCATTGATTTTAATATCTCTAGTTGACCATGTTTCTTGTAGAAGTATTAATTCAAAATCTTTAAAGAAGTTCATTAGGTCTGGGTCTCCGTCTTTGTTTCCCCACCCTGCAATATTCCAGGACAGCAAGCGTAGAATCCGTTTTTGAGTTGGTGGCTGGTTGACAGCATTTAGTCATTCTAATTCTGTTATTGAGTCCAGCGAGGAATTTTGTCTTGTGCCGATACAGCCATTTGTCACTACTTTCGGTGGGGAACATAATGGTGGATCTTTTAGATTCTTTTTTAAAGTGCGGGAAATTAGAATTTCCTCCCTTTCTTGATTTTCTTCCTTAGCTGTTCCTTGTTCCTGAGAGATTTCTGTGGTTGGTGGACTATTATGGACCGTAGGATTGTTTTCGGTCTCTACTTCCATTTCTTTGGTCTCGTTTGATGTTGAGTTCAATGTGTCAGGTCTGTTGGAGGTCATCTTTTGTTCGGGAATGTTAGAATCCTTTGTAGTACTTAAATAAGGGGTACCTATTTCGTTTGGGGCTAGTATTTGATATCTCAGCCAGGAATTTGTGGTCTCATTACTGGAGTTTTTCCTTGTCATTTCATATTTTAAAGGAGGCTGGATTTGAAGCTCTGCATCTATACATTTAAAAGTTCCATTAGTAGCTCTCTTTTTGACTATGCATTTTGGGGAGAGGGCTGATAGGTGTGAGGTTTGATTGTGTATTGTTTCTACTGCATTTTGTTGACCTTGTTGGTGAATTTCGATCAATTTGGCCTGTAGTTTCGTCAGTTTACTGAGTATGCTTATTTGTTCTTTATCTGGTAGGTTGGTAAAGTTACTCAGCAGATCTTCTTCTTCTGGGACTGTCCAGTCTGTTGTGTCAAGGGCGAGGCTGTTAATTGATGCTACAATCGCATGGTTTGGGAGCTTGGATTTTTCTTGCGTGATTTCCCGGGTAGCTGGCAGCGGTTTCTCCCATCTACTGGGTTCTTCCACGGGAGTAGAGCAGATATCGGCTTCTGTTGGAATGGCCTTGTTCATCTTGTTCTGTCTTTTAGATGCAATCAATGGTCTGAGTGATATATCTTCAAAGTGTCGACGTGGAATAATTCCTTTCTGGGCTAAATGAGCCTTTTCCCTTAAGATTTCGGTTGGGATTCTATGACTACCAAATCTTAGTAGTACTTTTTTGGAATATCCATCGTTAGTGAGCCTCTTGACTGCTTTTAAGTCAATCCTTCCCCCCTCAAGGCCTAGGAGCAAATTTAGATGATGTCTGGCCCAGAAGGATGACTCCCAGTAAGGTAGGGGCCCTCTGTATGGAAAAATGTGGAGAACAATCTCACATGGCCTCAGTATCAAGTTGACTGAGTGAGGGGGGCTTCCTCTGATTTTTGGCTGGTTTAGAGGTATGAATTTGTATTTGTTCTGTTTATCTCCAGGGCTTGTTAAGGATGGCAAAAAGGGAGTGAGTTGCCTCCTTTCATCTGGGTTATCCAGCTTCTTAAAGATGTTTTGTAATTGTTCAAAGATTTTTTGAACTGTTTGAGCAGTCAGTAGGCAGCATTCCTCCAGCAGCTCCACCTTTCTATCAATTAGTACTTGTGCCTCGGTTGTGGGAGTAGTAGCCTTGTCCTCGTTTATTCCTTGGGATATCTCTTCAACTGTCTTTCCATGTAAAGAGTTGAGGGAGTTTTTGGGAGGAGATATGTGCTGTTTTTGAGGTAGCAGATACTTATCTAGATTACTCTGTTTGAAACCAGAGGGCTCTGCGTCAGTTTCTGTGTCAAGACACCTGAGTCTTTTGGTTCTTCTCATTGCAGATTCTTCTTAAATCAATGAGATCAGACTTCTAAATAGAGTGATAAAGTATTAAAGTTCTCAGGTCGCAATCTCGTTCAATTTTCATTCCGTCCTAGGTGGGCTGCTGCGAGGAGTTTAAAAACTGGGTCCAATTAGAGCACTCCTTTGCAGTATCCCCCCCCCTTCTTCTCAGTTTGTTAAAACCACTGAGATATTTGGGGGTCCACGAAATTGAAGGTGTTTTAGGGTTAAAAGCCCATTAGAAGTCCTTCAAAATCCTTGGAGTAAGTTTGTCACGCGGAGTCAAAGAGAAACTGGGAGGGAGTGCCTTGAAGCCCGGAAGGGAATGTCTGAGAGCCTTTATTAAAACTTCACTAACTTCATTAAGTCCCGGCACCGAGGAAGATGAGATACGAAGTAGTGAGAGGAAATAAGATCCAAAAGAAGGAGAAGAGCCAGCAACAAAGGCATTTAGCTAAAAGATTTCTTTGAGCTCCGATAAGAGCGTCTTACCTCGGCGCCATCTTGAATGATATCACATAATACACTCCTGGTGTCTGGATGGACAAGTGACTGATCAGGAACAAGATCTCGGGATTGTAGTGGATTGTTTGAAGAAGCTGTCGACCCAGTGGAAAAAGGGGAATTCCACGTCAGGGATCATCAGGAACAGGAACTGAAAAATAAAACTTCCGGTATCATGATGCCATTATACAATATTGTGGTGTGGCTACATTTGGAAGACTGTCTGTATTGTAGAGCCGGAGAAGGTTCAGAAAGAGGAACCGAAATGCACAGAGAGACAAAGGAACTCTGCTGAATCACAATGCTTGGACCTTTTTAGCTTAGGGAAAAGGTAAGGAAGAGGTGTGCAAAATCATGGACGGGCCATAGAAAGTGGAAGGAGAAACAAGTTTTCTCCCTTTCTGAAAACACTCCAACTCGGGAACATTCAATGGCACTGGATGCTGGAAGATTTAGGACGGATAAAAGAAAGCACCTCCTCAAACAGCTGATAGTCAAACTATGGTACACACTCCCACAGGAGGCTGTGAGAAGAGGATGCCAGACTAGATGGGCCTTGGGTCTGATCCAACAAGGATGTCCTTAGATTTCCCTTGCTTCTGCAGTTCTGGGACATTGGGAGCAGCATGCTGTTTCTGGCAGGGAGGGTGGGATTAAGCTCCCTGCAGCTACTCCTTGTTTGGGACACGGGTGGCGCTGTGGTCTTAACCACTGAACCTCTTGGGCTTGCCGGTCAGAAGGTCGGCGGTTTGAATCCCCACTACGGGGTGAGCTCCCGTTGTTCTGTCCCAGCTCCTGCCAACCTAGCAGTTTGAAAGCATGCCAGCACAAGTAGATAAATAGGTACTGCTGCAGCGGGAAGGTAAACGGCATTTCTGTGCACTCTGGTTTCCGTCACGGTGTTCCGTTGTGCCAGAAGCGGTTTAGTCCTGCTGGCCACATGACATGGAAAGCTGTCTGTGGACAAACGCCAGCTCCCTCGGTCTGAAAGTGAGATGAGCGCCGCAACCCCATAGTCACCTTTGACTGCACTTAACCGTCCAGGGGTCCTTTACCTTTATTCCTTGTTTGGCCCATCGATGGGGCCAGGCTGGTCTCCCCCTTGCCACGATGCTCTTCCTGGGGTGCCAGAAGAAGCCCCTGGTCCTCAGGCTGATGCCAGAGGTTGTCCCAGTGCTGTGTTTCCAGGGCAACTCTTACCTTGAATCAGAGTCATAGTCTCAAACGGATAGGGACTAATACAATGCCACACCCACAACATACATTTAAAGCCAACAATCAGCCCTGAGTGCTCACTGGAAGGACAGATCGTGAAGCTGAGGCTTCAATACTTTGGCCACCTCATGAGAAGAGAAGACTCCCTGGAAAAGACCCTGATGTTGGGAAAGATGGAGGGCACAAGGAGAAGGGGACGACAGTGGATGAGATGGTTGGACAGTGTTCTCAAAGCTACCAGCATGAGTTTGACCAAACTGTGGGAGGCAGTGGAAGACAGGAGTGCCTGGTGTGCTCTGGTCCATGGGGTCACGAAGAGTCAGACACAACTAAACGACTAAACAACAACAATTTAGCATCCACTTAAAGCACATGGCTTCCCTCCCAAAATTGTGGGAACTGTAGTTTACGACTTTGCAGAGCTGTGGTTCCCAGCACCCTTAGCAAACTGCATTTCCCAGGATCCTTTGAGGGAGGCCACGTGTTTTAATATAGTCCAGATATAGTCGGAAGCAGCATCTGCGTTCTCTTTCCCTGTCAGAAGTTTTGAAGCTGGGTTTGCAGGGAGGCGGCTGACAGCCTTGCTCTGCGCTGATAGACACCAACACAATCTCTGCCCTGGGAGATGCAATTTGAGAAAAAGAGTTCGCCTGGTGATGTGGAGGTAAAAAAAATTCCTTGCCTGTCAAAGAAATAATAAACAAGTCTTCCCCCTCTCCCTCTCCCAGGATGCTAAGATGGGGAATGAGCTCTCCGGTTTCTTGAAAAGGGCTACGCTCTTTGAGAGCCGAATGGAGGGTAGCTTTTTCGTGTTCTCATTAGCTTCTCCATATTGCTCAGCTCAGCCTATCCCCCACAAGGGACTCTTCTGAAAGATTTGCCCTGAGATTTGCCCAGACTCTTCCCTTTTCTGGGCAGTTTAGCATCATCTCCATTTTCAGGGGAGGAAGAGAAACATTTCATTTCTTCATTTCGCAAGCTGTCACAAGTTCTTAGCGTTAAATGTCTTCACAAACGCCCTCCATTCTGCAAAATTGTTCTCCCTGCTCAGAGATTCATGGATATTGGAGCTTGAAGGTGTGGGGAGCAAGGTGGCATTGGCAAGGGCGGGAATCTTCCCATCTCAGCCCCTCCTCTGGTCCGAAATCACCATGAGGGCAAGATCATAACAGCAGACTCTTGCTTTGGCCCTCGGATCACTTCATCAGAGGCACAGCACTGTGTCACGCAGGCAAAAGTGGGCATAAATCCCAGAGAATTGAATAAGGAGTGCACATGCTTTAATGCAGAGTGGTGGGCATAAATTCTGCAGGGCTTTACAAAAGCAGCAGAAATACAGCCCTGCTTTTCAGAGGGGCGTAAAACCTACACAACGCTGAAAGTGATTCATGGTACCATCGTGGCGCTAAATCATATGAGATGGAATAAAACAGGCACTGAACAGTTTGGGATTAAGGTTCCTGGGCTTGAAGTCTCTTGCTTTGGGTTGAGTTCTGCAGGACACTCATATTAGTGAGCTTCGAGACAAGATCATTTCTGTTCCCCAGCAAGTACAGAACTCCAGCGTGGAGGTAGCCTAGCCAGTGCTTTTTTCACCAGCTGGAGTGCACCAGTGTGAGAGCCAGTGTGGTGTAGTGGTTAAGAGCAGTGGACTCGTAATTTGGTGAACCGGTTCGCTTCCCTGTTCCTCCACATGCAGCTGCTGGGTGACCTTGGGCCAGTCACACTTCTCTGAAGTCTCTCAGCCTCACTCACCTCACAGAGTGTTTGCTGTGGGGGAGGAAGGGAAAGGAGATTGTTAGCTGCTTTGAGACTCCTTAGGGTAGTGATAAAGCAGGATACCAGGTCCAAAGTCTTCCCTTCTTCTTCTTCACCAGAGTGCAGTTCCGGCACCTATCAAGTGGGTGCCATTATGGGTCGGCGCCCCCCCCCCCCCGCCCACCTCTTGCCTTTACATACTTCTGAGAAGCCCATTTCAAGTCAAAACAGAAGCTGACAGCATGTGCAAGTCTACACCTTCTTTTCTAGATTTATGATTCCACGTAGCTCCTAGCTAGATTTTTATGTGTTGTTGTTGTTGTTGTTGTTGTTGTTGTTGTTGTTGTTGTTGTTGTAAGTTGCAAATTGCTGTTAATATGTGAAAAAATGAATTTAGGACTGTAAAAATGAGAAACCAAGAGAACCAAAGCGGGTATATTCACCCATCCCTAGTCTGGGAAAATCTTTAGTGCAGTTGTACCTCGGTCTAAGAACGAATGATTCAGGCATCGCACTCCGCAAAACCAAAAGTAGGTGTTCCGGCTAGTGAACTTTGCCCCAGAAAATGAACAGAAGCTGACCAGTGGAAGAGCAACGGCGGTGAGAAGCCTCGTTGAGGAAAGTGTGCCTTGGTTTAAGAACATTTTCAGTGCAAGAACGGACTTCTGGAACAAATTAAGTTCGTAAACGGAGGTACCACTGTACTTGGTTTTTTCCTGATTATAGGAACTGGCTATAATAGCCATAGAAGGAAGAGCTGAATGTTTGTCCAATGACTTGTCCAGTAACTCACACCTCCTCTTTCGGTTCCCCTTGATGAACATTTGGTGGCCGAGGTGGGTGGGTGGCAGACATGACCCTCTCTTGCGCAAATTTTGCCAAAAGGGAACAAAAATGTTCCGTCACAACAGAAGAGACACAGGAGGCCTCTTTGAGTGCCCTTAATTCTGTGTGCTGGAGGGATAGCTCAGTTGGTAGATCACGAGACTCTTAATCTCAGGGTTGCGGGTTCAAGTCCCACCTTGGGCAAAAGATTCCTGCATTGCAGGGGGTTGGAATGGAAGACCTTCATGGTCCCTTCCAATTCTACAATTCTATGATTCTATGAAAGGGCCTGCTTTTCCCAAGCTTTAAGTACAGCCTCCAGCTAGAGAAAGAATTCCCCAGGGGAGCTGAGCAGGCTTAGTGGAGCTGGGGAGCTTTATTCACCAAACAGCATGGTCATGATGGGCTCCTTGTAGGTTGACAGTGCTAGATTTCCACCACTGACTCACACATCAAAGGCTTTATGTTCCTTTATGCTAATGTAACTGTTCCTTTGATGTCGTCATCGTCATCAATGCTATGATTAGCTGGTGGGGCCTTTAGAATTTGTTTACTGGATGGGCAGGGAATGGCAGAGCTGGGGGGAACCGAGACTAGTCCCTTTGGCCACCTACGATATGATACGATACAATACGATACGATAATCTTTATTGTCATTGTCCCATACAGAACAACGAAATTGAAAAATCTACATAAAACATTCAAAACCCAACAAGCCTGCTATCCCAGCTATCCCAACCTGGTTAGCCCCCTAAAAACGCTGATACCCCATTTTTAAATACAATATACTCCCATAGAGACTCCTTACACTGAGTTTAAAACCAAAATTGCATTTGGGTGGAAACTGTTTCTCAGGCGGCTAGTCCTAGTCTTTATAACCCTGTACCTTCTTCCAGAAGGCAGAAGCTGAAAGAGATCATTTCCGGGGTGCGCACTATCCTGCGCTATCTCTGCAGCTTTCTTATGGCACCTGGAAGCATAGATTTGATCCGAGGTGGGAAGAGTGCACCCAATTATTCTCTCCGCAGTCTTTACAACCCTGGACAGCACTGTTTTTCCCCTGACCGTGCAGCTCCCAAACCACACACACAGACCATAAGTTAATACACTCTCCACAGTACAATGGTAAAATGCCATCAACAGGTCCTTTGAGAGATTATTTTTCAGGAGGATTCTCAGAAAATATAACCTCTGCTGTGCTCTCTTCATCAGGTCTTTGCTGTTTTCTCCCCAGGTTAGGTCATCTCTCATCTGTCCCTCGCAGATCAGGCCAGGCAAAGAGCCACAGGCAAGGAGAAGTTGCATTGCCAGAGTGCATGCGGATAATACAGCTCTTGCATGTATCACTTAAAGAATCTGGTTTTATGGGTGAAGGTACCGATGTAGTTCCTCCATATGGAGGGCAATCCAGATTGGCCTGAAGTGCCCATGGTACAATGGAGCCCCATATGCACACACTGCTATGCACAGAGCCCCTCCCCCTGGGCACTGAGCATGCAACTGGTGGCTGGGGCTGGTACACATGTCATCAGAAACAGTGGGGCTTGCCAGCGCTACCCACAAGCCCACCACAAGTGTTCTCAATGCACGAAAGGGTTCGGATGACACCGCCACTCCTCATGCGATCTCTAATTCCCTGGGTTTGAATCAGAAGGAAATGCCTGCTTTGAATTTTTATTTATTTTTTATTTTTTAATGAACCAAAGCTGCAGACCTGGGGAGAAAGCAGCTGTGAACAGGCAGCCGATAAAATATGAGCTAGATAAGGAAGAAGCTTTCCACACAAAACCCAGTTCCCTTCGCCCCCAAAGCTTTTTACGGCCAAAAATTCAGCACAGCCTTCTGTACAAATGATAAAACCACAATAAAAACACCACGATGACAAGATTGTCTGACTTGGAACGAAATCCTGTCACGGGCCCAAAGATAGCACTCTGTAGTCAGATCCCGAGAGCGAGAGGAATCCCCTCTCATCCCAAAGAACATTCAAAATACCAGGCACTCTAAAATCAACAATAAACTTCCTGCGAGGTGCAGAGCAGCTCTAACAGTTCATTTAAACGGAGTATTTACTCTAGGTGCCACCGAAGGTTCACCTGAAGTGGCGTTTGAAGCGAATTTTGCGTGTGTCTGTTTCCCTACCCCTCTCAAGCAAAACCAAATGAAGAATTTCTTTCTTTCTTTCTTTTTAAAGATTTTTATTGATACAGCAAGAAAAAAGGGAAAAAAACACAAATACCAAATTACACACAGGAATAACCATAGACACATAATTTTCTTAGCAAACAATAAAGCATATATTGGTCTTAACACTAAAGACCCAACCTCCCGTCTATTCCATATTTCGATTTCATATTACTTATTGCCAATACACACTTTTATCATAATTAAACTTTTTCTTAATATATCTAATTTCTTATATCTACCTTGCAACTATTACTGAAGTTCCTCGAATGCTGCAACAGAATTTAAACCACTATATTTATTTTTCAGATATTCTTTGAAAACCTCCCATTTTGAAACAAATTCCTGTTTTGATTCCCTATTTTTTCTGATAGACCATCTAATTCGGCATATTCTGTCAGCTTTTGGATCCAATCTTGTATAGAGGGGATTAAATTACTCTTCCCGAATGAAGAATTTCAAGGTGCTGGTTCGGGTTTTTTATATACCTCCCCCACGCCGCTGCCCTTCTCCCCTTTCCCCCTCCTTGCGAGGGGAAACACGGTTGTAAAACTCAGCTGAGGAAACGTTAGCAACTTGTCACCTCGCAGCATGGCATGCTGGGAAGCGGGTTGACTTGGCAACTCGGCTAGTTAAGCAAACTTGACACGTGAAAGATACCAGGCCCCGGGCCTTGAAATCCGGACAAAACAGCCCGTGGAGATGGCTTTGGGGAATTCTCCCTTACAACCTGGGGAGGGAGGGGGGGGCTTGCTGCAAAGCCAAATGAAATACCGCAAGCCAATCCAGGGTAAACACTCGGGCCTTTCAGAGCTCCTCACAAAGAGCAGATGGGGCGGTGGGCTGGGAAAAGAGGGGGGGAGAGGAGGAATTTGGTGGAAAGGATACTTGGGGAGGAAAAATATGTAAACAGGTCTGAGCGATACAGAACTGGGCGGAGGCGGCAGAGCGGAGCGGTCTGCCTAGTCTCACGAACAACTCGGTGTCCGTTCCTGCTCTCTCAGGCTCGTGTGGCAATGTCCTTTGATACTGCAGCCTTGTGCTTGAAGACATGAGCTGGCCTGGTTTCCATAACACTGTCATCTTCAGCCTTGAGAATTTGGCACAAAAGCAAACTCGGCAGCGGCAGCAGCAGAAGAAGGAAAAAAAGTGTCTTGTTTCCTAAGTTGGCCGAGGCGGCTCTAATTCCATCTGCAGCCTTTGGCGGGTCGGGGCCAGCTCTTCTGGGTTTTGCCCCTGGGGCAGCCTCAAGGTCTTGAAAGTGGCCAAACTGAGCCTGCACACTTCCGAGCCCCAGAAGGTGTTTTCACTACTTGGGGTCTGAGAAAGGTGTGCCCCACCTGTTGGAGGTGCAAAGTGTTAAGTATAGTGATTTAATTCACTGAAATTGGTAGTGCTTAAATGCATTACTGCATGTTTGATTCTGGAATGTTCCCCAGTAACTCTCGTATGATTGGTTAACTCTGGTCACATGGGAGGTACCTTATTAAATTCTCCATTTTGTTTTGCATGTGAGCGACTTGACTGTAATGGCTGCATCTCCATGAGCACTGAAGTAGAGACAGTGTTAGATCTCTCTCTCTCTCTCTTAATGCAATAGAGGAGAGGAGTGCTGATGTTTCTGTGTGAATGCTTGTGACAGAAAGAAGTGCATAAGTTGATGTTCTCCCAAAGAAGCAGTCAGGAGAAGTCTGCTGGAAGGAGAAAGTGGAAGCATCTCAGAAGGAGCTGCACAGCCTGGCTGGGTCATGGGCAGAAGACTGAGTGCATGGAAAGAGAGAAAGACACCGTTTGACTGTTTAAGGAAGAAGCTGTAATCTCCAGCTAAGAAAAACTTAAGGCCATGCTTGGATAAGCACGTGAATACAAGTACTTTGCACATATTCTTCTTTTGCTATATTTTCTGCAAGTAAAAGCTTCTGAATACTTTATCAAGTGTTTGGACATTGTTTTGATTTCAAGGAAAGAGTCAGTATTGCACACAATTTGGCTTCCTACCTGCAATTTAGCTACTCTGCCAACACAAAGCAGAGCCTCAGTCTCGGGGGGCAACTGGTCAGCAACTAAGAACATGGGAAATGGGAAGAGTCCTGCCAAAACAGCCTCATGGCCCAACTAGTCCAGCATCATCTTTCTCACAGCGACAGCCTGATGTCTGTAGGAAGGCCACAAACAGTTCCAACTGTTGTGAGTCCCAAACAACTGGCATTCACTGTCATAATCTCAATATAGTCCCGATTTGTAGCCACTGATAGCCTAATCCTCCACAAATGTGTCTTGTTCTCCTTTAAAACTATCTTAAGCTAGTTGCCATTACTGAATCTTGGGGCAGCCAAGTCCATAAATTAATTCTCTCCTGTGTCAAAAAGTACTTTTTTTTTGTCTGTCCTGAATCTGTTGCCAAATTATTTCACTGGAAGAATCTGAATTCTTGTATTAAAAGCAAGGGAGAAGGACCATGGGCACTGATAACAGATTCACTCCCTGTGCAAATAGCAGCTTCAAAGGAGTGATTTTCATCAGGACCACAGCAGGAGAGGAAAAGGTGAAATATTCCCCCTTCCCATTTGCTTTGATACCAGTCATGATCAGACTCTCTCCCTCCTCCCTCCAGCGATTTGTATTTAAAAAAATGTACACACAAACTGCAAAACTACATTTAACATCATGTTAAATTTGGCTATTGCTTTTAAAATGAAGAAACACCCCAGACTCTTAACCTTCCCATTTCTTATCACTTACACCATTTTGTTGCTCATTCATCCAGGGCCCCATCTGCACGCTACATTTAAGGCACTATTATACCACTTTAAGAGTCACAGTATCCCCCAAAGAATCCTGAGAACTGTGCTTCATTAAGAGTGCTGAGAGTTGTTTAGGAGATCCTGATTCCCTTCACAGAGCTACAATTCCCAGAGCAGTTTTAACAATCAATCCTTCTCCTCAGGGAACTCAGAAAACAGTAGCCCTGTGAAGAGAATAAGGTGTCCCCTAACAGCGGTCAAATGCCTTCTCTACATCTCAAGAAACACGCACAGCTGGTTTTCTTAGCAAAACCCATAATGTTTATTAAATATGATGTGTGGAGATCTCTAACACAGCTAATAATTTCAAGATTGCCAGGAACAGTATCTTGCAGCTGTCAAATGCCAGGAATGTTCTTAAATTCCTCCTGGAAGTTAATAATGCAGGAAACAGATGTACGTCACCGGGGCCGGGGGGAGAGGGGTGCATTCCACAAAAGGGGAGCTGCCACAAAAAAGACCCTGCCATGGCTCAGTGTCAACTGGGTGGCACCCAGTGGCTGCACCACCACCAATGCCTCTTTGCCAATTGTAAGGCCTGAGATGGTTGTCCTAGAGGCTATGCTTGAGGCAGTTTGGAAGCCACCAAAAGCTGGATTGAACATTTGGGACACATGTTGCCTCCTGTAGAGTCAAGCAAGTTTCCCTGGGCAGGGAATATGCAGAATGAAAGCATGACCAGCAGACAGGGGCAACAGCAGAGTAGAGGGAGGGAGGACATGGGGGGGTACTGTACCCTGTCAAAGCTGCCACTGCTTTGTAGCAGTCTTTGGGAATCATTAGGCAGATAGCTCAGGAAACACACTGACGTCTCTGATTAATCTGCTGATTAGTAACATCCGTAGTCTATTTCCTGGGCATATCAGGACTGGACAGGGGAGAAATTCTGTTTGAGCAACAGGCCTTTCCACAAAAGGAAGGGCAGGCTGGACCTCAGGATAACTGCAAGAAAAGAGAAAAATGTTGCTTGCAGGGGATTTCCAGAAAGTTGCTTTGCTTTTAAGAGAACAGCTCGTTGTTCGGGGAATGCCAGAGGCAAAGACGTATGAAGAAGGAGAAGGAAACAAAGAAGCAACTTTCATATAAAGATATTTAAGCCGCTTCATTGCAGAAACATAGGGAGAGAGCTGTGATAGCAGCACAGAAGAGGCACAAACGCTTCTCAGATGCTCAGAGCATTGTGCGCTCTTATGCACAGGGGAAGGCCTGTAGCTCACTGGAAGAACAGCTGCTTTGCATGCAGAAGGTTCAGAGTTTGATTCCTGGCATCTCCAGGTAGGGCTGGGAGGGACCCTGAAGAACTGCTTCCAGTCAAAGTAGACAATACTGAGCTAGAAAGACCAAAATCTTGACCCCATTTATGGCAGCTTCCTGTATTCCTATGAGTAAGGGAATAAATCCCTTTCAAGACAATGGGGCTTACAGTACTTCTGAATAAACCTTGTGCTGCACAAGTCTTATGAAGCTGATTGCTCCATTTGTAAAAGAGAGAGAAGCTACATGTCTATGAGCAGGAGTTTGGACTTTGCATACCTTACTCAGCATTGGCAATGTTGTGCAAAATTCCAGGTTTTCCTCAGGGCAAATTGGTCATCTGACCCATTCATTGGGAGCTGGGCTGTGAATAAAAAGACACACACACACAAAAACCACCCACTACGAGTAGTGAATTGCAACTCATTGCCAAACTTAATACCATGGAGAGACCTGGTCTGAACAAAGACATTGGATTCTTATCTCATTATACATGACAAAGCCATTTTTCACCTTCTCACCCCTTGCTTTTTCCTGTAAGACCTATTGCAGTCGTTAAGAGTCGTCAACAGGCTCATCACAGCTATCTGCCAATCACCCATTCCCACCACCCTTCTGAGTAATACCCCTCCCCACCTTCTCACTATATAGAAGGATCTGGCAACTTCTGTTTCAGTGTATCTGAAGAAGTGTGCATGCACACGAAAGCTCATACCAAGAACTAACTTAGTTGGTCTTCAAGGTGCTACTGGAAGGAAAAAAAATTTTTTTGTTTTGACTATGGCAGACCAACACGGCTACCTATCTGTAACTGGCACTATGAGTAGGATAGTCATGTGCACTTTGAGGACCTGGAACAACACACTAAACAACAATTCAGATAATCATTTGCTACAGCTCTTTCTAGCTGTACCAATGAAAGGCTGCACATTTGAATGGTCTCCCAAATGATGATGATGATAATGATGGCTCACTGGACATAGAAAAAGAACAAGTCCATGAAATTGTAGCCTTAGTATGCTAACTTCCTGTGTGCATGTACAGTGGTACCTCGGGTTACATATGCTTCAGGTTACATACGCTTCAGGTTACAGACTCCGCTAACCCAGAAATAGTACCTCAGGTTAAGAACTTTGCTTCAGGATGAGAACAGAAATCATGCGGTGGCGGCGCGACGGAAGCGGGAGGCCCCATTAGCTAAAGTGGTGCTTCAGGTTAAGAACAGTTTCAGGTTAAGAATGGACCTCTAGAATGAATTAAGTACATAACCAGAGGTACCACTGTAATTATTTATGTAGGGAGCATTCAAACACACAACCTCACCACCAACACCTCTAGCAGAGTCCAAGTGCTACCATATGCCTCTGCAGATTGTGTGCAATCACCATGCAATAAAATAAAATGAAATTGCAGGTTCTGCTCGTGGCAGACAAGTTAGACAACCAATTCATGTAGTCCATTTACATCCAGGCCCTCCTCTAGGCAGCATGCATGGATTTATTTGCTCTTCACAACAACCTTCTGAGGTGGACTGGGCTGAAAGATCAGTGGCCGCCACAAGATCAGTTGGTGAACTTCACAGCTGATCTGAGAATCTGGACCCAGGAGTCTCTGCTTTGAGGGCCCCAACCACTCTTTCCACTATACCACACTAGTCATAAGCCAAGGCAGCATAACTGCATGTAGCATTGTGTAGCCCATCCCTAATTTGGGAGGTGGGTTTCATTGCCCCGCTGTTTCTTCTCATTGGTCAAGGTGAATGTTTAACTTGGGGTGTTTACAAAGCCGTCTCTACAGAGGCTCCGTCTGGGCAGTAAGATTGGCTGGAGACATTAACAAGCAAGGACCCTTGTTTCTGAAGTGCGGGATTGTGTGTGTATTGGAGCGAGGGAGTGAAAGCTCCTGAAGGACCCACTTCAGGGCTCATATTGGATATTTGATTTCTTCAACAGCTAGTTTTTCTACAGCTAAATGCAATGTTTATTTCCAACAAGTGGCTGAGGGAGGGGAGGAAAAGGGAAGGGAAGGAAGGACAGTTATTTAATAATTGTGCAACCTTCAAGAAAAGCCATAAATTACCCAGCTCTATCTGTCACTATAATTTCCAGCCGAAGTCCTAATGAATCTTTCCGAACAATAGTGTAAGGACAGGTCGGGAAATGTATTGGACCTTATAAGCACTTGGGTAAGCAAAGCAGAAACATTAATAATAAGCGAAAGTCGCTGAAAACCAAAACTGTGCCAACAGAGGGGGCCGGGCCGGGCTGCCAGACACGGTTAAAAAAACAAAACAGAAAGCCCCAATTTCACTTAGTAACTGCCAGCCGAATTCTCCCCAGGGAATGCTGGAAAATCAAAGGAAAGAATTGGGAAGGGAGCTGGGTTCTAAAGACCAGCAGGCTTTCTCTAGAGCCCGCTTTGAGACAATGCCCTCAGCAGTGCTGTACGGCAAATTCACGCGGGTACCAATGCATGCGCGTCTCTTCCCCTGTATGTCTAATAAGGTAGAATCTGTCACACACATCCTTCTATTTTGCGAATTTTATAGTGAAGAACGAGTTCAACTTATTTTGCCGCTTTTATCAAAATTTATACCCCAACAACATTATTTGGAATCCTCCCCCGAAATTCTACGAAAATACCTTCTGGAAGATTCCTCAAGCTCAATATCA
This sequence comes from Podarcis filfolensis, assembly GCF_964270895.1. Classification (NCBI taxonomy): domain Eukaryota; kingdom Metazoa; phylum Chordata; class Lepidosauria; order Squamata; family Lacertidae; genus Podarcis; species Podarcis filfolensis. Next base: position 8,205,016 of record NC_139608.1, read on the forward strand.
TATGAGGTGGCCAAATTTTGCACTTTAGTAATCAGGAAGCGTAAATCTCCTCTGTTGAATGGCACACTGCGAAGTTCCCTTGTGTAATCTTTCTTTTCTTTTCTTTTCTTTTTTTTTTTTTGATGTTGTTGTTGATTTCTTTTTGTTTGATCTTGTGGTGTTTAGTGTCACTGGCTTTTGCCGCAATAAAACTTGAACTTGAACTTGAAAAGACCAGCCATGCAAGCAGGGGTGCCTGTCAGGTTCGCTGGTGAGCAAACCTGGGGGACACCATTTTGCAAAGCCTTCTGTGGAAAGTAGGAATCTGTTCCCAGAAACTTTGGGGACCATGAAAAACACAGGTGAGCTCCAGCAGCACATCTCTATTTCCTCACATCCAGAAACGCAAGAAGGGCTTTTACTCTTGCTAGAAGCTCGGCCTTGCCCTCACCGGTTCTGGAAGGTTCCTATAGACGGGTCCCGTACGCAAAGAGACTTTGCGCCTGCCCATTAGGGGAAATAGGAAGCCTTGAACATATATTTTTTTAGATGTCCTTTTTATGTTGAGATTCGTAGAGACACAATTGATCCTTTGCTGAAGAGGCTCACCGATCTTTCAGACAAGTCTAAACTTAAATCTCTCCTCTTAGGCAAAGATCACAAGACAACCTGGCTGGTAGCCAGATTCTGCGCCCAGATTTGTAGGCACAGGTCATCCTCTAGAATAAAATAGCTTACTAGGGAAATGCTGAAGTTGCCTTTTGGGGCGCCTCAGGGTCAATTTGTTTATGGTAGCCCAAATCTCAGTTGTACGGGTGTATGTATATATCTCAATTTTAACTCATGAGCTATTGCTGCAATCTGCTCCGATTATATATTTTATCTTTATGAACATTGTTTTTATTGTGTTATGTTATGTGAGCTGGTCTTTGACCGTAATAAATTATCTATCTATCTAACACAGGTGAGCATGGCAACTGCTACTTTCGAGGGGGTAAGCCATAGTGTGACTATTAGTGTGGATGCACCCCATAAGTGGCGGGGGGGACTCATGAGAGAATAGGTGCTTAGCAAGCAGAAGATTCCACATTCAATTCCTGGTATCTTCATTTTGGGGGAGGGGGAGGTTCAGCTAACAGGTGATGGGAAAGACCTCAGCTTTACACACAGGAAAGCCACTGTAGCTGACCTGGCAAAGCCAGGGATTTGCTAGTATCCCAAGGACACAAGAAGGTCCACTACTCTAACTGTGCTATCACTCTCACTCTCCATAGGTGCCCAAGAAGACCAGACGCTTCCTAAATGAACTAAATGCTCAGTTTTCAATTCAAAGTGTTGGTGTTGACCTTTAAAGCCCTAAACTGCCTCAGCCCAGTATACCTGAAGGAGTGTCTCCACCTCCGTTGTTCTGCCCGGACGTGAGGTCCAGCGCCGAGGGCCTTCTGGCGGTTCCCTCATTGCAAGAAGCAAAGGTACAGGGAACCAGGCAGAGGGCCTTCTTGGTAGTGGCACCCGCCCTGTGGAATGCCCTCCCATCAGATGTCAAAGAGCTAAACAACTACCTGACATTCAGAAGACATCTTAAGGCAGCCCTGTTCAAGTTTTTAATGTGTGACATCTTAGTGTATTTTTGATCTTTGTGGAAGCCTCCCAGAGTGGCTGGGGAAACCCAGCCAGATGGGCGGGGTACAAATAATAAATTATTATTAAATTATTATTCATCCTTCTTATAGGTTAAAGGGTTTCAATGAGGTGCCATGTCTGGTGACTCCCAGATTCCTGGAATTAGCACTTGCTGCCAATTCCAGAGGAGACCAAATTTGGCTAAAAGACTCAATAGTTTCGCCTGATACGATGCGTGTTTCCTTGCTTGGCAACTTGGCTGGCCCAAGATATTTTGCTGGTCAATCTTCATACAGAAGTTGACGAGACTGGCAATTCAATCTTGCATAAACAAGGGCAATGGGACTGTGTCCTCAACTGCACCCAAATGCATACCCTCCAACATTCCTCAGACGAAAATAGGTACATTCCTCACCCCCCCCAACTGACCCTCCTTGATCTCCCATTTTTTGTTGCTGACCACCCCCACCCCACCCCACCCCCCAAGCATTTCCTATCAAATGAAGGGCAAATGAAGGGCCAGTGCCATCAGCACTTGGGACACAGCAAACACAACCACCATCTGGAGAAAACCCCTTCATCCCAATTTTGTTTTATTCTTTGGTAGATTTACAAAAAGAAAAAACACACGGCAATAAATAAATTTTAGAAAGGGACAAGATTAGGGGAAACACTTCACTGCACAGCCACTCCCCATCTGCCACCAGCTGTTACCTGAGGCAGCTTTTGCACTATACCTAATGATAGAACCGGCCCTGCATGGCAAATAAAATTGCTGACAGGGTGGAATGCAGATTGTGCAGCCATTAGCCTTGTTAGCATAGCTTTTGCCAACTTTTAAAAGGGGTTGTGTGTGTGACACACACTGCATGATCCCTCTCTTGAAAAGCACTTTGCCCAGAAACAGAGAGGTGGCACTTTGTGGTTTCCCAAAAAAACCATGTTATTTTCCACAAAGGGTGGCTTGTGGGTTCCCTTTTTCATTTTTTTAAAAAATAGTTTTATTAAAGGTTTTCTTGTGTTAGAAAACAAACAAGGAAACAAGAAACAAGGAAAAGTACATATAGTGTCTCTGTTTTTGATTCGTAGACTCTTTTCCACAGTTTGTTTATGTTTAATATGAGACACTATTGTCATAGATATTGTGCGGTTGGAAGGAAAGGGAAGCGGAGGGAGAGAGGGAGGAATAAAGTTATTTCATTCCACTGCATTTTGTTCAGACACCGTTTTAAGCTAGACTTAAGTATGTCTTTGTAACTGAATTACCATTTTAAGCCTGCCTGAACGAAGCTGCTATATCTGTTGCTCTTCGGCAAGCATTCTGAGTGAGTAAATGCTATTTTTACCTTTTACAGGACTGTGTAATTGTTGTTTTAAGGAGGAGAAAAGGGGGGGGGGATACCAGGAGAATCCAGTCTGCCTTAAAGAATCCTGGATTACTTAAACTAAAAGGCTAAAACTAGCCTATCAAAGCTTCCCTTTGCAGCTGCATAGGGATGGCACTCTGCTGAACACACAAATGTGAGGAAGGAAGGATAATATCTAATAAATATATCCTCTCCTAGTTCCTATTCAATAAACTATTGGCTTCCTGTCCTGCATGTCAGGTTCTCAGAGGGAGCTGGCTAGGGTGTTGTTATTATTATTATTATTATTATTATTATTATTATTATTATTATTATTGAAAGAAACAGAATCTCCTATACTAGACAGTGCATTGATCCTGCAGAGCTCTTTTTATTTACTCCCGCAATCATGTGCTGAAATTTACTGCTTGCTCCATTGCTCTCTGACCTGGGGCTCCGTTCCATCTAATCTCCCAAATGAGTGCGAAATCAGAAATATTCTTCAGGTTTTGAGTTTTTCATTTGACCAGCAAGACTTCTGCTATCTCTCAGAATCCACATTAGGGTGCAACGCCAGCCTTATATTTATTGAGGCTGTGACATACCATCCGGCAGAATTTCCACTCCCACGTCGACTCACAGCAATAAAAGCAATGAAAACAAAACAATAAAACATTGCAGCCACTTTGAAACCCAGCTGAAACAGCAGGGTACTTTAAACATAAGGACATAGCTGCAGGGGAATAAAGCTGCCTTAAACAGTATTTAAAAGGCCTGACTAAATAAAAAGGTGTTTGTCTGGTGCACAAAAGGCATCAGAGTGGATGCCATGGGAGACTGGAGAGAGCTCCTGTAGATGAGGCACCACAACTAAAAAGCCCCTGCCTATGGTTACTCAGTGGTGAGGGGAAAGCACGCAGGACATGCTCAGTTATTAGGGCTTACCTAGGGTTGCCATATTTCAGTAATGCAATTTTTGAGCTATTTTAAAGGAAATGCTCCAAAAACTACACTTCCAGCATGGGTTGCCATACAACTGGATTTCCCCCGGGCATTTCAGCAATTTCTGCCCTGACACTGTTTCCAATAGCCAAATCCCAGCTATGTCTGGGAAATTCTGGACATATGGTAGCCCTAGCTTGCCCCATTTTCTAAAACTGACCTGGTACTGGTATTGAATCCTGAGTGAACCCTTATCAATGGCACTCAGCCCCTGTTCAGTCAAACTAACTCCATTGATAATGGCTGGTTAGTCCCATGCCTAAGCTCAGGTGCATTCTGCCAAGCCTTGTTCCAGAGACTATGTCCAAAGACCAAAAGTGGGGAACCAAGGGCCATATTCCCTTCTGGATAGCCTTCCAGGGGCCACATGTCAGTGGTGGGTGGGGCTAGAGGCAACAATTCCAAGCTTTGCCTTCGTACAGTATGATAGTTTCTCCACACACTCACACATCCTTCTTTGTCATCCATCCAGGCAAACAAGAAGCATTTTCAGACTTCAAAGACACTTTCTGGTAACCTCTAGGTTGGATTACTGCAATTCATAATACACAGGGCTGCATTTGAAGACGGTTCAGAAACTTCAGCTGGTGCAAAATTCATTGGCCAGATTGCTCACCAGCATGAGACAGTCTGAGCATATAATGTCGATCCTGGCCCAGCTGGCTGGCGTTTGGTTTCCGGGCTCAACTCAAAGTGCTGGTGCTGACCCATAAAGCCTTCCATGGTTCAGGACCTCAATGCTTTTAGGACCACTTCTCCCCATAGGAACCAATACAGACCTTCACTTATCATCCAAGGCCCTTCTCTTTCCCCCCTCATACCTTAGAGGTTCGGAGAATGGGCCTTTTCTGTGGTGGCTCCCCATCTGTGGAATGCTCTCCCCAGAGAGGCTCACCTGGTGCCATCATTCCATTCCTCTTTACCCAGGCCTTTGGCCATTCAGTAATCGATGGCCTGTTACAGGTGTGTGGGGATGACTGTTGTTATGCAAATTTTATTATTATGCTGTCCATTATTATGCTTTTTAAATTATGTTATTATTTTTATGCTCCACAAAATGTGTTCTTAATGTAGTACACCACCCTGTGATCTTTTGTTAAAGGGCAGTATATAAACTGAATTATCAACAAGAACAACTTAATAATTGTTATGTACTGAGTTGAATAGGATCCAAACTGCAGCAGTCTGATTGGTCCTAGAACAATAGGATTCAGAATGCAGCAGTCTGATTGGTCCAAAAACAATGCAGCAGTATGATTGGTTGGCAGGAACCACCCAATCATGCTCCAGATATAAGTGAATCCACAACCTGATTGGCTTACAGTAGAATTCCAGAATTAGCCAAACATGTGCAGCCCATTGTGTAAATAACGTATATAAAGCAGATACTTTGAGGGACTTTCATTCATTCCTCCTCACCACTATGAGCTGAATAAAGAGCATGAAATCACTTTGCGACTCTGAGTATATTTCAATAATATTAATTTCTACCCAGGCAAAAACATTCAGAATCCAAACCTATGCTGTGACAAGTAGGGATGGGTGATCTGTCAATTTTGGTTTCTCTTCATTTCTTTTTTTTCCTGGTTTTAAATTTCCACATCAGTTTGTGTATTTTTATTTTGAAGAACAGGCTCGTGAAAATTCATCACCATTATGGTGTGAATTTCCCCCACTATACACCTATATGTATTCACCTCCTATATATTCTCATTATAATCAAGAGCTGGGAGGGGGCTGGTGAAGGGTGCTGTGAGCCTTTTGCCTTTCCTCCCAGCCAGAAAGATGAGACAACTTCTAGCTAAGAGTTAAGCTGTGTGCCCATCCAACCATTTTATGCTGTGTGTGTGTTTGTGTGTCAGTAACCACTAGTGCGTGATCACAAGGAGGCTATATAAATATATGTCAGAAACATTTACAAATCCCGAAAGTCTGACTTATGCCAACAAGATAAAGGATTTATATGAAAAATTCATCCATCATTCATTATTATCCTGCTTTAAATAAAATTGCCCAGGCTTCCAATCAGAGGGTAGGGACGAGACCACGGGACATCTGTGACAAATTGCAAGCTGTGACTATAATGAATAGATTAGTGGACCTTGTTGAATAAGCCATTGGATGGGATTCATTTGCATAAGGCAGCCAGAGAATAAATACATATTTTTATTAGCATTCGTGCTACCGGAGTATCATCTCTGGTAAACCAGCACCTGAGGGGCCTTCCTACAGTAGAAGCAAAGTGGCTTTTGACGGGATTGTTCCGGAGACCCATGAAAGAGAAAGGGCCTGTAGCAGGGTGGGAAAGAGAGGGGGGAGCGAGAGAAGAGAAGAGATCTACACAGAGTTCACTGAAAGCTACAGGCGGAAAGATAAGACAATTAAAGAGGAGCATAACTTACTGTGCATAAAAAGGTCGCAGGGAATGCAAGGCCTTTTTATGGGTGCCGAGGGGGGGAAGGAAGGCCGCGAAAAGTGCAGGGTATTAACAAACGAGCCTGGTCTGGAGTGGATGAATAGCTTTTAAACGGCTGTTACCCAATTGCTTTTTTGTTTTGTTTTTAATAAATTGCTCTTTAGGAAGATAACTAAAGAGAAGAGGCAGCGGACAATTAGGAAGTAATGAAGACCTTGTAAATACACTTACCGATAAAAACGCACGTAGGAGAATGCTTGAGAAAGCAAACATATACATATCGGCAGCTGGTCTAGGCAAGAGGCTGCGGGAATTATTAAAGGAGTTGACTGGGAGAGCCAAGGTTCTTTTATCCTTTCTGTCTCTTGCATTAAGCTGTAAGTATCGCTGGCGAGAGCTTAGCATGATTTTGTGAACCTCAGTCAAGATTTAGGTTCACGAAAGACAGGCATTGGTGGCTTGAGAGGACGAGACCAATAGTGGGTCCAGTGATCAAGAAGGCTTGTTTTGAATTCCTTTTGGGAATTAATAGGGACTTGTTGTTGTTTAGTCGTTTAGTCGTGTCCGATTCTTCGTGACCCAATGGACCAGAGCACGCCAGGCACTCCTGCCTTCCACTGCCTCCCGCAGTTTGGTCAAACTCATGCTGGTAGCTTTGAGAACACTGTCCAGCCATCTCGTTCTCTGTCGTCCCCTTCTCCTTGTGCCCTCCATCTTTCCCAACATCAGGGTCTTTCCAGGGAGTCTTCTCTTCTCATGAGGTGGCCAAAGTATTGGAGCCTCAGCTTCAGGATCTGTCCTTCCAGTGAGCAATCAGGGCTGATTTCCTTAAGAATGGATAGGGTTGATCTTCTTGCAGTCCATGGGACTCTCAAGAGTCTCCTCCAACACCATAATTCAAAAGCATCATTTCTTCGGTGATCAGCCTTCTTTATGGTCCAGCTTTCACTTCTATACATCACTACTGGGAAAACCGACAACTGAAGGCAATTGTTTAGGGAAGTTTTTAATGTTTGGTGCTGTATTGTTTTCAATCTTCAGTTGGAAGCAGCCCAGAGTGGCTGGGGAAACTCAGCCAGATGGGTGGGGTATAAATAATAAATTATTATTATTATTATTATTATTATTATTATTATTATTATTACTACTACTACTACTACTACTACTATTATTTAATATGATGCAAGGCTAAGCCTGCCTCATCCACTGTCCTCAAATCTGGCTACTCTGTAAACCCACTACAAGGTCCCTTCCCCTTTTTCAATATCATATTTATTCTGGACTGTATGGGGCACACAAATACAATGCATGTGCATTCAGCATAATTTTGGGTGATTCCCTCCCCCTTTAACAAATGAGCCTGTAGTTTCAGCAGGCAGATGTGTGTATGTCTGTCCATGTGGAGATATAAATATAGATTACATGCTTGAAAGTTACTTGCAGAACAGCAAGGGCTATGAAATGAAGCCAAGTGGTTGTTTAGATGCACCATTAGGTATCTGAGATGATAGCCTGGTGATAGATGGATTTAACAGATGACATATTGTATATACTTGCAATATATTTATAGCAATATGACACAGGATATGATCTACTGTCAGGGGTACCAAAGCTTGAATCAGGAACCTAATAAGACCCCATGAGACCTAATAAGACCCCAGAGCCTTATCCAGGCACAGAAGGGAGCAGAGGAGTGCAGCATTGCCCCCTATGATTGGCCACCAACATGAAGTTTCTGGATTGGCCATGCCTGGTATAAATATTGGAGGAATGGCTGGGAATAATACCTTCTGTCTGTTTGCATGAACCCCCAGCTCCAGCAACTGACCTCAGGGCAACCTCCTGCGCAGGAAAAGTGTACCCTCATGGCCTAAATTCAGTTATAGCCACTCTGAAATTAAAACAGGCTTCACATCACTGCCCAATAGGTCAATATTGCCAGATCTATAAGTGAAGATAAGAGTCTTTCATTTTTTTTCAGCTGTGGGAGGAGAGTTAAGTAGATAGAAGAAGAAGAAGAGTTTGGATTTGATATCCTGCTTTATCACTACCCGAAGGAGTCTCAAAGCGGCTAACAATCTCCTTTCCCTTCCTCTCCCACAACAAACACTCTGTGAGGTGAGTGGGGCTGAGAGACTTCAGAGAAGTGTGACTGGCCCAAGGTCACCCAGCAGCTGCATGTGGAGGAGCGGAGACGTGAACCCGGTTCACCAGATTACGAGTCTACTGCTCTTAACCACTACACCACACTGGCTCTCATGACAGGTGCCCCCTAGGAACCTGGTGCTCCCCCAAAAACTTGGGACCTGAGAAGATGGCACTTGCCACCCACCATTGACAGAACAGATGTGCAGAACAGGTGACAGGGCACCAGGCAATAGGTCAGGGAGGAGGCCCGTCCTGTAATTTAAGCCTTTACAACCAGAACAAAGCAGGAATTTTACTGATTCATTCTCAGATATGAAGGCCACTCCGATGAGACCTGCTTCAACAAATGGAATTCTCACAGGCATTTAATTAAGAAGGTGACCCAAGACCAAAGTTCAGGGAGGTGGAGCGGCCAATGTGACTTCTTGGAACGAGAACTAATCTGAAATTTCAATTGCTCATAATTTAGAGGTACGAAAGCCTCGCCTGGTGTTCCGTGCGTGCAAACTCCGCAAGTGAAATTCTCATGGGCATTTAATTAAGAGAAATGGCCAGAGAAAACAGCGGACTGGCCGAGCCGGGTGACTGCACGGAAACGTGTTTTGAAATAGGAATTCATCTTGGTTTGATACTATCACGTCACATGATGTCATACCCCAATTTGCGAGGAAATGAATCAAGGCGAGAAAGACAAAACAAAAGCAAAGAGACGCTCCCTGAGGGAGGGGGCAAGGAGGGGCACAAACCCCCCAGAACTGTCAAAGTGTTCCAAGAAGAAATGTGATTATTTCACTCAGTTTTGCCTCTCCCTCCGGAACTAAACAGCTCAGAGTTCAAGGGTTACGGTGGCAATGCATTTCTTCCTCGCCAACTGACCAACCTTTGGCTCAGCAGGAGAGGGACAAAGATCATAAAAGGAGAGTGATTTAGAAAATTAATAGCCTGTAAATTAGATTCAGGCTGCTTGTGGAGGGAAAACACAATGACCTGAGATTGTGAAAAGGAAATCATGCGGCCTCTACAGACTGCAGAATTGTAATTTTTTTTAAAAAAAAAAAAAGATACGTTCAGAGGAACCCACACAAATCCAACGTAATTGCTGTTTTGTGTAGCATGTATCACAATCTCTCCAGAGGAAGGAAATGGGCAGATTGAAGATTGCTTGATTTCAGAAAAAGAATTTGTATCAGCATCTTTCAAAGCCTTCCTTTGGAAAGTTAATTGGCTCGGCTATGACATCGTCACCCCAGCTGAATTGAGGATGGAGGGGAAACGGCAAAATATTCATAATGAGATAGGGGAGTGTGGGAGGTGATGCCCCTGGTGACTGAGTTGGGGACCGCTATCAGCTCCAATTTTATGCAAAGGGTGCATTAACGATTAAAGAAGGGGATAAATGGTGCCGCAGATTCATTTGCGGCAGAAACTCAGTTGAGACCTGTCACCAGTGTGACTGAGAACTGGTCTGCATGCAAAGAAAACCACCTCTAGAATATTCAAAACCTGGAGCTATTTGAAACACAAATGCCGAGTATAGTGGGACCGTGGAAGTGTTTGTGATCAACTTATCCTTGGATAAGAATCTGAATTCTCTCCCACCCCTGATTTGTTACATGTTCAAAGGGTGAATCATTGGGCTGCTTTGGATGTTACTTAGAACTGGGACGAGGAAAGCCCATGTGACTTTTATTTCCTGTGTAAACAATCAAAACACAAGCTCACAACATCTCCACTTATCCACAATTGGGATGCTCCACCTGTTTCCTACTTCTTTTAAACCAGGCCAGTTCTGGGTTCTTCTGGACCTCCAAACACAAGACTTCCAAAGCCTTCCCAATGCAAGAAAGATGTTCAATGCCTGCCTTAAAAAGAAAAAAAGAGAGAAAATTGCCTTTGCAGACCTTCGAGCTTCTCTACTAGTCTCCAAAATACCTGGAAAGGAATTGGGGTCAGACGAGTTCCAAGGTCTAGACAGCTCTTCAAACACACATGAAGTCCAGGCAGCTGCCCAACTTTGATACATGTTAGTACAGTCATTGGGGACGCGGGTTGTGCTGTGGGTTAAACCACAGAGCCTAGGACTTGCCAATGAGAAGGTCGGCAGTTCGAATCCCCACGATGGGGTGAGCTCCCGTTACTCGCTCCCTGCTCCTGCCCACCTAGCAGTTTGAAAGCTCGTCAAAGTGCAAGTAGATAAATAGGTACCACTCCGGTGGGAAGGTAAACGGCGTTTCCGTGCACTGCTCTGGTTCGCCAGAAGCGGCTTAGTCCTGCTGGCCACATGACCTGGAAGCTGTACGCCGACTCCCTCGGCCAGTAAAGCGAGATGAGCGCCGCAACCCCAGAGTCGGCCACGACTGGACCTAATGGTCAGGGGTCCCTTTACCTTTAGTACAGTCATTCCTCCAGTTAACGCTTCAGGTTGCATTTTTTCGGGATGCAGACCGCCGAAATCCAGAAGTACCAGAACAGGTTACTTCCGGGTTTCAGCAGTTGCGCATGCACAGAAGCGCAAAATTGCACTTTGTGCATGTTCAGATGCGCCAAATCGCAAGCCACACGTGTGCAGACATGCTATGGGTTGCGGACGCTGTAGGTTGCGAACTTGCATCCCGCACGGATCACATTCGCAACCCAAGCGTCCACTGTACTAGTACTAGGTGCTGCCAGTTTTGAACCTTGAGTCCTGGAAGTCTTCAACCTCTGGGATCCTCTTGCAATATCCATGCTACATTCTTCCAGCTTCTAAATATCTGATACTACAGAGGCTGTCATTTTACTGAAGGCAGGAGAAGGGGACTGGTCATTTTTGGAAAGAGAAGGAGGTTATTTTGGGGGTACTTGCTGAAAAAACAGTGTATGCAGGATTTGAAGTATAGCAACAGATGAGAATTGTATTTTTGAAAAATTTAGAATGAATTTTTAAATTTAAGGGTAAAATATAAGCAACATAGGAGCTTTATAAGGGAATAAAAGAACACCATGGAATGGTGGATGAGAAGTCAATGGATACAAGCGATTTGCTTTGATTGTATTTTAAAAGAATTTGTAACATTTGAAAATGTAATTAAAAATATTGCAAAAAGAGAGAGAAACTCCTGATACTGCCACATCTGACCTGCGCACTGGTTAAATGGGACTAAGGGATGGGCACATCTGCAAATTTTGGCTTCTCTTGGTTGGTCATTCTTCTAGTATTAAATTCAGTTATCCACATTTCCATGTTAAATTTTGCTTAATGTACACACTCCCCCCCCATCAACTTTCCTAATATAATGAACCTTGCATTATATTTTCCCTGATATATTCATTTCTTTGTAGCCTTTGCCCTAGCACATGCAATTTTGTATGCTTTACTTGGCTGGAAAACAGCATTGCAAAATTTGAAGACAAGTTGCCTGTGTTTCGGTTTGCATGTGGTTTAGGAAAGGATGAATTAGGTAAGCTCACCTTTGAAAAGCGAACTAGATCAGATTTCTCTGCCGTCCCTAAAAGGGACAATTCTTCTGGTCACTGGAGTCCAGAGATTGCCATATATAGATTGGAAGTCCTTTGCCACAGGCTTAGGGCAGCAGGCAAGGGAGAATGGCTTTGGTTGACATTTAATGGGCAAACCTACCTAATTCAAGCTTCTAAAAACTATATGTAGAGTGGAACACAGGCATCCTTCAAAATTCACACTTTTCCAAATTTTGCAGTTCTCGAGTCATGTGTCATATGTGCTTTTAAATGCATCTGCAAATGTTGGTGAAAAATAACATGTACTGCATTCGAGGAAACTGCTTTGCAAAAATGCCGATGAATTTTCATGAGGACTTAAAAACCCCCGCGAACTATGTGGAAATGTGGAGAAATTAAGACAGGAAAAAGAAGCAACTGAGAGAAGCCAAGAGTGACGCCTTTAGCCTTCCTTATTTGTTGGCTGAGCTTAAATAATACCATTATTTTGTGGGAGCAAAAAGCTGCAGAATGTAGCTCCAATTTCTCTTTCTTTCTTTCTTTCTTTCTTTCTTTCATTCATTCATTTTCTCTCTCATTCTAGTTCTCATCCTTTCCTTTCCTTTCCTTTCCTTTCCTTTCCTTTCCTTTCCTTTCCTTTCCTTTCCTTTCCTTTCCTTTCCTTTCCTTTCCTTTCCTTTTTAAAAACCATTCTCCTATCTCCATCAATTGTCACCTGGAAACAGTCATTACATCAGGCTGCAGCCGAGGTGGGAAGAGAAGGGATGCAGGGCCATTCCGTGGCAGCTTTTAGTGTCTCCTCTCCTTGAACTTTCCTTGAACTCCTGGTCATTAGAACAATTTTGTAACTAAGAGCTTGAACTAGAGCTTGCTTATCTCCTCCTCCTTCCTGATCCATTTTCCTTCTATGCTGTGCCTTTTAAGATTGCAAGGCTGATGGCGGGGACTATTTCTTTTTTTTTAACAAAAGTGATTTTTAAGCGACTCTGGGATCTTCTTTCTTTTTTCCTCTTTTGCCTGAATGAGCAGGATTAAAAAAACACACACTACTAGTCCTTTAATTGAATGAATGAATGCTAGTTTCTAATCCTTGCCTACCTTCATGCAGCCCTCACAGCCTAATTTTGAATTAAGAATAATGTCAGATGGCAGTGGTGGTTGCTCGCGAGTAACCAGTCAGGACTCCGACCTGTCTTTTACAGGTTTTATTTTGGTGCAAAACTATTTACAGTGCAGAACCACAAGTTCATGTCTGCCTCAATCGCTAGCAGAATCCGGGAGTGGATACTAAGCCCCAACATAAGAGCTTAGTCACCCCCGGCCTTTTCCTTCCTTCTTTGCGTTTTACACCTCTGCGCAGAGTGGGCGACGGAAGACGTGTGCTTCCCTCCTGGCCGGCTTGGCCAGGAGCGGTGCTGAGGCTCCCAGGAGCATCCTCTGGTCCTTTCCCCACTGGAGGTGTGGCTTTCCCCACCGCAGGAAGAGAAACTGCTTCGCAAGATTTTAGGAGGTTCCCTGTATCCCAACTGCCCCTCTGTCTCCTTTCCCTGTTCTTATGGCAGTCCCCTGACAAATAAGAATAAGAATTTTATTCTTTATATCCCACCCTTCTGGTTGGGTTTCCCCAGCTACTCGTGGTGGCTTATAGCATATATAAAAACATAGCAAAACATCAAACATTAAAAGCTTCCCGATACAGGGCTGCCTTCAGATATCTTCTAAAAGGTGTGTAGTTCTTTATCTCCTTGACATCTGAAGGGAGGGCATTCCACAGGGAGGGAAAGTCTTTGCAGGCAAAGTCTTTGGGGCCAATCTGTACCTCATGCAGCAGCTCACTGGGTGAGGAGGAAGAAGGAGAAAATGATGGAGTCACCCTGCCCAATTTTGCCACCCCCACCACTGGTTTTTTTCCGTGGCTTGTGGCCCCCAGAAAAGAAAATGCGGCCCTCAGCAGAAAACGGGATTCCACTCCCCTGCCTTATGAAGCTGCCAAATGACCAAAACAGTCTGTGTGTATATGTAATCTGTCCTGATTTTGCCTCTGCCATTTAATGGCTGCAAGTTCTACAGAAATCAGCTCGGTGAAGCTTTCAACGGCATGAAGATAGAATTAACTGCAGGTCAAGCTGCCACTTTAAAAGTCAGAGGAGCACAGCCTGATGGAGAAAAAAATGTTGGCAATGCCAGATCTTAATGATGGTGATGTACCTGAAGACATGTGGGGAATGCCTGGAGAGCAGTGGGAAACCAGAAGAGTTGCCGAAGAAGGTTTCTGCAAGCGATGGGTGCATTCATTGTTAAAGAAGGAGTTAAATGGTGCAGCAGAAACTCAGTTGGGACATGTCACCAGTGTGATTGACAACTGGTCTGCATGCAAAGAAAACTACCTCAAGAACATTCAACACCTGGAGCTATTTGAAACACAAATGCCGAGTATAGTGGGACTGTGGAAGAGTTCATGATCAACTTATCCTTGGATAAGAATCTGAATTCTCTCCCACCCCTGATTTGTTTGCATGTTCAAAGGGTGAATCATTGGGCTGCTTTGGATGTTACTTAGAACTGGGACAAGGAAAGCCCATGTGACTTTTATTTCATGTGTAAACCATCAAAACACAAGCTCACACATCTCCATTTACCCACATCTGGGATCCTCCACCCGTCTCCTCTTATTTCCATTCTTCAAGAATTTCTCTCTCTCATTTTGTTCTCTAATTCCCACAGTGAGTTTAGCCATCTCAGCATATTCCATCACCTTCATAACCCAGTCTTCTTTCATTGGGACTTCTTCATCTTTCCATTTTTGTGCCAAGGCTTCCAAGAGAAACTCAACTTGCCCTGGTACAGTGGTGCAGGCCAGTTCTTTGCACAAGAATTTCTCCCACCACCTTCTGGGAAAGTACAAACAGATTTGTTTAGCGCACGAGAAAACCTTACCTCCAATCCAACAATAAACAGGGAAAGGGAAAATGAAACTTGCCCCAGCAGTGAGGGTCTTATTTGGGAGAGCTGTCAAACCTCTCACTCCCAAGGCGCCTCTGTTTCTCATCGGCCTGATGGAAGCTGACGTTGTGTGAACCTTGCTGAGCAAACCCAAATTATTTTAATTTCTAAATCCAAACAGTTCCAATTATATCATTTCCCTTGTGTGGAGTGGAAGGAGCCCATGAAACCCTCTCCCTTCGTTTCTTCTCTATCGGGATCAACATCTCCGAATGCCGAGCGGAGGAGAAAAGGAGGTCACCATGATGGCAGGTCCAGGAAAACCATCTAGGATTAACTCACAAAACGCTGTGGGATTAAAACCTTACAAAATACTTGGAGGGCACGCAAGATCTGAGGCATTCACTTGCACAGAGGAAATCTAAAAAGCTCTTTTAAAAAAAGGCTGGCAAACTAGCCGTCCAGGGTATGCGGGGGGGGGGGGGTTCTCTCGCTTTATTTACTTTGACAATTTGTTGGATTCTAGCAACTGATTGGGAACCCTACAGCTGTGGTTCTTGATGGGGAAGGTAAAGTCTCCTTCATGAATATGCAGTGTTGCTAAAATTTCAAATACACAGAAAACTGGGCGAGTGTACACATCTCAAGAATGCCGGCATTGTTTGCATGAATCTGCAGAATTTGTTCTGTGACTGGAACTTGAAACCTCTTGGCACGGAGACTATATCCAACCTTCATTTTCATCACTTGGTTCATTTTCGTTACTTAAGAAAATCAACACTGATCTTTTGACCCTCTTCCATTTCCCAAATCGCTGCAGCCTTCTAAAGAAATGCCCATTAAACTTTCCAGACCGGAGATACACCTTTAACCCCAACCTGCAACATGGGCCGATTTCTCCTCTTCCTTTCCTTTTGGTTAAAAAAAACCTCATATATTATTTTTACTAGGTCTGAGCAAAACTGCTTGCCTTGTTGCCTGTTTGGTTCTCATGTGAGCCGAAAAGTGTAGCCTTGTGGGGACAATTTCTTATATTCATCAGGAACATATTTGTGTTTTTCTACAGCATTACTGGAGTTTTTTCTTTCTTCTTCTTTGCTTTCATTGCCCTTTAGAGGTATTCCAGTTTTTTGGCCCGGTGGGTACATTTAGGATTTTGAGAAAGCTCTGTGGGTGCAAAATGTCACAAAATGGTTGCCATGGGGTGTCCATCATAACATAAAATGGCTCCCATGGAATTTGGCATAACCCAAAATGGCCGCCACGTGAAAATGAATAGAAAAAGTGACAGAGCCTTAAAATGGTTTGGGCATTTCCCACTTTTCCAATCAGCCACTTATCTCCAATCAATGGGGACAAAGTTACCTATGGCAGCCATGCTCACCCATAGAGATAAGCCCTTTGCACCCCTTGTCTGTGCAGAATGGAAGGGAGGGTGGGTGCAAAATTTGAAATGTTAGCGTGTTCAAGTGTTGGGGTTTTTCAATGTACGGGAAGCTAAGCTGGAAGAGGGAACAGTCTCCCAAACATTGTGGATATTTTTTTTAGAGGATATTTAACAAGACCTTCCCTGGGCAGCAGAGGAAGTACTGGCAAGTATACTGTCACCCTGGGTTAGCTTTCCTGCCGCTTAATGAAATTTGCTGCTGGAGTCACCGACGGCCATTTTGTTTATGGGCTATGGATGCCCATAAGCAAATTACAGTCAACTGGACAAAAACATAGTTTGGTCAACTTAGAGTTGCCATATTTCAAAAAGTGCAAATCCTGGCCAGTGTTTGTAAACTGCTGCTCTCACCAACTACCAAGGTGGGTGAGGGGAAAGCCCCCCAAAAGCAGCCAAAAAGGGGTTCTCAACAGCATGTAAGTAACATGAATGGTCAGGGATTTGTTTCATGGGGGCTGAATTTTGAGCCATACCGAACATGCTAATTTCAAGGCAGATATCAAAACTCAGAAAAGACTTGCTGCAGTCCTAGAGGTCTTTCTTTCTTTCTTTCTTTCTTTCTTTCTTTCTTTCTTTCTTTCTTTCTTGGTCTCTTCTTCACCATTCCCCTTTTCTCTTTTGATTCATCTCTCCATCTTCTCCCCCTCCTTCACTTTCTCCATCTCTCTCTATAAAAGGTCATGGCAGGTTGGCGTGACCCATCTCTCACCTTAGGCCCACCAGCTGAAGAAGGTATGCTCTCAGAGCGTGTGCCGCGCTGCTATTATGTGATGATGTAATCACATGGCACCAAATGCGATTGGCTGGCTAATCGTTTCCATTTCCAGGGCTCCCTTCTTCAAAAGACCCCGGTCCAGCAAAGGCTTTTCTTCCCAGACAGAAAATGAGTGGAGCCCCCAGCAATTAAGAAGTATGCACCAGACGAAATGGAATAAGCACAGCTCTCTTTCCTTCCTCCTCTCTTTCTTTCTCCGTCGCTCTGGCACCCTCCTCTCCTAAGGGTCTCGCTTGTTAAAGCCGGCTTGTCCACTTTCCGGATCTGGTTTCTTCTGGTGTCAGGATATCCTTGGTTCTGTTTCACTTCACTTTGTCTGGCCTTTGGCTTCACTTGGCTTCCTTCCTTCTGCCAAGGCCTCTAGTCTCTTGCTCCACCTCAAACTCCAGGCTACAGTCCCTTTGCTGGTTCTCATTTCATCTTTGCCCCTCCTTCCTTCCTCCTTCCCATTCAAAGGTCTCTGTTAAAAGCATGACTTTTAACACTGCCGCTTCCTTCTTCATACAAAAGGCTTTCTCTGTCCACCTCATGGTATGGTTTTTGTTTGGCTGTTAAGCCTGAGAGACGGAGTTAGGTCTTCTTGGTTTTCTTCATGTGAGGCAGAAGACAACAGACACCATAAGAATGCAAGGAGAGCTTACTGGATCAAGCTAATGGCACAACTTGTCCAGAATCCTGTTCTCACAGGCGCCGACCGGATGACAGCAAGCAGGATCCAAACACAAGAGCCCTCTCCCCTCCTGTGGTTTCCAACAACTGGCGTTCAGAAGCATTTCTGTCTCCCAAGTGTGGAAGCAGACTGTAGGTAGCCATCATGGCTAGTAGTCATCTCCTCTTTTAAAGTCTAATCCATCCTTACCATTCCCATTTCATAGATGGTAAAACTGAGACTCCAAGGATCATTGGTCAACACAGCAAGTCCACAGTAGGGGCAGAATTCGAACCCGGGTCTGCCGGTTCCTAGTTGAGCTCTCTTTCTCTTTCCATCAGTCCACACAGGCTCTCATTTCATCATGAATGTTTTGTTTAAACTTCTTTCCCCTTTATCAAGTTACCAGAGGGAGCAGGGAATGCGGGCTTCACTGGGAATGGTTGCATTTCTTTAAATATGAAAAAAGAGGGAACAAAAAAACGAAATCTCATTAAAGGAAATGGGGCGGGGGTGGGCATCATCCCCTAAAACTAATGAATTGCTATTGGCTTTCCTTGCAGCTGTTCTGGCTTCACAACAGGCAGGAAAAAATGCTTGTTATTTGTAAACCGAAGACCTCTCTCTCTCTAGCACTGGGCCAATGAAACGGCAAGGAATCCGCCACATGATTCCAGAGGGGGGGGAAACGGCGAGACCCCCTTCCCAGCAGCCCTGCTGTAGAAATGGAGGAGAAAGCGTCTGTGAGAAAGGGCCTGGGTTGTTTTTCTTGGAACAGAGGGGAAACCCTCAGATAGGGGTAAAATCCTGGTTCCACAAGAAAACGAAGTGGTGTCGATTTCACTCGGGTCTGGCGGATGGTTTATTTCTCTTGAACGAGAGACCTCACATAAATCACGGGACTCTCCGAGGACTTTTCAGACTTGTGATGCAAAACAGAACCGCCAGTGTCCGAGGCCTCGTCATTGTCTGCGGAGAGCGTGGCAGCCGGAGAAGAGGGGTCCTCCTCTCAGCCTCGTGGCCTGAACTCCAAATCCCCTCCAATTAACTCTTTCAGCCTCTCTCTCTCTCTCTCTCTCTCTCTCTCTCTCTCTCTCTCTCCAAGGCTTCCCCACACTTTGGCTGAGTCACCTTGTCTTTCGAAGGAGAGCAGGAAGCAAGGAAGCGCCTCCGAAGTTCCCTGACCAAAGTAATTTTCCATAAGCCTTTCTGTTAACAGAGGAGGCTTGCAACCCAATCAACATATTGCAAAATAATCAATCAATAGAAGAAGGAGAGAAGAGGCAGCAGATAAAACACTTCAGCTAACATATCAGGGAGATTAACAACTTGGCAGGCCTAGTGCCTGCCGGTTTGAGGGGGGTTGGAATGAATTTGCAAAAAGGATGAAGGTTATCGGGGAGAGAGACTGTCCCCCTCTGACAAGAGCGTGCCTACTTAGGCACAGACCCTCCAAGTGTCCCTATTTTCCAGGGACAGTCCTGGATTTACAGAAGCTGCCCCAGGTTCTGATTTGATCCGGGAATGTCCCACTTTTCCTTAGGACGTCCCTATTTTATCTGAGAAATGTTGGAGAGCAAGGAATAGTGCATCTCCAGAGCTTTTTTTCAGCAAGAACTCACTGGACCTCAGTTCCAGCACCTCTCAAGTAGGCACCATTACCATAGGATCCAACTCCTAGGGCTCTTGCCCCCCCCATTAAATATTTGAGAGTGCCAGGGTCCCCCCCAAAGTTGATGGGCATTGCTACTCAAATGGTGTGCATGCACTACATTATGTGATCGATTATGTGAGGTGGGGCTTACCTCCCCCCCCAATCTTTTATTCAAGTTGGAACCCCTGGCCATTGTCATTCTAAGAGGAAAAGGGAGGCATTCATGGTGTGTTTTGGCACCTCTTTTATAGAAAAATAGCACTGGACATCCCTATTTTCATCGGAGAAATGTTGGAGGCTATTGTAGGCATCACAAAAATGAAGACGGGTGGGGGGGTGCTGTGCAGAAAAATTGCATACACTGCTTTATAATAAAAGATGGAATTTTGTAACAATTACTATCAAAACATAGTACAGTGGGCGCTCGGGTTGCGAATATGATCCGTGCGGGAGGTACGTTTGCAACCCACAGTGTTCGCAACCTGCAGCATCACGTCTGTGCATGCGCAGGTCGCGATTCGGTGCTTCTGCACATGCGCAAAGTGCGATTCAGTGTTCCTGTGCATGCGCGAGCGCCAAAACCTGGAAGTAACCCGTTCTAGTACTTCTGGGTTCGGTGCAGTGCACAACCCGAAAACGCGCAACCTGAAGCATCTGTAACCCAAGGTATGACTGTACCTAATAGGAAGACAGTGCCCAGGTGACCTGACTGCTTGCTCAGGCAGCTTCAAAGCCCCACCTGCTCTCCCTTCTTAGGATTCTTCTGGTGGTATTTATTTGATTTATTAATTAAATATTTCATACTCAGAGCAGAACAACTGAAATCACTGGATCTAACTTAGTCAAGTCCATTCATTTAAATAGGTCTATTCTGATCAGAACTTAATAGAACACCAACCCCACTTTTGTCTTTAACTCGGAACAGACAGTCCTTCGATTGGAGGCTAACTTTCCAATTAAGAACTGGGACATAGGATATATGGCCACTCTTTTTGGCGGGGGTTTGAAGGTCACCTACCATGTCCAAGCAAAATGTAAAGTGGATGCTGGTGGAACATGGGGAAAACCATGGGGCAGGTTCCTACGGGAAAGTCGCCTGGTCCCAGAATGTTTCCAGGGGGGCAGCCTGGGCGGTCCAGGGCCCTGCCCAGTAAATGAGCAACAGCGCTGGCTTGCCACAGTCTGAAGCAAGGGAAGTAATGCACTTCGTAACCTAAAGAGGGAGATAAAGACACACACCCCGTGTAAAATTACCTCTAAGTGCACTGCTATTTGAGCTCTAAACCTGGAGCCAGTGAATCTGTTGTAATAAATGAGTTCCACCACAGGCTCCTTAAAACCAGCTCTAGCCGGCAGCTTGGAGACAAGCTTTGATAGTATGATCGTCAAAGTATGATGCAAACCCTGATATCTTTTGAGGAAAGAGGTATATAAATCTAATGAACAATAAAAATAAAACTCCCAATTAAGTGCCTTATCTATCCTGGAGTGACTGGCTGGGGGGAGCAGTGGTGTACACCTGGTCTCCTGGCACCAGCGATGCCTTCACTTACTGGGATGGGGAAAGTGGCAGGAAGGTTAGTATTGCCACCCTTGCAGCTCCTTGGTAGACCTTGCAGCTTAGGTGAATTAGGTTAGAATAATTACTTACAGTTTCTGGGCTTCAAAGGCTTTATTCATGCAGGTATTACTTACAGGATTAGTAGAGATGAAAAGAGAGAAATAGCAGATATCTTGTTTTAACAAGAATAACAAACAAAATGACTCAGCTTATGGGGTGAAGTTAACTTAGAGAGCTACAAACAAGTGCTGGCTAGATTGGTATGTGTTACAAACTCAAGAGAAAGTAATGTGTTTGGTTTTCTCCAACACTTACTGCGATGCCACTCCTGGTAAACCACAGCATTGCTGGGGCCATGAGGCCCACTGACCACCCCTGTATTTCCTATCTATTAATTTGTTCATTAGTTTATTTAAACTTTTTATTCTGCTTTTTGTCTCAAAGTCCAAAAACAGTAACAATAAATAATTCTTAGTTGTGTGCTGAAAGGCCACTGCAAGAACAGGATGCTGGACAAGATGGTCCATGGTGGCTATGCCCTACCTTCACTGTCAGAGGCTGCATGCCTGTTTATACCAGTTGCTGGAAATCTCAAGTGAGGAGAGTCCTGTTGTGCTCAGTTTCTGTTTGCAAGCTTCCCCCAGGCGTCTGGTTGGCCAATGTAAGAACGGGATGCTGAACTAGACAGACCTTTGGGCTGATCCAGCAGGCTCTTCCATTTCTCTTGTGTTCTTGGGTAAGCAGTGGCGGCGGCAAACATCCTTAGGCAAGGCATTCCATTGTCCCGGGGCCAACACCAAAAAGGTCTTCTCCTTCGTGCCCACCTCCCTCACTTCCCGATCTAATTAGGTACATCTTGCTTGACGGTATCTTACACCAGTGTAAAATAACTCCAGCCAAGAGACCGCAAACTATAACAAAGCATCAGGAGCTTCACAATGGCAGCAATTTGTTGCCTATTCACCTTCTTCTAGGCCGACTGC